>NC_133325.1:782628175-782953175 GCF_042186555.1 Aquarana catesbeiana | reverse complement strand
AGGCTTCACTGATGGGCACTAATGAGGTGGCCTTGATGGGCATTGATGGGCACTGATAGGCCGCACTGATGAGGTGGCACTGATAGGCTGCACTGTTGGGCACTGATGAGGTGGCACTGATAGGTGGCACTGATGAGTATTAATGGGCACTTATAAGGTGGCACTGATTAGGCATTGATGGGCACTGATAGGCTGCACTGATGGACACTGATGAGTATTAATGGGCACTGATGGACACTGATGAGGTGGCACTGATGGGCACTGATGATGTGGCACTGATGGACACTGATAAGGTGGCACTGATAGGTGGCACTGATGGGCACTAATAGGCTGCACTGATGGGCACTGATGAGGTGGCACAAATAGGTTGCACTGATGGGCACTGATGAGGAGACACTGATGAACATTAATGGGCACTGATATGCTGCACTAATGAGGTGGCACTGATGAGCATTGATGAGGTGGCACTGATGGACACTGATAAGGTGGCACTGATGGGCACTGATAGGCTGCACTGATGGGCACTGATGAGGCGGCACTGGTGAGTATTAATGGGCACTGATAGGCTGCACTGGTGGGCATTGATAGGTGGCACTGATGGGCACTAATGAGGTGGCACTGATGAGCATTGATGGGCACTGATAGGCTGCACTAGTGGGCATTGATAGGTGGCACTGATGGGCACTAATGAGGTGGCACTGATGAGCATTGATGGGCACTGATAGGCTGCACTGATAATTGCCACTGATTGGCACTGATGGTCACAGATAGGCAGCACTGATAGGTGGCAGTAATGGACACTGATAGGTGACACTGATAAGGAGGCACTTATGGGCACTGATTGGTAGCACTGGTGGGCACTTTTGGGACTGCCCTGATTATCAGTGTAGATATCCCTGTTAGAGAAGTCATGAACTCTCTTTTCCTCTCCTCACACTGTCAGCATGAGGAAAGGAGTGCCGATATCTGGCTTCTATTTACATCCGCGATCAGTTTTGATTGGACACCGTGATCACAGTGTCTCTTTACCCCAGTCTGTGATCAGCACCCGTCATTCGGCTATAGCGCGGTCGGCAAATGGTTAAAGAAAATGCCACACACCTCTAGTAGCAGCATTTTTTTTTCTGCCCGTGCGCTCGATGGCTAAGGGCTTGTTCACACTGGTACGCAGTGCCGGAAACCCTTTAACTGCCACTTTTTCTGGACAGCTCGGTTTGTATTTTTTTCTCGTGGATCACCAGGTGAAAATAAAAGGAGAAGAGAAAACTAACACAGCCATCACATCTAAAAATTGGGAAGCTGCAGGATAATCATTTTTTTTTTTTTTTGGGGGGGGGAGGGGTTTAGTGCCATTTTCGGAAATAAAATAAGCTGTTTGCTGATCGGTTGGATCGTTAAACGTGCGTTTCCGTTATTTTGGATTCATTCACTTCTATCCGTAGTCAATAAATCACTCAGTTTAACTGGTTACCCTCTCTTCATGTTTGTGGACAACCTTGAATTTATTTTTTGCTAAATTCTTCCTGGGGAAATGGAAGTTTTACCAAAGCCAAATGGGAGATGTAATCCCGTGGAGATCATTATTTTGTCACAGCGCCAGCAGAACCATTATTACTGTCACTGATAAGTGCTGTCCGGGCCAAGCTGTCCGGTGTCAGGAGGACTTACACTTCTTCCTTGTCATTGAGTCTTCATTCCTCTCCCTCTGCTACAAAATATCACATTAAACACGTTCTACTAATGTTATTAGTAATTGCAGAACGTAACCCTTGTAATATTAATACCACTACATTTCACCGATCGAATCTCCATTCTGTAAACATTCTGCATTGCTGACATTGTTACTTATTTTCCTTTCTGTTGCTTGCTAAATCTATCCCTAAAGCCGTATTAAACCCAAAAGCAAAAATGTAACATTTTGCAGCTTATCAATTCTTAGATGTGATGGCTGCATTAGTTTTCTTTTTTTTAGGATGTTTTTCCCATTATTTTCACTTGGTGATTCAGCCAGTGACACACCTTCTGTCTTGGGGGTGTCTCCACTCTGGATGGAGGAGCAATGGAGACACACTGGGGCAGAACCATCGTAAATCTAGGGGGAGGCCAGTGTTAGACGGACTAAGAAATGTAGTTGGATATGAGCAACGAGAGTGGAATGCAAGCCAACACCCTTTCACTGCCACCGGCGCATGCCATATGTTGGGGAGGCAGTGGGGGGGGGATAATAGATTGCAGTCACCTGTCAAAGTTAAATGGTTTGTCTCAAGCTTCCAACTGCCATTTGTGTTGGGCCGTTTGGCCTATTACATTAAAAAACCTCCAACTGCCATTTTTGCTGGGCCATTTGGCCTATTATATTAAGTGGAAAAATAATAGATTTCGGTCACCTGTCAGTATTAAATGTTTTTTCTCAAGCCTCCAACTGCCATTTTTGCTGGGCCACTTGGCCTGTTTTATTACATGGAAAAATAACGGATCTCAGTCATCCCTGCCAGTGTTTCCTCTAACTGCCACTTTTTTCTGGACAGCTTGGCCTACTACATTAAAAAACCTCCAACTGCCATTTTTGCTGGGCCATTTGGCCTATTACATTAAGTGGAAAAATAATAGATTTCAGTCACCTGTCAGTATTAAATGGTTTGTCTCAAGCCTCTAACTGCCATTTTTGCTGGGCCACTTGGCCTGTTACATTAGATGGAAAAATAACGGATCTCAGTCATCCTTGCCAGTGTTAAATGGTTTATCTCAACCCTCTAACTGCCACTTTTTTTCTGGACAGCTTAGCCTGTTACATTAAGTGGAGAAATAATTGATTTCAGTCACCTGTCAGTATTAAACGGTTTATCTCAAGCCTCTAACTGCCATTTTTGCTGGGCCACTTGGCCTGTTAAATTAGATGGAAACATAAGGGATCTCAGTCATCCTTGTCAGTGTTTCCTCCAACTGCCATTTTTGCTGGGCTGTTTGGCTTATTATATTAAGTGGAAAAATAATAGACTTCAGTCACCTGTCAGTATTAAATGGTTTGTCTCAAGCCTCTAACTGACATTTTTGCTGGGCCACTTGGCCTGTTTTATTACATGGAAACATAACGGATCTCAGTCATCCCTGCCAGTGTTAAATGGTTTATCTCAACCCTCTAACTGCCACTTTTTTTCTGGACAGCTTAGCCTGGTACCTTAAGTGGATAAATAATTGATTGCAGTTACCTGTCAGAATTAAACGTTTTGTCTCAAGCCCCTAACTGCCATTTTTGCTGGGCCACTTGGCCTGTTAAATTAGATGGAAACATAAGGGATCTCAGTCATCCTTGTCAGTGTTTCCTCTAACTGCCACTTTTTTTCCGGACAGCTTGGGCTATTACATTAAGTGGAAAAATAATAGATTTCAATCACCTGTCAGTATTAAATGGTTTGTCTCAAGCCTCTAACTGTCATTTTTGCTGGGCAACTTGGCCTGTTACATTAGATGGAAAAATAACGGATCTCAATCACACCTACCAGTGTTAAATGGTTTATCTCAACCCTCTAACTGCCATTTTTGCTTGGCCGCTAGGCCTGTTAAATTGGATGGAAACATAAGGGATCTCAGTCATCCTTGTCAGTGTTTCCTCTAACTGCCACTTTTTTTCTGGACAGCTTGGCCTGTTACATTAAGTGGAAAAATAATAGACTGCAGTCAAGCTGTCCAGAAAAAAGTGTGGCAGTTAGAAGAAAAATGGCAGTTAGAAGGTTGAGACAAACAATTTAATTCTGACAGGTGACTGCAATCAATTATTTCTCAACTTAATGCAACAGGCTAAGCTGTCCAGAAAAAAGTGTCAGTTAGAGGGTTGAGATAAACCATTTAACACTGGCAGGGATGACTGAGATCCATAAATTCCTGTCAGAATTAAATGGTTTGTCTCAACCCTCTAACTGCCATTTTTTCTGGGCCACTTGGCCAGTTACATTAGATGGAAATATAATAGATCTCAGTCATCCTTGTCGGTGTTTCCTCTAACTGCCACTTTTTTTTCTAGACAGCTTGGCCTGTTACATTAAGTGGAAAAATAATAGACTGCAGTCACATGTCAGTGTTAAATGGGTTGTCTCAACCCTCTAACTTCCACTTTTTGCTGGACAACTTGGTCTGGTACATTAAGTGGAAAAATAATAGTGTAGATCTCACTCACCACTGTCAATGGTAAATGGTTTATCTCAACCCTCCAACTGCCATTTTTGCCGGGCGACTTGGCCTGTTACATTACATGGAAAAATCATGGATCTCAGTCATCCTTGTCAGTGTTTCCCCTAACTGCCACTTTTTTTTTTCTGGACAGCTTGGCCTGTTACATTAAGTGGAAAAATAATAGACTGCAGTCACATGTCAGTGTTAAATGGTTTGTCTCAACCCTCTAACTTCCACTTTTTGCTGGACAACTTGGTCTGGTACATTAAGTGGAAAAATAATAGTGTAGATCTCACTCACCACTGTCAATGGTAAATGGTTTATCTCAACCCTCTAACTGCCATTTTTGCAGGGCCTCTTGGCCTGTTACATTACGTGGAAAAATAATGGATCTCAGTCATCCCTGTCAGTGTTAAATGGTTTGTCTCAACCCTCTAACTGCCACTTTTTTTTGCTGGACAGCTTGGTTTGTTACATTACATGTCAAAATAATAGTTTTCAGTGACCTGTAAGTATTAAATGGTTCATCCCAACCCTCCAACTGCCATTTTTGCCGGGCCACTTGGCCTGTTACATTACATGGAAAAATAATGGATCTCAGTCATCCTTGTCAGTGTTTCCCCTAACTGCCACTTTTTTTTTTTTTCTGGACAGCTTGGCCTGATACATTACATAGAAAAAAAATGGATCTGATTCACCAGAGACAGATCGTTCCCTTCCTACAGAGCTCTGTGTTGTTTACCAACACAGAGCTCTGGGCTGTGATTGCATACAGTTGATCAGCAGGTCCCAGCCATGAATCATTGGCCGAGACTTGCTGACAGGCTCCCTGCTTTGTACAATCACAGCTGGCGCCGGGTGGGGGGGGAATGGGGGTGCACGCAAAGTACTTAAAGAAAGTTGAAATATACCAGACTTATTGGCAAGATCAAGCCTAAAAAAGAAAACTACTGCAGCCACCACATCTGAGAATCGGTAAGCTGCAATGTAAGACGTTTTTTTATTTTTGGGTTTAATACCTCTTTAAACTGACATTAAAATTTTTCATATTTACCAGCACTTTTTATTATTCGTCATGCTATTTTTTTTTTTATTAACAACAATGAATGATAACCTCTATCCCGACCTGTAGATATATATTTTTTTTTTTCTTTAACTTTTATATCGGTGGCTTTTTCAGACTTTTGTAACAAAAACAAAAAAAAAAAAAATCTCTTACAGACTCAAGGTCAGCTGGAGCAAATATATTGCAGCTTTGTGAGTTATTGCTTCAAGATATCAAAGCCTCTCGCTGGCACACAAAGTTCTGTTTATTCTTTCTTATATTTAGAAGCTTCTGTGACCATGACATTTTATAGACAGGTGTCGTATGTACATGGATTAAAGGAAGATAAGATTCATGGAGACACAATGAATCCATATGAGCCCTTACAATGCTAAATCCTCTTGAGTGAGGACATGCAGTATACAGAGCTTCTGTTTTCAGAACCAAGATAAAGCCTGGAAAACTGGGGTTAGAGCTCCAGACAGCACTGCACAGAGGTCTGGATTCAGAACCTTGGATGGCACCACCCAGAAATAAGATTACCTAGGTTCAGAATCTTGAACGTGTCACGTAGCAATTAGTTCAGGTTCATGGCATCAGACAGGACCATGAAGCTGTCAGATGACCTGGGTTCAGAATCTTGGATAGTACCATCCAACAGTCAGATTACCTAGGTTTGTAACCTTAGACAGTGCCACATAGCAGTCAGACAACCTGGGTTCAGTACCTTGGACAAAACCACAAGCTTGTCAGACAACCTGGATTCAGAGCCTTGGACAACACCACAAAGCTGTAAGACACCCTGGGTTCAGAAACTTGGACACCACCAAAAAACAGTCAGACAACTTGGGTTCAGAGCATTAGACAGCACCATAAAGCTGTCAGATGACCTGGGTTCAGAATCTTGGATAGTACCATCCAACAGCCAGATTACCTAAATTCGTAACCTTAGACAGTGTCACATAGCAGTCAGACAACCTGGGTTCAGTACCTTGGACAAAACCACAAGGTTGTCAGACAACCTGGATTCAGAGCCTTGGACAACACCACAAAGCTGTAAGACACCCTGGGTGCAGAAACTTGGACAACATCACACAGCCGTCAGACAACTTGGGTTCAGAGCATTAGACAGCACCATAAAGCTGTCAGATGACCTGGGTTCAGAATCTTGGATTATACCATCCAACAGTCAGATTACCTAGGTTGGGAACCTTATGCCACGTACACACGAGCGGACTTCTCGTCGGACTGAACTCCGAAGGACTTTTCAACGGAGTTCCGACGAAACGGACTTGCCTACGCATGATCCCACCAAAGTACGTTCGTTTCAAACATGATGACGTACGATCAGACTAGAAAAGGAGGTTCAATAGCCAGTAGCCAATAGCTGCCCTTGCATCGTTTTCAAGCCGTTGGACTAGCATACAGACGAACGTTTTTTTCGATAGGAATCGAGTTTAAAACATGTTCTATTTCTAAGGTCCGTCAGATTTTTCGACAGAAAAGGCCTGATGAAGTCCACATGTCCACGTGCGAAGCCCACGTCGGACCTTTTCTGCCAGAATGTCCGGTCGTATGTACGTGGCATTAGTGAGTTCCACATAGCAGTCAGACAACCTGGGTTCAGAACCTTGGACAACACTACAAAGCTGTTAGACAACCTGGGTTCAGAACCTTGGACAACACCACAAAGCTGTCAGACAACCTGGGTTCAAACCCTTGGACAACACCAAAAAGCTGTCAGACAACCTGGGTTCAAACCCTTGGACAACACCACAAAGCTGTCTGACAACCTGGGTTTAGAACCTTGGATAGCACCACCCAACAGTCAGATTGCCTAGGTTCGGAACCTTAGACAGTGACACATAGCAGTCAGATAACCTGGGTTCAGAACCTCGGACAATGCCACTGAGCAGTCAGAAAACTTGGGATCAGAACCTTGGAAAAAACCATACAGCACTAAGATACCTGGTAACCTGGGGTCAAAACAACCTTAGACGGCACTATATAGCAGTCATATAACCCTGGATTCAGAACCTTGGACAGTGCCTCAGAGCAGTCTTATATTCTGGTTTCAGAACCTCAGACAGCACCACAGGACTGTCTTATATCTTCGTCTCAGAACCACAAATAGCAGCATATAGCATTTATATAAACCCTGGATTTAGAACTTTGAACAGCACCTCAGAGCAGTCATATATCCTGGATTCAGAACCTTGGACAGCACCACAGAGCAGTCTTATATCCTGTGATAAAAACTTAGGACAACACCACAAAGCTGTCAGACAACCTGGGCTCAGAACCTTGGACAAACACCACAAAGCTGTCAGACTACCTGGGTTCAGAGCATTAGACAGCACCACAAAGTTGTCAGATATCCTGAGTTCAGAACCTCGGACAGCACCACTGATCAGTCATATAAATTGGTATCAGAACATTGGAAAAACCATACAGCACTCAGATAACCTGGTAACCTGGGTTCAAAACAACCTTAGATAGAACAATATAGCAGTCATATACCCCTGGATTCAGAACCTCAGACAGCACCACAGAGGGGTCTTATGTCCTGGATTCAGAACCTCAGACAGCACCACAGAGCTGTCTTATGTCCTGGGTTCAGAACCTCAGACAGCACCACAGAGTTGTATTATGTCATGGGTTCAGAACCTCAGACAGCACCACAGAACTGTCTTATATCTTGGGTTCAGAACCTCAGACAGTACCACAGAGCTGTCTTATGTCCTGGGTTCAGAACCTCAGACAGCACCACAGAGTTGTATTATGTCATGGGTTCAGAACCTCAGACAGCACCACAGAACTGTCTTATATCTTGGGTTCAGAACCTCAGACAGTACCACAGAGCTGTCTTATGTCCTGGGTTCAGAACCTCAGACAGCACCACAGAGCAGTCTTATGTCCTGGGTTCAGAACCTCAGACAGCACCACAGAGCAGTCTTATGTCCTGGGTTCAGAACCTCAGACAGCACCACAGAGCTGTCTTGTGTCCTGGGTTCAGAACCTCAAAGAGCACCATATAGCATTTATATAACACTGGATTCAAAACCTCAGACAGCACCACAGAGCAGTCTTATATCCTGTGTTCAGAACCTTGGACAGCACCACAGAGCATTCCAATAATGTTTTAGTACCTTGGATAGCACTGCACAGAATCTGAATAAAATAATGTATCTTCCAAAGTAACTCCCTGAAGTTGATATGCTTAGGAAGAGAGAGAGAGAAGAGAGACACCCCATCAATGCTCTGCTGCTCGTTCACGGTCCATTCACAGCAGTAGGGAGGTCAC
Organism: Aquarana catesbeiana; assembly: GCF_042186555.1. Lineage (NCBI taxonomy): Eukaryota > Metazoa > Chordata > Amphibia > Anura > Ranidae > Aquarana > Aquarana catesbeiana. The sequence goes on along the minus strand of NC_133325.1, from coordinate 782,944,656 downwards.
CAATCAGTATTGCTTAATGCAGTGTAAACATCTTAGAATTATAAAAAAATAGAAAAAAAAAGTAAAAAAAAAAAAAAAAAGCCATATATGTATTTCCACTGTGTTAGCTGCTTTCCTGGAGTTCAGCTTGGGAAAATAAAACATGAGATCAGGTTATTATGGGTAATCAGTTCCATTCACGTATAGGTTTTGTTAATCAGCTACATTGTGTTTTCAAGAACAATCCCAGGATATGAAAATGAATCCAGGTGACAAATGTGAATTGCCCCTTCATACCCCGGGATTATTATCAGCCTGCAGATCATATGAGTTCTGTATATGGTGCTGATGATAGTAGAATGAGGGAGTATGTTACATTATTCATTCCGAATAATCAAGACACACAGAGTAATATTTACATCCACATTGCTGAATGCAGTAAATAGTGAGGATGGGCGGGTGACGTCTTCTATGAGATGTGCCAGAAGGTGACATACCCTTCAGGCATTCTGATTTTGCAGTGGAGACCTTATGATGACATTGGAAGATTGATGGATCTTCGCCGAATGTCGCATATAATCAGCTCAGGGCCCAACTCCATCGTATAGAAACTGTACAGAGAAATCTCAGAACCCCATAGAAGTGTCACCGCAGGCCTTCATTATGGAGGATCACCAACAGGGCTGGAAGATGGAGGGGAAGTAATATAGTTCTTCCAGAAAAATCTCTATCTATCTATCTATCTATCTATCTATCTATCTATCTATCTATCTATCTATCTATTTCATATCTATCTATTTCTCTATCTATCTATCAATATATTTCATATCTATCTATCTATCTATCTATCTATCTATCTATCTATCTATTTCATATCTATTTATTTATCTATCTATCTATCTATCTATCTATCTATCTATCTATCTATCTATCTATCTATCTATTTCATATCTATCTATTTCTCTATCTATCTATCTATCTATCTATCTATCTATCTATCTATCTATCTATCTATTTCATATCTATTTATTTATCTATCTATCTATCTATCTATCTATCTATCTATCTATCTATCTATCTATTTCATATCTATCTATTTCTCTATCTATCTATCTATCTATCTATCTATCTATCTATCTATCTATCTATCTATCTATCTATCTATCTATCTATCTATCTATCTATTTCACATCCATCTGTCTAATATCTATCTATCAATATATTTCATATGTATCTATCTATCCAATATCTATCTATTTCATATCTATCTATCTATCTATCTATCTATCTATCTATCTATCTATTTCATATCTATCTATCTATCTATCTATCTATCTATCTATCTATCTATCTATCTATTTCATATCTATCTATCTATCTATCTATCTATCTATCTATCTATCTATCTATCTATCTATTTCATATCTATCTATCTATCTATCTATCTATCTATCTATCTATCTATCTATCTATCTATCTATCTATCTATCAATATATTTCTATCTATCTATCTATCTATCTATCTATCTATCTATCTATCTATCTATCTATCTATTTCATATCTATCTATCTATCTATCTATCTATCTATCTATCTATCTATCTATCTATCTATCTATCTATCTATCTATCAATATATTTCTATCTATCTATCTATCTATCTATCTATCTATCTATCTATCTATCTATCTATCTATCTATCTATCTATCTACTATATATGTCATATGTATCTATCTATCTATCTATCTATTTATCTATCTATCTATCTATCTATCTATCTATCTATCTATCTATCTTATCTATCTATCTATCTATCTATCTATCTATCTATCTATCTATTTCATATCTATCTATCTATCTATCTATCTATCTATCTATCTATCTTTCTTTTTCATTTCTATCTATCTATTTCACATCCATCTATCTAATATCTATCTATCAATATATTTCATATGTATCTATCTATCCAATATCTATCTATCTATCCATTTTTCTTTTTCATATCTATCTATCTATCTATCTATCTATCTATCTATCTATCTATCTATCTATCTATCTATCTATCTATCTATCTATCTATATTAAATACTGCAATGCGGTTCTGATTCCTCTTATTGTTCCACACATAATAAATATCCTTCCTGCCATCCATATGGAGAGAAGTGTGATAATATTTCAGCGGTGACAGCTCCCCCTTATCCTCGGAGTCTCCGTTTTGTAGCCAGAGGCAAAAGCAGCAGAGAAAGTGAACATAAACTGTACAACATTATGATAATAGGCGCTCTCCTGGCTGGATTTGGAGTTGTCAGTCAGAACTTCCTCCAAAATCCAGACCACATAAGGATGAGATCGTTAAAACTGTACTAAGCTCTCCTCCGCTATTAGAAGCAATGTATTCACTGGGAACAATCTGGAATCGGCTGAAAGATATCAGAGTGAGCATTTTGCAAACAGTGTTTGAAAGAAAAACCAAAGTGTCAAAAAAATAAACTGTTCTAGGTATAGCAAGTCACTTTATGGGTGGCATGGTAAGCCATAACAGGCATTAAGCCTGGGGCTGCAAGGAGAGTGGGGCATCACCCTGCCTGGGATGGAACAGTTCCCCCCCCAAAAAAAAAAAAAAAAAAGTTATTACAATGTCATGCTATCTTTAGCTATGGCCATATACAATCAGGTCCATAAATGTCTGGAATATATAGTATTATGGCCACTAGATGGAGCTGACGTTCATAGGAAATAAACAAAAATATGAGGATTATTTGTGATGGCTGTGCGAACGTTTGAGACATTCGCACAGATAATTTTTTTTATTTTTATAAATAGACCCCTTAGTGTAACCAATATGACTATTACAGTGCATATATACTGTATCACAAATAATCCTCATATTTTTGTTTATTTCCTATGAACGTCAGCTCCATCTAGTGGCCATAATACTATATATTCCAGACATACCTCAATCAGGAAAAATACAGCATTATGGCCACTAGATGGAGCTGACAAAGAAAGAAAAAAAAAGCCTCCAAATCAATCAGCCACTGTATACTTTTAATTTTTAATGATCCACCGATTACAAGGCAGACCTCCCGAGCTTTTCTCAAGGTGACACATTAATAGTATTAGTGTAGAATAATGGAGTGAAACATGTCAGAGGAGTTATATGACATAGTGGCAAAGTTATATCAATAACACACACTGACAAAATGATTTACATAAAGCTGTTCTCATATATATATATATATATACACACACACACAATATCTCACAAAAGTAAGTACACCCCTCACATTTTTGTAAATATCTTTTCATGTGACAACACTGAAGAAATGACACTTTGCTACAATGTACAGTAGTGAGTGTACAGCTTGTATAACAGTGTAAATTTGCTGTCCCCTCAAAATAACTCAACACACAGCCACTAATGTCTGGCAACAAAGGTGAGTACACCCCTAAGTGAAAATGTCCAAATTGGGCCCAAAGTGTCAATATTTTGTGTGACCACCATTATTTTCCAGCACTGCCTTAACCCTCTTGGGCATGGAGTTCACCAGAGCTTCACAGGTTGTCACTGGAGTCCTCTTCTACTCCTCCATGATGACATCATGGAGCTGGTGGATGTTAGAGACCTTGAGCTCCTCCACCTTCCGTTTGAGGATGTCCCACAGATGCTCAATAGGGTTTAGGTCTGGAGACATGCTTGGCCAGTCCATCACCTTTACCCTCAGCTTCTTTAGCAAGGCAGTGGTCATCTTGGAGGGGTGTTTGGGGTCGTTATCATGTTGGAATACTGCCCTGCGGCCCAGTCTCTGAAGGGAGGGGATCATGCTCTGCTTCAGTATGTCACAGTACATGTTGACATTCATGGTTCCCTCAATGAACTGTAGCTCCCCAGTGCCAGCAGCACTCATGCAGCCCCAGACCATGACTTTCCCATCACCATGCTTGACTGTAGGCAAGACACACTTGTCTTTGTACTCCTCACCTGGTTGCCGCCACACACGCTTGACACCATCTGAACCAAATAAGTTTATCTTGGTCTCATCAGACCACAGGACATGGTTCCAGTAATCCATGTCCTTAGTCTGCCTGTCTTCAGCAAACTGTTTATGGGCTTTCTTGTGCATCACTTGCAAGAGGCTTCCTTCTGGTACGACAGCTATACAGACCAATTTGATGCAGTGTGCGGCGTATGGTCTGAGCACTGACAGGCTGACCCCCCACCCCTTCAACTTCTGCAGCAATGCTGGCAGCACTCATACGTCTATTTCCCAAAGACAACCTCTGGATATGACGCTGAGCACGTGCACTCAACTCGTTTGGCCAACCATGGCGAGGCCTGTTCCGAGTGGAACCTGTCCTGTTAAACCTCTGTATGGTCTTGGCCACCATGCTGCAGCTCAGTTTCAGGGTCTTGACAATCTTCTTATAGCCTAGGCCATCTTTATGTAGAGCAACAATTCTTTTTTTCAGATCCTCAGAGAGTTCTTTGCCATGAGGTGCCATGACTGCGCACCACTGCACAAAGCAAGATCCATAAAGATATGGATGAGTGAGTTTGGGGTGGAGTAATGCCCTGTACACACGACCGGTTTTGCCGTAGGAATAAACTCCGAAAGTTTCTCCGACGGAACTCCGACAGAATTCCATTCAAGCGGTTTTTCCTACACATGGTCAACCCAAAAGTCTGACCAAAGTCCAGAACGCGGTGACATACAACACGTATGACGGGACTAGAAAAAGGAAGTTCAATAACCAGTAGCCAATAGCTTCCGTCTCGTACTTGCTTCAGAGCATGCGTCGTTTTTGGTCTGTCGGAACAGCATGCAGATGAGCGGTTTTCTAGATAGGAATTGGTTCCATCGGAAATATTTAGAACATGTTCCATTTCTAGGTCCATCAGAATTTTCGAAAAAAAAAGTCAGATGAGGCCTACACACGATCGGAATAGACGATGAAAAGCTTCCGTCTGACTTTTTCTGTCAGACATTCCGCTCGTGTGTGTGTGTGCACAGAGTCCTGATCTCAACCTGATAGAACACCTTTGGGATGAATCAGAGCAGAGGTTGCGAGCCAGGCCTTCTCGTCCAACATCAGTGCCTGACCTCACAAATGCGCTTCTGGAAGAATGATCAAACATTCCCATAGACACACTCCTAAACCTTGTGGACGGCCTTCCCAGAAGAGTTGAAGCTGTTATAACTGCAAAGGGTGGGCCAACTCAATATTGAACTCTACGGACTAAGACTGGGATGCCATTAAAGTTCATGTGCGTGTAAAGGCAGGTGTCCCAATACTTTTGGTAATATAGCGTGTATATATATTTATATATATATTTCAGCACATGCCATTAAGCCATTGATTGCAGACTTTCTTTCATGCCTCTGATCTCTCTTTGGTCTTTTTCTACTGTCATTTTTCCTCTATACCATGCAAATCCTTCCAAATGTCCCAGCGAAACATTTGTGATATGCCGCATTGTTTTAATTGCCTTGTAAGCCTTTGTGGTGCCATTAATTTTTTCCATCGCCTGTTTACGCTTGCAGAATAATGGTGCATGATGCCCCCCTGTCCTACCCAGGTACTGGCACTATTTGCTGTATGCGGAGCGGCGGCAGTTGTCTTCAGGGGAAGAGAATTTGCTACAAGTACACAGCTATTTTCTTCCAGAGCACTCAAGATGCAAGATTTGAAATAAAGATAATTACATCTGTAGACGTCTAGGATGCGGCTCAACCAGAAAACCTATGAAACCTGCTAAGACCTTCCTAACTCTATCGCTGATTTAAAAGGAAACTCCCGGCCTTTATTTATTATTTTTTTTTATGCATAAGGTGATCAGTACATTGAGTCAATTAATTGAAGCTGAACTCCAAGCAGATAAAGAGGATGCAAATGAATGGTCATAAGACCAGGAGACAGTCCAATAATTACTAGGGATTGGGACTTGTCTATGTGTCCGGAGACCAATACTCGCACAGCTAATGCTCATGCACATGTGCCAGCACACAGATGGACTTTGGCCAGTAACCAGCGTGCACTGACATGTTGGCACATCCGTGTGCGCCAGTATCCTGGGAATAGCGCTAACCTGCCTATTTAAAGGAGGCCCTGATGTGTGATAGTCACTGGATGTTCTTCAGCTAATCATGACCTGTCTTCATGCTTCTGCTGTCTGATCTCCTGTTTCTGACCTGGCCTGCTCCTTATCTTGTCTTCTGGGTTCTGGACTATGACCTTGGCTTGCCTCTAACTACACTCTGCCATCTTTCTCGTATTGACCTTGGCCTGCTGCTTGACTACGCTTACTTCTGCTCCTTGCTTATGACTCTGGCTTGGCTACTGACTACATCCTTGCTGACCTTCTGTGATGACCCTGGCTTCCCATCTAGCCACGCCCATGATCTCAACTGGTATCTGCAACTACGTCTGACTGTGCGACCTCGCAGTCTCTGTACCAAGTATCCAAGGTCCTGTTCCCACTGTCTTCCTGCGGCCACCATCCTTGGTCCTCCTCCAGTGTGCCTGCACTGCTGCTGACTACAGTCCAGAGACTAATGCTACTTCCTACCGGATTACTGGCCACTGTGCTTTTTTTCTGCTCTGCGCCGGTTCCCACACTCAGGGATATTCGGGCCTTCAGCCAAAGTACTTGACAGTTTAGTCACTTTGGTGGGAGCCCGCAGCCAAGGAACCTTGTCCTTCCATGGACGCATATGTGCAATATGTGGCTGGCAAAAGGTTATTATATCATTATCTTTTTTTTTAATTAAATTCAAGCAATGTAGTACCTGAATTTGATCACGCCAGGTCATCATTTTGGCTACGGGGCCATGTGTTAAGTTGTGTGTTTGGTGGTTTACTTGATAGAGGACCTTCCTTTTTTCTGGGACCTTTGGCATCTTCAAGCTGGCATTTTATTTTTGGTTCTTAGATTTGGTCAGCAACTGGTTTATTACACATTTAGGGGTTGGTTCCTCCCTCCCATCCTTTTCTTTGGAGTGGCTTTCAGGGGTGTATGACCCAGCAAATTTTATATTTATCACCTTTTTTGGTTTAGGTGGCCCTTTTTTGGGGTGTCCTCCCTCTTGAGTTTACACGTGTATGTAGATTTGCTATCATATTACTATTGAGAGTACAAATTTTGGTTTATGTGGCTTCCTTGATGATGCGTTCTATCTAGATTGGATTTTTCTGCATTTATATCCATTTGTAATTCAGCGAGGATCCTGAGGAAGTGATTTTTATCAAGTAACACATCAATCTTATGTTCCAGTTTTGACGATGATAGCAGTCTGGAATTTCATTGTACGGTCTCATGCACACTGGGCACCTGGCAGGAGAAAAGCTGCTTAAAAACACACCTATAGCTGTACTTGTGCATACGGCCTATATCTGTTTTTAAGGAGATAGTATACTTTCTAAGTGTGGAATAAATTACGTTTTTATGTGTATATATATATATATTTTTTTTTTTCTTCTACTCTTCCCATTTTATGTACTTACCCTCTCTGTATATTTATATTTCTTCTAGGTATTTAAAGGGGTTGTAAAGTCAGAAGGTTTTTTTTTTTTTTAATCTCAATGCATTAAGATAAAAAAAAACCTTCTGTATGCAGCAGCCCCCCTCAGCCCCTCTAATACTTACCTGTGCCCCATCTCTATCCAGCTATGTTGCACGAGAGACTTGGCTGCCCGGGACTTTCCCTCCTCATTGGCTGCAAAGGCAGCAGCGTGGTGCCATTGGCTCCAGCTGCTGTCAATCAAAAGTCAGTGAACCAATGAGGAGAGAGGGGGGGGCTGAACCTGTGAATGGACACTCAGAGCAGCAGCTTGGCTCAGTTGCCCCACCATAGCAAGCTGCTTGATGTGGGGGCATTATTTTTCTTATGAAAGGTTTTAAATGGTTAAAAGGAGCACCAGGCCCCCCCCCCCCTCCTCCTCACGATAACAGCGTGAGGAGAAAAAAAAGCCGAACACTGACTTCTGTGCAAGGGACATCGATCCCGAAGAGAAGGAGGCGAAGCCGCCTCATCTGTACCAACCAGTACCGCCTGCCAGTGCCCACAGTGCCATATATCAGTGCCCACCAGTGTATAACAGTGCCAGCAATCAGTGCACCTATCAATGCCCATGAGTGCCACCTATCAATGCCCACCAGGGGTGCCAATCAGTGCCTCATCAGTTCCACATAGCAGTGCTGCCTATCAGTGTCACCTACTAGTGCCAATCAGTGCTCATCACTGCCACCTATCAGTGTATCAGTGCCCATCAGTGCCAGCTATCAGTGACATCTACTAGTGCCCTTCAGTGCCACCTATCAATGCCCTTCAGTGCCACCCATCAGTGCCGCCCATCAGTGCCACCCATCAATGCCACCTCTCTGTGCCCACCAATGCCACCTATCAGTGTCCGCCAGTTCCACCTCATCAGTGCCCACCAGTGCCACATCATCAGTGCCCCCCAGTGCCACCTTATCAGTGCCACTCATCAGTGCCACCTCTCAGTGCCCACCAATGCCACCTATCAGTGACCACCAGTGCCACCTCATCAGTGCCCACCAGTGCTGCCTTATCAGTGCCCATCAATGCAGCCTATCGGTGCCCATCAGTGCAGCCTATCAGTGCCCATCAGCGCAGCTTCATCAGCGTACATCAATGAAGGAGAAAAATTACCTGTTTGCAAAATTTATTAACAAAATATAAAACGGTTTTGTATTTTTTTTTTTAATTTCGGGCTTTTTACATTTATTTAACAAAAAATAAAAAACCCAGAGGTGATCAAATACCACCAAAAGAAAGCTCGATTTGTGGGAAAAAAAATGGCAAAAGTTTCATTTGGGTACAGTGTTGTATGACCGCGCAATTGTCATTCAAAGAGTGACGGCGCTAAAAGCTGAAAATTGGTCTGGGCAGGAAGGGGGTTTAAGTGCCCAGTAAGCAAGTGGTTAAATAAAAAGAAAACAAACAGCCATATTAATACAAAGGGAAAGCAAGAAATTGTTTTTTCCTAAAAATGCTAAGATGGTAAAAAACTGTTTCAATAAGAGCTGCAGGTGGTCTTTTAGGCAGACTCTGTGAGCAAGCTGGGCTGACAGTTTTGCAGAGTCACCAAACCAAAAGCTTTTTCTCTGAAAGAGAACCCCCCCCACACACACACACACCCCCACACCCCCACACCCCCACACCCCCACACCCAAGCTCTTGGGAACTCTGGAGCTTTGAACTCTTCAGTCTTAGACACAATATTGGAGACTAAGTAATATATGCAACATTGTAACTTGGGCAACAAACACGGCACGCAAGGACGTCAACTGTCTGGGGAAGACTTACTGGGTTTATAGGATCTATCATCATTGTTCTGCTATGAGCCTGAAACAAACTCTCTTTTAAAAGTTTATTCAGATTTATTCTTATTAAAAAAAAGATTTCTTTTGTTAACCCCGTCATAACTAAAGGTCATTGATGTCTAGAGGCCAAGATCAAATTTAGGCGCATTAGCATCCATCGGTTCACAGTAACCTTATGAATGATTTGCATACCTGAATACATTTTGTTTCAGATATATGGCTTTTTTTGGTACACATGTTTAATGAAAAAAAAAAAAAAAACTGCTATATTTACCATGATTATCATTACAGGCTGAAACGGTTTATCATTTTACATTTTTAAACAGGTTGCACTGCAGATGCCACTGCCGTCTCAGTGTGGCAGTGTTAATCCTCTTCAAACCGTGTCTGTATTGTATTGTATTTTGTCAGTGAAGCCTCCAACCTGCTTTTGATCACTATTAAACATGTGCACTGCCGAAAAGATGTGTTAGTTTTCATTTCATTTGTTTTTTTGGGGGTTTTTTTCAGTTCGTTATGATCGCAATTCGTAAATTCGTAAATTTGAAAATTCATAAATTCATAAATTCGTAAATTTGAAAATTCATAAATTCGTAAATTAGAAAATTCGTAAATTAGAAAAATCCGAAAATAAGAAAGAATAACTAACTAACTAATAACTAACTATTACATTTTAGGTATTGCCATTTCCTTTCAAATTTGGCTGTTATTGAACGTGAAACATTTTTACTATTGTTATTTAATATTATTCATTTGTTACGCTCCATTCATTTAGATATGGCATTCATTATTTCGGATAATTCGTAACTTTGGATACATTCGTATTCGTTACGTTCACACCAACAGCCAACTTTGAAAGGAAATTCCAATACCCATAATTTAATGTTTAGTAATAGATAAGTTATTATTAGTTAGTTATTATTTCAGATTTTCACATTTTCGGGTTTTCGGATTTTAAAATTTTGAAAATCCAAAAATAAGAAAGAATAACTAACTAACTAGTAACCAACTATTACATTTTAGGTATTGGCATTTCCTTTCAAATTTGGCTGTTAGTGAATGTGAAACGTTTTTATTATTATTATTGTTATTTATTATTATTCATTTGTTACGTTCCATTCGTTCAGATACGGCATTCCTTATTTCAGATAATTCGGAACTTGGGATAAATTCTTATTCGTTACCTTCACCAACAGCCAAATTTTAAAGGAAACTCCAATACCCATAATTTAATGGTTAGTAATAGATAAGTTATTATTAGTTAGATATTATTTCAGATTTTCACATTTTTGGGTTTTCGGACTTTTAAATTTCGATTTTGCGAATTTTCTCATTCCAGAATTTATGATTTTTTCAAATTTTCGAATTTACGAATTCTCAAATTTACGAATTTACAAATTTACGAATATTCGTAAAAATTAGTTAAATGGGATATTTCCGAATTACTGAATTTGTCGAAATTCGTTAAAAAACTAATTCGGAACTAAACGAATTGCACATGTCTAATCAATATGGCATAGCAGATTTAGTGATCACATGACCGGGAACCACTCTGGTTCTAGATCAGCTACAGATGGTATTGAAAGCCACCAGCCACCCAAAGGGTTGGCTGGTGGCTCTCAAATTGAGGAAAATTATTTGCAGGCTGAAGGTTTATTTTGTCAATGATCACTATGCCATAGCTGTTTGAGTTATCACATGTCCAGCAACCACTCTGATTGATTCACGATCATCAGTGGGGATCCAATCTGTCAGCTACAGATGGTATTGAGAGCCACCAGCCGCACAAAGTGTTGGCTGGTGACTCTCAAAGTGAGAACAATTATTTCCAGGCTGAAGGTTCATTTTTTTCAGTGATGCTTCCAACCTGCTTGTGATCACTATGGAATAGCTGATTTAGTAATCATATGACCAGGAACCACTTTAATTGATTCTAGATTGTCACTGGGAACCTGAGTTGTCAGCTACAGATGGTATTGAAAGCCACTAGCCGCACAAAATTCTGGAGTTGGTTCTCAAAGTGAGGGCAATTATTTTTGTATCCCTGGCACGCCACCTCATGCTGGGAAACATTTATATCCAGATTTCAAGTGGAAAGAGGTTATTTTTTGTAAACAGGGAACAAGGCTTTTTGATACTGTAATTGTATCTGACACTTACACATTTTTTTTTTTTTAACTGACAATTTTTTATTATTTTTTCACAAAAATATACAAATCTGCAGCATTGGGTACAGAAAATAGAGTTTGTAATATTACAGGTCAATCTAACAAACAATCAGCTGACCTTTGAACGATGAATCCGTTCGGTGCAAACATTTAGTGATTAAACAGGATGGGTTTGCTGGATTATTATACATCTCAAACAGTATATCCATTAATACCCTTTGCATAAGTGTATAAACATATAAAATAGAGAAAGGAAAAAGAGTAAAGAAGAAGGGAGAGGGAAAAAGGACAGCCACCCGCCTCCAGAGCCCAGGACAGCCCGAGAAGGAATGAGCCATAAATACACAAATGACACAGAGCGTTAGATCGCAGTAGTCTCCAACAGGACCCAAGGTTCCCAAATACGGTTATGCTTATCAAGAGTATCATTTAATGAGGCCGTAAGATATTCCATTCTTTTAACATCTCTGATTCTGGAGTGCAGCTCAGACAGTGAGGGGGGTTCCCTCTTTTTCCACTTTAGAGCCACCAAACATCGTGCTGCAGTGAGCACATGGGCTAAGAGTTTTTTGAAATTTTAGAGAAGGTGGTAGGTGGGAGACCTAAAAGAAAGATCTTCGGATCGAGGAGCACCCCAGTATCAAAGATGGACTGGAGTAGGGATTGCACCATACACCAATAGGGGATGATTAGAGGGCAGGTCCAATAGACATGAAATAACATCCCCCTATCTTTATAACATCGCCAACAACAGGGATCCGCCGCAGGGTATATGGAGTGGAGCAGGTCAGGGGTCTGATACTAGTAGAATAGAATCTTATATTGATTCTCTTTATAAAGCGTGCATATGGAGCTCTTAGAAGCCTGAGTGCATATGGATTGCCAGGTCTTTAAGGATAGGTCTGTGCCCAAGGCCTGATCCCACTTATCCATACATGAATGCCCATCCGGTGAAAAATCTGTGACCAGGATCTGGTAGGTGCGGGAGATCATGCCCTTAGGGGACGGACCCTCTAAACATAGCTTTTCGAAGTCTGTTAGGGGAGAGAATCTTAAGTTCGGCACTAGTGATTGTGCGTAGTGGCGTAGTTGTAAGTAACTGAAAAAAGCCTGTTTAGGAATGTCAAAGGCGTTTTGCAATTCTCGGAAGGATCTTAGCAATCTGGTTTTAGGATCAATTAACTGACCATAACGGAATAAGACACTTACACATTTTAAACAGATTGCACTGTTGATGCCACTGTAGTCTGAATATGGCAGTGTTCATCCTCTTTATGCTGAAGATTTATTTTGTCAGTGAGGCCTCCAACCTGCTTGTGATCACTATGTCATAGCTGATTTAATGGTATTGAGAGCCATCAGCTGCACAAATTGTTGGCTGGTGGCTTTCAAAAGGAGGACAATCCTTTCCATGCTGAAGGATTATTTTGTTGGTGAAGCTTCCAACCTGCTTGTGATCACTATGTCCTAGCTGATTTAGTGATCACATGACTGGGAACCACTCTGGTTTTAGATAATCAGTGAGGACTGGAATTGTCAGCTACAGATGGTATTGAGAGCCACCAGCTGCACAGTGTTGGCTGGTGGCTCTCAAAGTGAGCACAGTTATTTCCAGGCTGAAGGTTTATTTTGTCAGTGAAGCTTCCAACGTGCTTTTGATTACTGTGTCATAGGTGATTTAGTGATCACATGATGACCAGGGACCACTTTTATTCTAGATCGTCTTGTCATCGGGGGACCTGAATAGTCAGCTACAGATGGTATTGAGAGCCACCAGCCCCACAAAGTGTTGGCCCTTGGCTCTCAACCTGAGTACAATTTTTTCCAAGCTGAAGGTTTATTTTGTCATTGAAGGTTCCAACCTGCTTGTGATCACTACGTCATAGGTGATTTAGTAATCACATGACCAGGTACGTCTCTGATCTATTCTAGATAGTCTTTGGGGACCTGAGTTGTCAGCTACAGATAGTATTTATAGCCACCAGCTGCACAAAGTTTTGGCTGGGGGCTCTCAAAATGAGTACAATCCTTTTCAGGTTGAAGGTTTATTGTGTTGGTGAAGCTTCCAGCCTTCTTTTGATCACTAAGTCAAAGCTGATTTTGTGATCACATGACTGGGAACCACTCTGGTTTTAGATCATCAGTGGGGACCAGAATTGTCAGCTACAGATGGTATTGAGAGCCACCAGCTGCACAAAGTGTTGGCTGGTGGCTCTCAAAGTGAGCACAGTTATTTCCAGGCTTTAGGTTTATTTTGTCAGTGAAGCTTCCAACGTTCTTTTGATTACTGCGTCATATGTGATTTAGTGATCACATGACCAGGGACTACGTTGATTCTAGATCGTCTCGTCATAGGGGACCTGAGTTGTCAGCTACAGATGGTATTGAGAGCCAGCAGCTCCACAAAGTGTTGGCTGGTGGCTCTCAACCTGAGTACAATTTTTTCCAAGCTGAAGGTTTATTTTGTCAGTGAAGGTTCCAACCTGCTTGTGATCACTATGTCATAGGTGATTTAGTAATCACATGACCAGGAACCTCTATGTTCGATTCTAGATTGTCTGTGGGGACCTGAGTTGTCAGCTACAGATGGTATTGAGAGCCACCATCTGCACAGTGTTGGCTGGTGGCTCTCAAAATGAGGACAATCTTTTCCAGGTTGAAGGTTTACTTTGTCGGTGAAGCTTCCAACCTTCTTTTTGATTACAATGTCATAGCTGAATTAGTGATCACATGACCAGGGGCCACTCTGATTGATTCTAGATCATCAGTGGAGACCCGAACTGTCAGAGGCAGATGGAGTTCAGAGCCACCAGCTGCACAAAGTGTTGGCTCTCATAATGAGGAAAATTATTATTGTATCCCCACGGGGCCTCATACCAGGGAATGTTTTTACAGTGTATGCAGATCACAAGAGAAAATAAGTTAATCTTTGTAAACAGGGAACAAGGATGCGTGTTGCATTTTTAATGAACAATTATGTCAACTGCTCTAATTACATAAGCAATAGCATAAGGAAAAGCTGACAGCAGTCGATGCAAAGTCACAGAAATTTGTAAGTTATTAGTGAGGTTTATATTTGAAAAAAATACATGAAGCGGAAGGTGAAGAAAGATCGGGATGAGACGATGGATATACTAATGTGTTACAGGCCTACGAAAGTATAAAAGGGATCATTAAAAAAAAAAAAGAAGGAACCATGGCAGAACGTGGAAGTCACTATAGCAACCAGTTTTTATTTGTTCTTTATTGAACACTTTGATTATTATTATTATTATTGTTATTATAATTGCACAACTTTCTGTTCAGTGACTGTGACCTATGTTGGTCTAATTATTGACTATTTATACTGTCCAAGTGCTTCCTGTTAAATTACTGGTATTTGAAAAAGCGAAGCTGTCGACTGGCTCAGGAGGCACCCGGCGGAAAACATGTGAAAGAGTCCTGCTGCAGGACCATAAAGCTGGCCAAAGATGGAGCAATTTTCTTTCCTGTAACCACAGGTTGCAGGAAAGAAAATCAGTTGATTCCCTCATCAACACAGCCAGTGTTGATTGGGGAATCCCTCCCGCTGAGCTATTGGTGGCACGGGGAGCTTGTCCCTGTAATAGCCGCTGGCAATAATCGCATGAAAAATCTGACATGCTGGTTGATCAATCGATCAGCTTGGGTACAATCAACCTGCCCATATATGTTGTGAATCTCGGCCAGTCCCTGCGGAAATTCGAACTGTCTATGGTTGGTTTAATGCTCAGTTCACCCTGCTGCTAGCTTCTGTGACCTGCTTGCGATTTCCTTGTGACTTGTTTGAGACTTTTGTGCTTTAGCATTGCAGTCTAAAGGGCCCTATGACTGGAGTAAAGGGCCCTTGGATCAGTGCTCCTAGGTTTGATGGAAAGGGCCCCTGCAGCCGGAGTCAATGTTTTCCTAAACAGGGGGGCCCTAAAGGTTCTAGATATGCCTCTGATCTGGATCAAGGATTCCTTTTTCTTCTCAAACCACAAACCTACAGTGAGAAAAAAAAGTATTTGATCCCCTGCTAATTTTGTACGTTTGCCCACTGACAAAGAAACGATTAGTCTATAATTTTAATGGTCGGTTTATTTTAACAGTGAGAGACAGAATAACAACAAAACTATCCAGAAAAACCCATTTCAAAAAAGTTCTAAATTGATTTGCATTTTAATGAGTGAAATAAGTATTTGATCCCCTGTCAGTCAGTAAGATTTCTGGCTCCCAGGTGTCTTCTATACAGGTAACGAGCTGAGATTAGGAGCACTCCCTTAGTGCCAGTTCACACTAGACGCGGCACGACTTGCAGGTCGCCTCACCGAGGCGACCTGCACACGACTGCCGGGGCGACTTGCAAGACGACTTCTGTATAGAAGTCTATGCAAGTCGCCCCCAAAGTAGTACAGGAACCTTTCTACCGAGCCTTAACCACAGCTTGTTACCTGTATAAAAGACACCTGTCCACAGAAGCAATCAATCAATCAGATTCCAATCTCTCCACCATGGCCAAGACCACCGAGCTGCCCAAGGATGTCAGGCACAAGATTGTAGACCTACACAAGGCTGGAATGGGCTACAAGATCGTCACCAAGAAGCTTGGTGAGAGGGTGACAACAGTTGGTGCGATTATTCGCAAATGGATGAAACACAAAACAACTGTCAATCTCCCTCGGTCTGGGGCTCCATGCAAGATCTCACCTCGTGGAGTTTCAGTGATCAGGAGAACGGTGAGGAATCAGCCCAGAACTACACGGGAAAATCTTGCCAATGATCTCAAGGCAGCTGGAACCATAGTCACCAAGAAAACAATTGGTAACACACTACGCCATGAAGGACTGAAATCCTGCAGCGCCCGCAAGGTCCCCCGGCTCAAGAAAGCACATGTACAGACCCGTCTGAAGTTTGCTAATGAACATCTGAATGATTCATATGGGAACTGGGTGAAAGTGTTGTGGTCAGATGAGACCAAAATCAAGCTCTTTGGCCTCAACTCGCCATGTTTGGAGGAGGAGGAATGCTGTCTATGACCGCAAGAACACCACCTCCACCATCAAACATGGAGGTGGAAACATTATGCTTTGGGGGTGGTTTTCTGCTAAGGGGACAGGACAACTTCACCGCATCAAAGGGATGATGGACGGGGCCATGTACCGTCAAATCTCATAGATGGGTATTCCAGCATGACAATGACCCAAAACACACGGCCAAGGCAACAAAGGAGTGGCTCAAGAAGAAGCACATTAAGGTCCTTGAGTGTCCTAGCCGGTCTCCAGATCTTAAACCCATAGAAAATATGTGGAGGGAGCTGAAGGTTCGAGTTACCAAACGTCAACCTCGAAACCTTAATGACTTGGAGAGGATCTGCAAAGAGGAGTGGGACAAAATCCCGCCTGAGATGTGTGCAAACCTGGTGGCCAACCACAAGAAATGTCTGACCTCTGTGATTGCCAACAAGGGTTTGGCAACAAGGGTTTTGCCACCAAAAAAAGTACCAAGGGTTTTGCCACCAAGTTTTGCAAAGGAGTAAAATACTTATTTCACTCAATAAAAATGCAAATCAATTTATAATTTTATAACTTGAAATGCATTTTTCTGGATATTTTTGTTGTTATTCTGTCTCTCACTGTTAAAATAAACCGACCAATAAAATTATAGACTGATCATGTCTTAGTCAGTGGGCAAACATACAAAATCAGCAGGGGGATCAAATACTTTTTCCCTCACTGTATGTTAAATAAAATGTCCAATTAATAAATACAGGAAGAATTATATTGGAAAGGACAAAAGAAAGAATAGAATAGAATGATATATATATATACTCCAAACCTATTTAGTTCGCTCACACCACAGCACATGCATTGGCACGTGTTTGCTCTCCTAAACTGAGTTGCGCTATGCCACATTATTTTTGGGAGCATCTTAATTTGTTTTTTTTATCCTAATACTTTTACACAGCATGTTGCAACGTGAAAATAGTGAATAATCAGGTGATAGGGAAGATAGGGAAAATAACAGGTAAAGAGTGCAAAATAGAAACAGAAAGATAAAAATCAACCAAAAAGAATTGCAAATAAACATCTTCTGGCTTTGCGTCGGGTGATATTATTTTACGTGCGATGACATTCCAGAAAGAATATATAAATTGTAACAAACAAAAAAACACAGAAATACATAGTTCCCGTAAAGTCAGCGCCATCTGATCCGAGGCCTCGCCTGCTGAATAATGCATTCCCCATAAATCTAGCCGTCTCTTCAGCGCATTTGAGAACGCGGGGAGGAAGTAATAGCTACTGTCCACACTTATCACTAATAACAAATGGCAGAGCTCACGCGGGTGGCAGCGATTAATGTAAATCTCACACCCAAACTCCAAGCTAAACAAATAGAGATTTTGACTTTCCAAAGGGTCATCGCTACTTTGTCTGAGGCTCTCGGAATACAGCTACTGCAGAACAAAGTGAGCACGGGGCAAAATTGCAATCAGCCTGACAAGTTAATCCGCGAAGGGCAGAAATGATACTGAGTGTCTGGTCAGGAGGCTGGAACTTGTCTGTCAATGGGGCAAGGTCATAACTAGAGCCATAGACACTAATGGTGCTATGTTTGAGCTCAGAATTACTGGGCTTGTACAGAAGACTGTGCATTAAAGCTGTCAATGCCTTCAATCAGGTTACCTTAAAATTTTTAAAGGGAATGCATCATTATAATCCATACTTCACATGAATCAATAGGGTGCATACACTATATAGACAAAATTATGATGATATCCCTTCAACGGATTGAGTGTATATGATTCCAGTGAAGAGTACTGTTAAAGCTACAACATGAAAATGTATTTTAGACAACTGTGGAAGGTATTTTTCTGTTCTGGCATGCCATGGCACAAAGCTAGCTCCATAAAGACATGGTTTGATAAGTTTGGTGTGGAGGCCTGTAAGTGGCCTACACAGAAACTTGACCTCTACCCTACTGATCACCATTCATAAAGACATGGCATGCTGAGTTTGGTGCAAAGGAACTTGAGTGGTCTGCACAGAGCCCTGACCTCAACTCTACTGATTACCATCCATAAAGACATGGTTTTATGACTTTGGTGTAGAGGAACATGAGTGACGTGTACAGAGCCCTGACCTCAACTCTACTGATCACCATCCATAAAGACATGGTTTGATGAGTTTGGTGTGGAGGATCTTGAGTGGCCTGCACAGAAACTTGACCTTAACCCCACTGATCACCATTCATAAAGACATGGTTTGATGAGTTTGGTGTGCAGAAACTTGAGTGACGTGTACAGGACCCTGACCTCAACCTTTCTAATCACCATCCATAAAGATATGGTTTGATGAGTTTGGTGTGGAGGAACTTGAATGGCCTGTGCAGAGACTTAACCTAAATCCTACTGATTACCATCTACAAAGACATGGTTTGATGAGTTTGGTGGGGAGGAACTTGAGTGATGTGTACAGGACCCTGACCTCAACCTTTCTAATCACCATCCATAAAGATATGGTTTGATGAGTCTGGTGTGGAGGAACTTGAATGGCCTGTGTAGAGACTTAACCTAAACCCTACTGATTACCATCTACAAAGACATGGTTTGATGAGTTTGGTGGGGAGGAACTTGAGTGACGTGTACAGAGCCATGGCCTCAACCCTACTGATCACCATTCATAAAGATATGGTTTGATGAGTTTGGTGCGGAGGAACTTAAGTCACGTGTACAGAGCACTGACCTCAACTCTACTGATCAACATCCATAAAGGCATGGCTTGATGAGTCTGGTGTGGAGGAACTTGAGTGGCCTGCACAGAAACTTGACCTCAACTCTACTGATCACCATTCATAAAGACATGGTTTGATGAGTTTGGCGTGGAGGAACTTGAGTGATGTGTACAGAGCCCTGGCCCCAACTCTACTGATCACTATCCATAAAGACCTGATTTGATAAGTTTGGTGTGGAGGAACATGAGTGACGTGTACAGAGCCCTGACTTCAACTCTACTGATCACCACCCATAAAGACACGGTTTGATGAGTTTGGTGTGGAGGATCTTGAGTGGCCTGCACAGAAACTTGACCTCAATCCTACTGATCACCATTCATAAAGACATGTTTTGATAAGTTTGGTGTGGAGGAACTTGAGTGACATGTACAGGACCCTGACCTCAACCTTTCTATATAGTTCTATAGTTGAGTCAGGTCTTCTCATCTAATATTAGTACTTGACCTCACAAATTCCCAAAGACACATTCCAAAACCACGAGGAGAACCTCCTAAGTAGAGTGGAGACTCCTATAGTGGCAACATCTAGTCATCACCATATTAATGGCCACGGTTTTGGAATGAAATGTCCAACAAGATCATATAGGTGTGATGATCAAGTGGTTACAAATGTTCAGTCATACATTGTACTATCAACACCAAACCATAAAAATATTTTGAGTAAAAATGAATACAGAACAGCTTTTTTCATTATACTCAAGGTTAAGATCACATTGGGTTGCTTTGTGCACATCAATGCTGTGGACCGTCTAACTCAGGGGTCTTAAACTGGTGGCCCTCCAGCTGTTGCAGAACTACAATTCCCATGAGGCATTGCAAGGCTGATGGTAACAAGCATGACTCCCATAGGCAGAGGCATGATGGGACTTGTAGTTCTGGAACAGCTGGAGGGCCGCCAGTTTGAGACCCCTGGTCTAACTGATAATGACAATGGGGGACCGTGATTATGCAATATGTGTCAGCATGGCTGCTTGTATTCTCCACCAGGGGGCGCAGGTGACAGGATGACAAGTAAGATAACTATTCCTAGGACAGTGTTGCAGACTCTGCCACGGATGATACCTTAGCGGGTCCAGCCAAGGCATGTAACTTGCACACTTGCTGCCTGACTTACACTTTCCCTTAACCATTAACTGTAGATCTGTGCAAGTTTTTGGTCAAATAGAACTCACTGGTCCCCATCATATGCCACAAATGTTACAGTGAAAGTCCATTAGAAAAATAAACACTCAGGGCCGGGACAAGGGGTGGGCAGGAGGGATGGCTGCCTTGGGCACGGTGGGGATTTAGGGGGTTGTGCTAGAAGGGGTGATTTGGAGTAGGGGATTTGTACTAGGAGGGTGGATTTCTGTTGAAAAGGGATATTTGGGGGGCTGATTTGTGCTAGTGGGGATGATTGGGGGGATTTGTGCTAGGAGGGAAAATATTTGTGTGTGTGTGTGTGGGGGGGGGGGTAGTGCTAGGACAGGGGATTTGGGGGGGGGGATTTGTGCAGGCAGTGAGGGCTTTGAAGGAAGAGAGATGATTTATGCTCAGAGGGGAAATTTGAAGGGTAAAGGATTTGAGCTGGAGGGGGGATTTGTACTGGAAGAGGGGGAATTTTTGTTTGGAGAGAATTCTGGCTTGCAAAGGAAATTTATGCTCAGGGGGTAAGCGTGAAGATTAGTGCTCAATTTTTTTTTCGGGAGAGGGGGGAATTTTTGCTTACAGTTAGTGCTCATACATGTGAGGGGAGGGGGGCATTTGGCATTTCCTCCCTGGGTGCCAGATGACCTTGTCCTGGTACTGTAAACAATGCACTCTACAACTTCAGATGACCTTGTCTTGGTACTGTAAACACTGCACTCAACAACTTCAGATGACCTTGTCTTGGTACTGTAAACATTGTACTCAACAACTTCAGATCACCTTGTCTTGGCACTGTAAACACTGTACTCAACAACTTCAGATCACCTTTTCCTGGCCCTGTAAACACTGCACTCAACAATTTCAGATGACCTTGTCCTGGCACTGTAAACACTGCACTCAATATCTTCAGATCACCTTTTCCTGGCACTGTAAACACTCCACTCAACATCTTCAGATGACCTTGTCTTGGCACTGTAAACACTCCACTCAACATCTTCAGATGACCTTGTCTTGGCACTGTAAACACTGTACTCAACATCTTCAGATGACCTTGTCTTGGCACTGTAAACACTTCACTCAACATCTTCAGATGACCTTGTCTTGGCACTGTAAACACTCCACTCAACATCTTCAGATGACCTTGTCTTGGCAGTGTAAACACTCCACTCAACATCTTCAGATGACCTTGTCTTGGCACTGTAAACACTGTACTCAACAACTTCAGATCACCTTGTTTTGGCACTGTAAACACTGCACTCAACATCTTCAGATGACCTTGTCTTGGCACTGTAAACACTCCATTCAAAACGTCAGATCACCTTTTCCTGGTACTGTAAACACTCCACTCAACATCTTCAGATGACCTTGTCTTGGCAGTGTAAACACTCCACTCAACATCTTCAGATGACCTTGTCTTGGTACTGTAAACACTGTACTCAACAACTTCAGATCACCTTGTTTTGGCACTGTAAACACTCCACTCAACATCTTCAGATGGCCTTGTCCTGGCACTGTAAACACCCCACTCAACATCTTCAGATGACCTTGTCCTGGCACTGTAAACACTCCACTCAACATCTTCAGATGACCTTGTCCTGGCACTGTAAACACCGCACTCAACATCTTCAGATGACCTTGTCCTGGCACTGTAAACACTGCACTTAACATCTTCAGATGACCTTGTCTTGGCTCTGTAAACACTCCACTCAACATCTTCAGATGACCTTGTCCTGGCACTGTAAACACCGCACTCAACATCTTCAGATGGCCTTGTCCTGGCACTGTAAACACTTCACTCAACATCTTCAGATGACCTTGTCCTGGCACTGTAAACACTCCACTCAACATCTTCAGATGGCCTTGTCCTGGCACTGTAAACACTTCACTCAACATCTTCAGATGACCTTGTCCTGGCACTGTAAACACTCCACTCAACAACTTTGGATGAAGTTAGCTACCTCCATGGTTTTTCTTGTCATACTTGTTAGTAGGAGCTCGATCTGCTAAGATGTTTGTCTAGCCCCGCTCAACCTCTGCTTGAACACATCCTTAATGTTGGGTTCTGATCCTACTACACATGCATGCCACAATCATCAGCCCACAGGCTCCAGCTTTAACAAAGACCACCTAATGATTTACATTGCGTGGGGCATTCACTTACAAGCCTGTCATTAAAAAAAAAAAAAAACAGCACTTACCCAGAAGCCTTTTCTCCCTGAGAGAGGATAATTGGCATACATTTCCAAGGAATCATTACCTGAAGTCTTCTTACCTTACGTGACTCCTGTGATGCTTGTTTACACCCTTACAGCTCCATGAAATCAACTGCATTACGATTCTGAGCTCTCCGCTACAAGAAAATAATCACAATAATTGCTGCTTTTCTGGAACGGCTTCCTTTGGGAAACGGCCTCTATGGCCTCTTCCACCAGTTACCATGTTACAGTGATATGCGTGCGGCCTTATGCCCCAGAAGTGCCGAGAATTACATTATTTATGCCTGCTGCAGCTTCAAGCTCCGGGGCATTTGGCATTCTTCAATGCAGGACAGTTTAGTGATGTGTATGGCCTAACCAAGCTGTTGAATTAGCTCTATGCAGAACAATTCTTAAAGCCCAAGTGACCTTTTATTTTAAATCTTTCAGATTAAATCTTACGGTTTGTTTTCTTTAACCAGTTCAGGTAGAAGTTTTACTGCTACACTGCTATATATACGTGATCGGGCTCTAGGGGGTGCCCCAGGGGGGTGCGCTGCCGGCGGATCGCTCCCGCTGTGATCATACACAATGTGAGCCCAGCAGGGGGGGGGGGGGGTACCACAGACTCAATGTCCGCCGGCACCCGCCGATGATCTAGCAGAGAGGCAGAACGGCGGCCCGCACCTATGTAAACAAGGCCGATCGCCGTTCTGACTGGAGGAAAGGCATGGATTCTGTGTCTCTGCAAAACAAGGACTAGGATCCATGTTTTCCCCTAGTAAAAGCACCTCCCACACTGTAATAAAACACTGGCTAGGGACACACTGAACCCTTTGATCGCCCCCTGATGTTAACCCCTTCCCAGCCAGTGTCTTTAGTACAGTGACAGTGCATATTTTTAGCACCGATCACTGTACAGGCATACCCCACTTTTAAGTACACAACGGGGTTTATTTACTAAAGCTGGAAAGTGCAAAAATCAGGCTCACTTCTACATAAAAACCAATGAGCTTCCAGGTTTTATTACCAAAGCTTAATTGAACAAGCTGGGGTTAGAAGCTCATTGGTTTCTATGCAGAAGTGAGCCTGGTTTTGCACTTTCCAGCTTTAGTAAACAAACCCCATTATGTACTTAAAATTGGGGTATGCCTGTATTAGTGTCACTGGTCCTCAAAAAGTGTCAGTTAGTGTCCGACTGTCCGCCGCAATATCGCAGTTTCACTATAAGTCACTGATTGCCGCCATTACTAGTTTAAAAAAAAAAAATATCCCATAGTTTGTAGACACTGTAAGTTTTGCGCAAACTAATCAATATACACTTATTGGGATTTTTTTTTTTACCAAAAATATCTAGGAGAATACATATTGGCCTAAATTGATGAAGAAATTAGATTTTTCAATTTTTTTTTAATTGGATATGTTTTATAGCAGACAGCTGATTGACCTATCAGAATTCTATTTGAAGAATAGCTGGTTACTAAAAAGTGGGCCGGCAAGCTGGCCGCCGTGTCCTTAACAACTGATGAGCCATCAGCTGTCAGCGGGGTTCCCCGCTGACAGCTGAATGTAAAAAGAAACATTGCCGGCAATAAAAAAATTAAAAAGTTGTGAAAATGTTTTTTTCTTTTTTTGAAAAGGGAAGAGGATAAGATTTGACCATATGTACTGGAATAAAGGAGCTAGGGGGGGTATGGTAGAATGTAGGGTAATCTCAAGGAAGAGTAGGATGTAATTAATTGACTTTCATTTAAACAAATTGAGGGTGAGGAGGGAGAGATTTAGAGATTTGAGGAAACCCCCCACCCCTCTTTTTTTTCTCTCTTTCTTCCTTTCTTTTTTTTATTATTTAGGGTGGAGGGTTATAAATTATAAATGTCAGATTGTGGAATGAATGTTTTGTAATTGTACAGTTTTTATCTACGATTTAGTGAAATACAAAGCTGTATAATGATGAACTGATAAGTTGTATTTATAAAAGAAAATACAAAATTTTGATAATAAAAAAAAAAAAAAAATTGTGAAAAAAACAAGGTGGTGGTCCCCCCCCCCCCCTCCCCAATCCATACCAGGCCCTTCAGGTCTGATATGGATTTTAAGGGGAATCCCAAGCCAAATTTAAAAATAAAAAGCGTGGGGTCCCCCCCAAAATGCAAACCAGACCCTTATCCAAGCATGCAGCCCGACAGGCCAAGCCCCCCCCTTCCTGAACCATACCAGGCCACATGCCCTCAACATGTGGCCTGGAATGGACATTTTTTTTTACATTTTTTAATCAAAAACTCATGTGGTTTCTTTATTCACTTTTTTGGTGAATGGGTAGGGGTATTATGCACCCCATACTCATTCACATGGGGGGGGGGTCAGATCTGGAGGCCCACTTGTTAATTCTGATAGGGTTGCGGGGAAGAGGCCCTTGTTCCCATCAACACGGGGACAAGTTGCTTTGAGGGCATGTTGAGGGCATGTGGCCTGGTATGGTTCAGGAGGAAAGGCTGAGCCCGGAGACCCGAAGCTGTTAACCCCCACAGCGCCAAACGTCCAACAGCAGGAAGAGGACAGGGCAGCCCTGCAATGAAGATTTCTACAGAATCCAGAAGCCAGCAACTCATAGAACATCCCTTATGACAGGTAAGTGATGTAACTAAAGCTGTAAAGTAAAAGATTTTTTTTTTTTTAACTAAACTCAGACCAAAAAAAAAAGACCAATGATACTACAATTACCTTTCTAAACGTGTCAAGTGCAGAATAGGTTCTCCTATCATTTACATCTCTTGTGAGTAGCAAAAATTGCAAAGATTTTGCTTTCAAAAAGTGAAAAAAAAAACCAAGGAAAATGCTGCAACAAGAGAAGATGACAGATCACACCGGGAACATTTGCAATTTCCTATAATGAACTCTCAAGATAAGCAATCCTTTGATCTGTTTTCGGATGCTACTTATCTTCTGATCCGCCCCCTGGTGCACAGCATCCTCGGCTACTGCAACCCCCCCCCTCCACCCCCACCAAAAAATTTGCGAGCGTAAACATCCGCTTCCAACAGCCGCCTGCTGGGGGATTGGATACTACAGAGGTGGTGAAAGATCAAAGATTGACGCATTAGTATAGGTTCACCGGGTACGGTAAATGTGTTTAGTAATAACGCGAGGAATGTGAAATTGATGCTCAGGAGGAAAATTCTCGAAATGGTGACCTGTAGTTAGAGCAAGCAAAAATGTTAAGAAATCCCAAGTAGAGTGTTTTCACCTTTAACGCGAGGAGAGTTAATGTTTGGTGAGCGTTGTGAGCGTTAATGTTTGACCATTCTTCCAGGAGCGCATTTGTGAGGTCAGGCACTGACTGATGTTGGATGAGAAGGTGTTCTTTCGGGTTGAGGTCAGGACTGTGCAGGCCAGTCAAGTTCCTCCACCCCAAACTCGCTCATCCATGTCTTTATGGACCTTCTTTGGTGAACTGGTGCGCAATCATGTTGGAACAGGAAGGGGCCATCCACAAATTGTTCCCACAAAGTTGGAAGCATGAAATTGTCAACAATGTCTTGGTATGCTGACGCCTTAAGATTTCCCTTCACTGGAACTAGGGGGCCGAGCCTAAACCCTGAAAAACAAGCCTACACCATAATGTGCAGGCCAGTCATGTTCCTCCATCCCAAACTGGCTCATCTTTATGGACCTTGCTTTGTGCAGTGGTTAAAATCATTTTGTGGAGGGGGGATTATGGTGTGGGGTTCATTTCCAGGGGTTGGGCTTGACCCCTTAGTTCCAGTGAAGGGAACTCTTAAGGCGTCAGCATACCAAGACATTTTGGACAATTTTATGTATCCAACTTTGTGGGAACAGTTTGGGGATGACCCCTTCCTGTTCCAACATGACTGCGCACCAGTGCACAAAGCAAGGTCCATAAAGACCCTACAGGTCATCAGTTTAGAGTTAACCATAAATAATGGGCCTAGAATTATTGCTCTCATTCCAGCATGCAGAGCGATATGTAACATGTAGCACAAACAACATTTTTGTATGTAGATGCACTTGCTGTTCATTGGGCAGAGTGGGTTAAAATATATATATTTTTGGAGGGGTTAAGTTCTGGGGAGTAACTTTGTTTATTTACACTTTTTTTTTTAAACTTTATTTTTATCACATAAGGGAACAAAAGTCCCCTATATATTAGCATTTTGCTAATACAGTTTCTCTTTAATTCCTCTTAGACCCCCAATGTCTCCCCTGCCCTCCACTGAAGTTAATGAAGTGCAGATTGCTGTCTGGTGGTTTTTTTCCCTGCCATAATGGCCAGGGAAAGTAACAGCCAAACCTGGAAGTGGAAAAATACATGGTGATTCCGTGTTCATTCTAGCTAGGGGAGAATAGATAATGGACATTCCCTGGTCTCCCTTCCCTCCGATCTCACAAACCATGAGGGTCCTGGGCCTACAGGTGGGACAGAGGAGCCTAGGGAACATGGTGGGGATGTGCACTACTATGGGTTTATGGGGCAGCATGGATGCACTACTAGTGGCCTATGGAAGCAGCAGAGGGCTGCACTACTCGGGGTCTATGGCGGCAGCAGGGAGGGTGCTCTACTGGGGGTCTATAAAAACAGTAAAAACAGCTGGTGGGTGTGCTACTAGGGGTCTATAGGGGCAGCAGGGGGGTGCACCAGTGGGGTCTATTGGGGCAGCAGGGGGTGCACCACTGGGGGTTTATGGGGCAACAGGGGGGTACACTAACAAAGGTCTATGGGGCAGCAGGGGGTGCACTAATGGGGGTCTATGGGGCAGCGCTACTGTGGGTCAATGAGGACAGCAGGGATGCACTACTGGGGGTCTATGGGAGCAGCAAAGGGGTGCACTACTAGGGATCTAAGGGGGCAGCAGGGAGGGTGCACTACTGGGGGTCTATAAAGACAGCTGGGGGTTGACTACTAATACCGCATACACACGAGCGGACTTTCCGGCTAGGTCCAACGGGATTAGTCCGGCAGTGTATGGGTTGGGGGAAGCTGCGCTAAAAATGAAGTCTATACCGGTTGACAGGCTTTTGAGATACCTTTTTGTGTTTTTATTTCTTCAAAGGCAGATATGTTGGACCTCAGATTAGAGATCAAATAGGCCAGGTGCATTAGCCTGCCGGCACCAAGGGTCTGAGGTCCAACATATCTGCCTTTGAAGAAATAAAAACACAAAAAGGCATCTCAAAAGCCTAAGACAGTCTGTGATATTTCCCGCTGCCAGTCCAGCAGCAGAGGGATGGCCCGGAGCATGCAGTACGTGGAAACCGGAAGTGGGCTTTAGTGAGCGATCCCTGCCATCTGAACACTGTGATCATCAGCAAGCTTAGAGGCCTTGGCTGGGCTATAGCCACCTGCCTTTTTAAGCTTGCCGTCTGGTAAGCTCAATCATCAGCTACGGTGGTTAGGTACACTGTATGTATATGCACACTGTGGTGTTACTATTATTTTTCATGTTTTCAATGGACATTTTGTTTCCCTTGATGTCAACCGTTATGGACTTCATTTTTAGCGCAGCTTCCCCCATCCCATAGACTTTTTGGTGTTATCGCACCGTATGCTGCTGCTTTTTGCTACTGTTCTGCTAGCGCGGTATTTTTACATTCTTAATCCGATAGTGTGTGGGCTAGTTCGATAGCTTTTCGGGATAAAAATCCAACAGACCTATAAATAGAACATGTTCCAAATCTGTCCGACGGACTAAAATTAGTCCGCCGGAAAGTCTGCTTGTGTGTATGCAGCATAAGGGTCTATAGAGGCAGCAGGGGGGTACACCACTGGGGTTCTACTGGGGCAGCAGAGGGGTGCACCACTGGGGGTCTATGGGGCAGCAGGGGGGTATACAGTAGGTGACCGCGATATTGTGTCAATCTCGCCGCATTTCTCAGTGACTCCAGAGTCCCTGCGCATGCTGGGACCGTGACATCACAAGGGGGCCTATATAAATGGCTCCGCAGCTCACACACAGCATTCCAGCCGGAGAGAGCGTTGTGTCAACATCGGAAGAAGAGAAGAAGAGAAGAAGAGGCGAGACAGCGGCGAGACAGCAGCAGCAGACCGGGCCCCTCCCTGGCAAAAGAGCTGGAAGAAGACAAAAGAGCTGGAAGAAGACAGCGGTGAGACAGCGGCAGCAGACCGGGCCCCTCCCTGGCAAAAGAGCTGGAAGAAGACAAAAGAGCTGGAAGAAGACAGCGGTGAGACAGCAGCAGCAGACCGGGCCCCTCCCTGGCAAAAGAGCTGGAAGAAGACAAAAGAGCTGGAAGAAGACAGCGGCGAGACAGCGGCAGCAGACCGGGCCCCTCCCTGGCAAAAGAGCTGGAAGAAGACAGCAGAGGGGCCCGGGAGAAGAGGCGGAACACCCTGGGAGAAGTCGGAAGGAGACCCCCCGAAGTCGGAAGAAGACCCCGGAGCTGCCTAATAAATTATTCTTAAAATCTCTGTACTGTGTTTTTTTTTATTGACACTTTTTTTCCCTAGGTGAATGGGTAGGGGTACCATGTACCCCATACTCATTCACATAAGGTGGGGGGCAGGGATCTGGGGGCCCCCTTATTAAAGGGGGGCTCCCGGATTCCGATAAGCCCCCCGCCCGCAGACCCCGACAACCAACGGCCAGGGTTGTCGGGAAGAGGCCCTTGTCCTCATCAACTTGGGGACAAGGTGCTTTGGGGTGGGGGGGCGCAGGGCGCCCCCCTCCCCCAAGGCACTCACCCCCCCATGATGATATGCGGCCTGGTACGGCTCAGGAGGGGGGGGTGTTCGCTCGTCCCCACCCCCTTTCCTGGCCGGCCGTGCTGCGTGCTCGGATAAGGGTCTGGTATGGATTTTGGGGGGGATCCCCACGCCGATTTTTCGGCGTAGGGGGTTCCCCTTACAATCCATACCAGACCTAAGGGCCTGGTATGCCCCCCGGGGGGGGGGGGGCGACCCATGCCGGTTTTTAATTAAAAATTTGGTGCGGCGTTCCCTCCTCAGGATTCATACCAGACAGCTGTCAGCACTGCCTGTCACTCATCACGAAAGGAAAAAAAGTTTTCCTTTCCTGATGAGCGAGCCAGCGCGACATGCACAGTACCCTGTCGCTGAGAACCAGCGCGATGGTATCGCGCTGGAAACACAATCTCGTGGTCAGGTACTGTACTAACAAAGGTCTATGGGTTAGAAGAGGGTTTACTACTGGGTCTATGGGGCAGAAGTACTGTGGGTCAATGAGGACAGCAGGGATGCACTACTGGGGGTCTATGGGAGCATCAGAGGGGTGCACTACTAGGGATCTAAGGGGGCAGCAGGGAGGGTGCACTACTGGGGGTCTATAAAAACAGCAAGGGGTGTACTACTAAGGGTCTATAGGGGCAGCAGGGGGTTCACCACTGGGAGTCTATTGGGGCAGCAGGGGTTGCACCCCCAGGTGTCTATGGGGTCAGCAGGGGGAACACTACTGAGGGTCTATAAAGGAAGCAGAGAAGTGCAATGCTGGGGGTTCTATAGGCGTAGTAGGAGGGTGCACTACTGGGGGTCTATAGGCGTAGCAGAGGGGTGCATTATTGGGGGTCTATGGGTGCAGCAGGGGGTGCACCTCTGGGGGTCTATGGGGGTAGCAGGGGGAACACTACTGAGAGTCTATAAAGGAAGCAGGGAAGTGCACCGATGGGGGTTCTATAGGGGTAGCAGGAGGGTGCACCACTGGGGGTCTATAGGTGTAGCAGAGGGGTGCACTATTGGGGGTCTATGGGGGTGCACCACTGGGGGTCTATTGGGACAGAAGGGGGCGCACCACTGGGGATCTATTTGGGACAGCAGGGGGTGCACCACTGGGGGTCTATTGGGACAGCAGGGGGTGCACCACTGGGGGTCTATTGGGACAGCAGGGGGTGCACCACTGGGGGTCTATTGGGACAGCACGGGTTGCACCACTGGGGGTCTATTGGGACAGCACGGGTTGCACCACTGGGGGTCTATTGGGACAGCACGGGGTGCACCACTAGGGGTCTATTGGGACAGCACGGGTTGCACCACTGGGGGTCTATTGGGACAGCACGGGGTGCACCACTGGGGGTCTATTGGGACAGCACTGGGTGCACCACTGGGGGTCTATTGGGACAGCACGGGGTGCACCACTGGGGGTCTATTGGGACAGCATGGGTTGCACCACTGGGGGTCTATTGGGACAGCACGGGTTGCACCACTGGGGGTCTATTGGGACAGCACGGGGTGCACCACTAGGGGTCTATTGGGACAGCACGGGTTGCACCACTGGGGGTCTATTGGGACAGCACGGGGTGCACCACTGGGGGTCTATTGGGACAGCACTGGGTGCACCACTGGGGGTCTATTGGGACAGCACGGGGTGCACCACTGGGGGTCTATTGGGACAGCATGGGTTGCACCACTGGGGGTCTATTGGGACAGCACGGGTTGCACCACTGGGGGTCTATTGGGACAGCACGGGGTGCACCACTAGGGGTCTATTGGGACAGCACGGGTTGCACCACTGGGGGTCTATTGGGACAGCACGGGGTGCATCACTGGGGGTCTATTGGGACAGCAGGGGGTGCACTGCTGAGGGTCAATGGGGTCAGCCAGTGCCACTACAGGGAGTCTGTACAGCCATCTGGTCACTTCAACCTGACAGCCAGCAATTGGCTTGTCAGATTTACAGTACACACGTTGGACACACATACTGTAGGTGGGAAAGAACACCCAACATCTCCCAAGTAGACAGGAAAAGGAATGAAGATAAGGAGATCTCACTGTTTGAGCACCAAAGTCATATAGAAAGCAATGGGGATGACTTAGTCCACCAGCCTCCACCTATAACTGCATGCTGTATTCTGGTTTGCTGTTGCATATGTTGTATGAAGTCCTTCTGAAGAGCGTGTCACATTTCTATCACTGAACAAAATAAAATGTTGGAAGCTTCACCTCATCTTCCCGGATCCTCCAGCAGAATAGAATGTAGCCGATGGATTTACTGGGAGGTGATAAAAAAAAAATGATGTATTACTGGTGCTCATTACTAGTAAGACAGTAGCCCTGGCAGGGTGCAGTAATAAACAGACAGACAGCGCCTTTCAGCACCACCGTTATTGAACAGCTCCTTCTATCTCCTACTCTTCATCGCTACTGACTGGTGCAAAACAATGGCTCCCCGGGGAGCCCCTCCAGAGTAATTGAATCGCACAGAATTGAAGACTTTGGAATCAATAGTAAAAGAGAGCAAGCCTATTAAGGGATCCATGCATGGGGGGGGGGGGGAGAGGACAACAGACTATGACATGTGAGGGGATGTCAGCGCGCCATTAAACTGGCTGGCGACACAGCCGCAGAAGACACGAAGACGATGGAGATTTCACAAAAGCTCCATAAACTGGCGAGCGATGGACGCACAGACTTCCATACTGCGGAAGGCTGACTTAAAGGAAAAGTAGAGCGCAGGTCAACCGCTTTGCATCTGGGCCAACGTTTTTTTTTTTTTTTTTATGTTTTTCACATACATGTTCAAAACTAGCATTTTTGTTTTGTTACAAAATTATGTAGACCCCCCCCCCCCCAAGAGTTACATTTTCTACAGAGGCCCTGGAGAATAAAATGGTGGCTGTTGCCGTTTTTTTTATGTTCGGTGATATTTGTGCAGCTGTTTATCAAAAGAATAATTTTATAAAAAAAAAAAAATACAATAAAATAAATTTTCGTGCACACAAACACATTTTAATTAGAGGTGCACCAAAAAGACATTTTGGTTCCAAAACCAAAACTTCAGGATGCACTTGGCAGAAACCAAAACCGAAAATGACAGTTTAAAAAAAAATATATATATATATATATATGTATATATATATATATATATATACACTATATTGTCAAAAGTATTGTGACGCCCTGCCTTTACACACCCATGAACTCTAATACAGTGTTTCTCAACTCCAGTCCTCAAGGCGCCCCAACAGGTCAGGATTTCCCTCAGATGAAATAACAGGTAGTGAAACTGATCAAATCACCTGTGCAAAATAAAGGAAAGCCTGAAAACATAACCTGTTGGGGCGCCTTGAGGACTGGAGTTGAGAAATACTGATCTAATGGCATCCCAGTCTTAGTCCGTAGGGTTCAATATTGAGTTGGCCCACCCTTTGCAGTTATAACAGCTTCAACTCTTCTGGGAAGGCCGTCCACAAGGTTTAGGAGTGTGTCTATGGGAATGTTTTACCATTCTTCCAGAAGAGCATTTGTGAGGTCAGGCACTGATGTTGGACGTGAAGACCTGGCTTGCAGTCTCCACTCTAATTCATCCCAAAGGTGTTCTATCCAGTTAAGGTCAGGAGACTGTGCAGGCCAGTCAAGTTCCTCCACCCCAAACTCGCTCATCCATGTGGCCACCACCAGTGGAGAAGGTAAGTAAGCACCACCGGTAGCATGATTCAGCTTAGGGTAGATTAGAGTGCTTGCAAGGGGAGATGAGGGGGGGGGATACTATTTGGGAATTTGCCTTAAAAACAATGTTTAAGGATTTATTTGTGCAGTAGCAGTCTCTGCACATTTTTTATCCCAACTGTTTTATAAAAATGACCACCTGCGCTCCATGTCCCAGTGGCTATGGAGACTGCTGCAACCCAATATATCAAAATACTAGATACATTAAAATACTATGAACATAAAAGGTGCGCTGTTTCTTTAAAAATGCAAATACTCATCAGTATTTGCATTTTTATAGAAACAGCCCATCTGAATTATAGTCGTATCCTCTTTGCAGGAGTTATTGGACTGACTGTACTTCTCTCTGCATCCACTAGGTGTCAGGCCCACAGTTGTCTATGGAAGATACCCTAACCATGGATGAGCAAGATCCTGGAAATATATCAGCAAAAACAGATCCCAGGACACAGCATCTCCCCCAATGTTTTATTTTTTTAAATTGTTTATACACCTTGCCCACATAGTAATAACAACCACTTACGCATTTCAGCCTGAAAGACTTTAATTATAGCTCATATGCTTGGACGGCCACTTAAAACAAATGGATCAGTGGTGCCTACTGTATTAACCACAATGGAAAGCGATCCCATTGGACCCACCCTAGTTAAACCTGTAGCTTGACATGCCTTTTCTTTTGACTCTCATGAGAACTGTTATGCCGCGTACACACGGTCGGACTTTTCGGCTACAAAAGTCTGACAGCCCGTCCGACAGACTTTCGACGGACTTTTGGCGGACTTTTGGTGGACTTGCGGCGGACTTGCGGCAGACTTTCTAACGAACGGACTTGCCTACATACGATCACACAAAAGTCCGACGGATTCGTACGGGATGACGTAAACCAGACTAAAATAAGGAAGTTGATAGCCAGTAGCCAATAGCTGCCCTAGCGTGGGTTTTTGTCCGTCGGACTAGAATACAGACGAGTGGATTTCTGGGTCCGGCGTAGTTACGACGTAAAGATTTGAAACATGTTTCAAATCTAAAGTCCGTCAGATTTGCGGCTGGAAAAGCCAGCTGAAATCCAGGGAAGCCCACACACGATCGGATCGGATTGTCAGCCGGCTTTGGTCCATCGGCGTCCGTTTTGTAGACGAAAAGTCCGACCGCGTGTACACGGCATAAGATGGCATCAGATGGGCTTATCTACAATGGTCCCGATCATGAACATAAACCTAGTCAACTGATATTATCCTATAGTGTTAGGCTATGTTCTCTATTTTCCCATCACTTCTCAGATTTTCCTAACACTTTCTGTCTTGGTGACAAGGGTCACCAGGTTTCCAAGAGGGACACAGATAGCAATAAAAATATAGAAGATAAGATTGGCGAGACAAAGCCGAGGGCAGACTATAAATGAAGGTTTTAATAAAACAGTTAGATTTGTTCCAAATTGTCAACACACTTGGGGTTGGAATGTCTGTTTTACCAGGGCTGAAGATTTATTGATGAGAGTGGGAGTTGGACTCTCGGAACAAGTGGTGGAGCAAATAAATATTAAATTTTTGCATCAGCAATGTAACACTCAACTGTTCCATAATCTAGCACCAGGTCTCCTCTCCAGCACGCAACCACCGACACTTCTCTCAGCATGCCAGTACTGTGGCCAGTCAGGAGAAATTTCCTCTGATTAGGATTGGCTTTGATAGATGGCTAGGAGATGGAATAACGCATCGATAAGCGGCGGTAGTGGCGCGGGGTTATTTTGGCTGGGCGGTGGGGTTGTGTGGTTGTGTGGCCGGGGGGGGGTGGTAAGCTCACTTGCTGGTTGCTGCCTGGCTTACCAGTGCCCATCAATGCTGACCACTAAACTCACCTGCCTGACACACTGACCTACCTACCTGACATACATACACTGACACTCCTGCTTGACACGTACTGACCTACCTGACACGCACTGACCTACAGTGCATACGAAAATTATTCACAGCGCTTCACTTTTTCCACATTTTGTTATGTTACAGCTTTATTCCAAACTTGATTGAATTCATTATTTTCCTCAAAATTCTACAAACAATACCCAATAATGACAATGTGAGAGAAGTTTGTTTGAAATCTTTGCAAATTTATTAAAAATAAAAGATGAAAAATTCCCATGTACATAAGTACTCACAGCCTTTGCTCAATACTTTGTTGAAGCACCTTTGGCACCAATTACAGCCTCAAGTCTTTTTGAGTCTTTTTGAGTATGATGCTAGAAGCTTGGAACACCTATTTTTGGGCAGTTTCTCCCATTCTTCTTTGCAGAACCTCTCAAGCTCCATCAGGTTAGATGGGGACCGCCGGTGGACAGCCATTTTCAGATCTCTCCAGAGATGTTCAATCGGGTTCAAGTCTTGGCTCTGGCTGGGCCACTCAAGGACATTCACAGAGTTGTCCCGTAGAGTTCTCCTCTCTCCACAGAGAAACACTGGAGCTCTGTCAGAGTGACCATCGGGTTCTTGGTCACCTCCCTGATTAAGGCCCTTCTCCCCCGATTGCTCAGTTTGACTGGACGGCCCGCTCTGTGAAGACTCTTGGTGGTTCTAAACTTCTTCCATTGATGGATGATGGAGGCCACTGTGCTCATTGGGACCTTCAATGCTGCAGAAATTCTTCTGTACCCTTCCCCAGATCTGTACCTCCATACAATCCTGTCTCGGAGGTCTACAGACAATTCTTTGGACTTCATGGCTTGGTTTGTGTTATGACATGCACTGTTACCTGTGGGACCTTATGTAGACAGGTGTGTGCCTTTCCAAATCAGGTGGACTCCAGTCAAGTTGTAAAAACATCTCAAGGATGATCAGCAGAAACAGGATGCACCTGAGATCAATTTTGAGTGGCATGGCAAAGGCTGTGAATACTTATGTACTCTACATGTGATTTTTTTATTTTTTTATTTTTAATACATTTGCAAAGATTTCCAACAAACTTCTCTCACGTTGTCATTATGGGGTATTGTTTGTCGAAGTTTGAGAAAAATAATGAATTGGATCCATTTTGGAACAAGGCTGTAACATAACAAAATGTGGAAAAAGTGAAGCGCTGTGAATACTTTCCGGATCCACTGCCTGTCTTCAGGATTGTTGTGACCGCTGTGCACTCCAGAGACTCTAGATTTCATGCACCTGCAGTGGCTCTGTGAACTAGAGTTGCCACCTCATCTCTTTAGGCTAGGTTCACACTGCTGCGAATTCTATTGCGAATTTGAGCCGTTGCGATCGCTCAAATTCGCAAGTCATTTAAATTATATAGATTAACATTAGTGTCGTTCACATCAATGGTCCTGTGCGAGTTTGATCCGTGTGTGATGCGAATTCAGCTCCATAGACTGCAAAATTTGCAGTAGAATCGCAAGAACACATATAGAATTTGCAATGCAAATTCGCAACGCAATCGGAACAAAATCGCGCTAAATTCACACTGCAGCAGTGTGAACCTAGCCTTAAACCCGAACACCCTTGAATTACACAGGTTCTGAGGCTAATTAAATGCAGATAAGGCACCAAGTGAGTTTAATTACCACCTTTATCAGCCACAGAACCTGTGTACTTAATATGTGTTCAGGTTTAAAGGGATGAGGTGGCAACCATACTGTGAACCCTGTGCACCCTAGTGATCCAAGGGCTCCTGAACCTCCTTTATCTCCTATGCACACAGTAACGCCTGTGTCTCCAATGACCTCTGAGTCTCCAATAATCTCTGAGTCTCCAGCAACTCTAGTGAGTCCTATGCACCCCCAGGACACAACACAACCTCAGGTTCACTCCTGTAATTCTTAGCCTGTCCTTGTGGATATTGACCCATCTATGACAGGCAAGCTTCAGAGGGTCTGGTTGTGCCGCTAATAAGAAGCCATGGAATTCAGGCCTTAGAGAAGGGCAGTCAGAAGCCATGAACTGATTCTGCTAAAGATGCCTAGGTTTTCCCAGGAATAAATGTGATGTCACAGTGGTTGAATGGCATTAACCATGATGTATTCATCATTCTCCGTATCCCTTAAGGTGTCTGTCACGTTAAATGGTGTCTTTATTTTGCAGTAATCTCTTGTGGCAGCCAGTGCTAAGCGTTTGGCGACACCTCCTACTCTATGTCCGCCTCTCCTCCCTCTCTCCCTGACAGTATTTGCACATGAAAGTCCTCCGTGTTCTTTGAAGTGACAGGCCGGGGACTACGGTTCGGAAGACATGTCTCTGGGGTAGAAAAGAAGAAAAAAAAAAATAACACTCGCCGCGCATCGCAGAACTACAAACATCCGAAAATAACTTGTGCAAATACAAGGGTGACACTACCGATGCAGGAAGGAGAGCCCGTCATCTTGTGACTTACAGTAAAGCTCTATTTTTAAATCATGATTAAACGAACCAAATAGTGATGGGAGAATCAATCCGAAAATTAAGCCAATTGATGAACCGATGAATCGGCTGAATATAGGCCAGAAGAAGAATCCCGTCTATGGCGAATCATACTTGCAAAACATAATTGATTGGATTACAGGCACAGGATTGCCCCTTATAATAAATATGATAACCAAATCGTATTTACTATATCATGTTGCCGCTGTGCATGCTGCATATGGGACATCTTATTTTTGGCATATTGCTGTAGTGGATTGGTTGGTCATGGCCTCTGTCTCCCCTCTGGGTGGTCCACTGCCTGTCTTGGTGGGGGTTGGTGGATATGCCATATGTGTGTCGTCCCTTTGGAGTATTGCAATTCATGCAAGCCTGGTGTATTAATTGATTGTGTTTAAAGTGTGGCCAAACCCCCCGGGGTCAGTTCGCGCCAGAACTCTTGAACATTGCAAAAGTTCGGACCTGAACCGCGAACCCTATTAAAGTCTATGGGACCTGAACTTATGTATTAGTAGAGTCCCGGTACAGAGTTGAGATTCCCTATATCAACAGAGTCCCGGTACTGAGTAGAGGTTCCCTATATCAGCACAGTCCTGGTACTGAGTAGAGGTTCCCCGTATTAGTAGAGTCCCGGTACTGAGTAGAGGTTCCCTATATCAGCACAGTCCTGGTACTGGGTAGAGGTTCCCTGTATTAGTAGAGTCCCGGTACTGAGTAGAGGTTCCCTATATCAGCAGAGTCCTGGTACTGAGTAGAGGTTCCCCATATTAGTAGAGTCCCGGTACTGAGTTGAGGTTCCCTGTATTATCAGAGTCCCGGTACTGAGTAGAGGTTCCCTATAACAGCAGAGTCCTGGTACTGAGTAGAGGTTCCCCATATTAGTAGAGTAACGGTACTGAGTTGAGGTTCCCTGTATTACCAGAGTCCCGGTACTGAGTAGAGGTTCTCCGTATAAGTTGAGTCCCGGTACTGAGTAGTGGTTCCTTGTATTAGTAGAGTTCCAGTACTGAGTAGAGGTTCCTTGTATTAGTAGAGTACGGTACTGAGTAGAGGTTCCCCGTATTAGTAGAGTCCCAGTACTGAGTAGAGGTTCCTTGTATTAGTAGAGTTCTAGTACTGAGTAGAGGTTCCTTGTATTAGTAGAGTCCGGTAATGAGTAGAGGTTCCCCGTATTAGTAGAGTCCCGGTAATGAGTAGAGGTTCCTTGTATTATCAGTGTCCCGGTACTGAGTAGAAGTTCCTTGTATTAGTAGAGTCCAGGTACTGAGTAGAAGTTCCTTGTATTAGTAGAGTCCAGGTACTGAGTAGAGGTTCCTTGTATTAGTAGAGTCCCAGTACTGAGTAGAGGTTCCTTGTATTAGTAGAGTCCAGGTACTGAGTAGAGGTTCCTTGTATTAGTAGAGTCCTGGTACTGAGTAGAGATTCCTTGTATTAGTAGAGTCCCAGTACTGAGTAGAGATTCCTTTTATTAGTAGAGTCCCAGTACTGAGTAGAGGTTCCCCGTATTAGTAGAGTCCCGGTACTGAGTAGAGGTTCCTTGTATTAGTAGAGTCCCGGTACTGAGTAGAGGTTCCTTGTATTAGTAGAGTCCCGGTACTGAGTAGAGGTTCCTTGTATTAGTAGAGTCCTGGTACTGAGTAGAGATTCCTTGTATTAGTAGAGTCCCAGTACTGAGTAGAGATTCCTTTTATTAGTAGAGTCCCAGTACTGAGTAGAGGTTCCCCGTATTAGTAGAGTCCCGGTACTGAGTAGAGGTTCCTTGTATTAGTAGAGTCCCGGTACTGAGTAGAGGTTCCTTGTATTAGTAGAGTCCCGGTACTGAGTAGAGGTTCCTTGTATTAGTAGAGTCCCGGTACTGAGTAGAGGTTCCTTGTATTAGTAGAGTCCCGGTACTGAGTAGAGGTTCCTTGTATTAGTAGAGTCCCGGTACTGAGTAGAGGTTCCCTATATCAGCAGAGTCCTGGTACTGAGTAGAGGTTCCCCATATTAGTAGAGTCCCGGTACTGAGTTGAGGTTCCCTGTATTATCAGAGTCCCGGTACTGAGTAGAGGTTCCCTATAACAGCAGAGTCCTGGTACTGAGTAGAGGTTCCCCATATTAGTAGAGTAACGGTACTGAGTTGAGGTTCCCTGTATTACCAGAGTCCCGGTACTGAGTAGAGGTTCTCCGTATTAGTTGAGTCCCGGTACTGAGTAGTGGTTCCTTGTATTAGTAGAGTTCCAGTACTGAGTAGAGGTTCCTTGTATTAGTAGAGTACGGTACTGAGTAGAGGTTCCCCGTATTAGTAGAGTCCCAGTACTGAGTAGAGGTTCCTTGTATTAGTAGAGTTCTAGTACTGAGTAGAGGTTCCTTGTATTAGTAGAGTCCGGTAATGAGTAGAGGTTCCCCGTATAAGTAGAGTCCCAGTAATGAGTAGAGGTTCCTTGTATTATCAGTGTCCCGGTACTGAGTAGAAGTTCCTTGTATTAGTAGAGTCCAGGTACTGAGTAGAGGTTCCTTGTATTAGTAGAGTCCCAGTACTGAGTAGAGGTTCCTTGTATTAGTAGAGTCCAGGTACTGAGTAGAGGTTCCTTGTATTAGTAGAGTCCAGGTACTGAGTAGAGGTTCCTTGTATTAGTAGAGTCCTGGTACTGAGTAGAGATTCCTTGTATTAGTAGAGTCCCAGTACTGAGTAGAGATTCCTTTTATTAGTAGAGTCCCAGTACTGAGTAGAGGTTCCCCGTATTAGTAGAGTCCCGGTGCTGAGTAGAGGTTCCTTGTATTAGTAGAGTCCCGGTACTGAGTAGAGGTTCCTTGTATTAGTAGAGTCCCGGTACTGAGTAGAGGTTCCTTGTATTATTAGAGTCCCGGTACTGAGTAGAGGTTCCCCATATTAGTAGAGTCCCGGTACTGAGTAGAGGTTCCTTGTATTAGTAGAGTCCGGTACTGAGTAGAGGTTTCCCGTATTAGTAGAGTCCCGGTACTGAGTAGAGGTTCCTTGTATTAGTAGAGTTCTATTACTGAGTAGAGGTTCCTTGTATTAGTAGAGTACAGGTACTGAGTAGAGGTTCCTTGTATTAGTAGAGTCCCGGTACTGAGTAGAGATTCCTTGTATTAGTAGAGTCCCAGTACTGAGTAGAGATTCCTTTTATTAGTAGAGTCCCAGTACTGAGTAGAGGTTCCCCATATTAGTAGAGTCCCGGTACTGAGTAGAGGTTCCTTTTATTAGTAGAGTCCCAGTACTGAGTAGAGGTTCCCCGTATTAGTAGAGTCCTGGTGCTGAATAGAGGTTCCTTGTATTAGTAGAGTCCTGGTACTGAGTAGAGGTTCCTTGTATTAGTAGAGTCCAGGTACTGAGTAGAGGTTCCTTGTATTAGTAGAGTCCCGGTACTGAGTAGAGGTTCCTTGTATTAGTAGAGTCCCGGTACTGAGTAGAGGTTCCTTGTATCAGTAGAGTCCCGGTACTGAGTAGAGGTTCCTTGTATTAGTAGAGTCCCGGTACTGAGTAGAGGTTCCTTGTATTAGTAGAGTCCCGGTACTGAGTAGAGGTTCCTTGTATTAGTAGAGTCCTGGTACTGAGTAGAGGTTCCCCGTATTAGTAGAGTCCCGGTACTGAGTAGAGGTTACTTGTATTGGTAGAGTCCCGGTACTGAGTTGAAGTTCCCCCGTATTAGTAGAGTCCCGGTACTGAGTTGAGGTTCCCCGTATTATCAGAGTCCCGGTACTGAGTAGAGGTTCCTTGTATTAGTAGAGTCCCGGTACTGAGTAGAGGTTCCTTGTATTATCAGAGTCCTGGTACTGAGTAGAGGTTCCTTGTATTAGTAGAGTCCCGGTACTGAGTAGAGGTTCCTTGTATTATCAGAGTCCTGGTACTGAGTAGAGGTTCCTTGTATTAGTAGAGTCCTGGTACTGAGTAGAGGTTCCTTGTATTAGTAGAGTCCCGGTACTGAGTAGAGGTTCCTTGTATTATCAGAGTCCTGGTACTGAGTAGAGGTTCCTTGTATTAGTAGAGTCCCGGTACTGAGTAGAGGTTCCTTGTATTAGTAGAGTCCCGGTACTGAGTAGAGGTTCCTTGTATTAGTAGAGTCCCGGTACTGAGTAGAGGTTCCCCGTATTAGTAGAGTCCCGGTACGGAGTAGAGGTTCCCCGTATTACTAGAGTCCCGGTACTGAGTAGAGGTTCCTTGTATTAGTAGAGTCCCGGTACTGAGTAGAGGTTCCCCGTATTAGTAGAGTCCTGGTACTGAGTAGAGGTTCCTTGTATTAGTAGAGTCCTGGTACTGAGTAGAGGTTCCTTGTATTAGTAGAGTCCTGGTACTGAGTAGAGGTTCCTTGTATTAGTAGAGTCCTGGTACTGAGTAGAGGTTCCTTGTATTAGTAGAGTCCTGGTACTGAGTAGAGGTTCCCCGTATTAGTAGAGTCCTAGTACTGAGTAGAGGTTCCTTGTATTAGTAGAGTCCTGGTACTGAGTAGAGGTTCCTTGTATTAGTAGAGTCCTGGTACTGAGTAGAGGTTCCTTGTATTAGTAGAGTCCTGGTACTGAGTAGAGGTTCCTTGTATTAGTAGAGTCCTGGTACTGAGTAGAGGTTCCTTGTATTAGTAGAGTCCTGGTACTGAGTAGAGGTTCCCCATGTTAGTAAAGTTTTGGAAGGGCACCTACCACGGCTTGTGCTTCTGAATTTCTGCTTTAGTTGACTTTTTTGAGGGAAGAGATGGCAGAGAACACGGAATCCGGCTCATTTATGTGGATTTTATGTCACCTCTCTCGGATTTGGATGGCAGACGTTGGAGGCCGTCTCTCTCGAACACTGCGCCGGTGAAATTAGGAATCGCAATATGGTCTAGATTTCGGTAATTAAACATTTTTTTACTGTTTAGTATTCTGGCGATAGAGATAGTTTGGATGGAACTCAAACGGCAGTTCCATAAATCCCAGCCTTGCACATGTAAGTTATTCATATTATGCTGGAACAATTACAGGAGCCTCAGAGCCGTACGCTGTGTATAGGAGGCAATGTATTGGGGAAGATAAATGAGCATATAAAAGGGATGTGACAGGAGAAATACAAAAAATTGTACTGGCAATTTATTTATTTTTGCCAACAGTGAGTGTCGGTGCGATGCCAGGGGTGACTACAGAGAGAATAACAAAGTTTTTTTTTACACTCTTTTCTACACCACGTTACATTGCATTCTACCTGAAGTGTACAGAGGGGGTAACAATGTCAGAATGAACAAGCTGCATGTAATCTAGTTCACATATTATTGGTACTCTTTGCTGGGCTTACGTTGCAAGAAAGACTTTTGCTGCAGCCTCCCTCTTCTCTCTACTGGATTGCATTGGACGGCCATGACTGACGGATGACGGGTGTCAATGACAACCACTAGTGTATTAATGACCCATCTCTTGTCTTGACATTTACAGGGAGTTTTTGTTCTGCTGATTTAAAGTTATACAGGGCCAGGATGGGGGGGGGGGGGGGGGGGGGGGGGCTGCCCTGGGCACTGTGGTGTCATGTGAGGAGCTTGGGTGATTTGTGTTGAGAAGGGGAATTTGGGGGGCAGCAGGAGGTAAGAATTGTTCTAGGAGGGCAAATTTGAGGAGGTGTGCTGGGAGTGGGATTTGTGTTGGGAGGGGGGATGGGTGGGGGAAGAAGATTTGTGGTAGGAGGGGAGATTTAGGGGGTTTGTGCTAGAAAAGGTAATATGGTGGGGGGGGGGGGATTTGAGCTGGGAGGGGAATTCTTTTTTTGGGATTTGTGCTAGGAGGGGAATTCTTTTGGGGGGAGGAGGATTTGTGTTAGGAGGGGAATTCTTTAATTGGGAGGAGGATTTGTGTTAGGAGGAGGATTCTTTTTTTGGAGGCGGATTTGTGCTAGGAGGGGAATTTTTT
Source organism: Aquarana catesbeiana (assembly GCF_042186555.1). Classification (NCBI taxonomy): domain Eukaryota; kingdom Metazoa; phylum Chordata; class Amphibia; order Anura; family Ranidae; genus Aquarana; species Aquarana catesbeiana. Next base: position 782,901,365 of record NC_133325.1, on the reverse strand, counting down.
TTAGGAGGAGGATTTGTACTAGGAGGGGAATTCTTTATTTGTGAGGAGGATTTGTGTTAGGAGGGGGATTCTTTTTTTGGGAGGAGGATTTGTGCTAGGAGAGGAATTCTTTTTTTGGGAGGAGGATTTGTGCTAGGAGGGGAATTTCTTTTTTTGGGAGGAGGATTTGTGCTAGGAGGGGAATTCTTTTGGGGGGAGGAGGATTTGTGTTAGGAGGGGAATTCTTTAATTGGGAGGAGGATTTGTGTTAGGAGGAGGATTCTTTTTTTGGAGGAGGATTTGTGTTAGGAGGGGAATTTTTTTTAGGAGGAGGATTTGTGCTAGGAGAGGAATTTCTTTTTTTAGGAGGAGGATTTGTGCTAGGAGAGGAATTTCTTTTTTTAGGAGGAGGATTTGTGCTAGGAGAGGAATTTCTTTTTTTTGGGAGGAGGATTTGTGCTAGGAGGGGAATTTCTTTTTTTAGGAGGAGGATTTGTGCTAGGAGAGGAATTTCTTTTTTTAGGAGGAGGATTTGTGCTAGGAGAGGAATTTCTTTTTTTTGGAGGAGGATTTGTACTAGGAGGGGAATTCTTTTTTTGGGAGGAGGATTTGTGCTAGGAGAGGAATTTCTTTTTTTTGGAGGAGGATTTGTACTAGGAGGGGAATTCTTTTTTTAGGAGGAGGATTTGTGCTAGGAGAGGAATTTCTTTTTTTTGGAGGAGGATTTGTACTAGGAGGGGAATTCTTTTTTTGGGAGGAGGATTTGTGCTAGGAGGGGATTTTTTTTTTTGGAGGAGGATTTGTACTAGGAGGGGAATTCTTTATTTGTGAGGAGGATTTGTGTTAGGAGGGGAATTCTTTTTTTGGAGGAAGATTTGTGCTAGGAGGGGAATTATTTTTTTAGGAGAAGGATTTGTGCTAGTAGAGATTATTGGTGGGAAATTTAAAGGGGGGTGGGGTGATTTGTCCTAGAATGAGGGATTGGGGTAGGGGAATTTGTGCTAGGAAGGGGGGATTTAGAGTGGGGGGGGTGGATTTGTGCTCGAAGGAGAATTTTTTTTGGGGGGGGGATTGTACTGGGAGCCTATGCAGACTGAGAGCATTTGAGCTGGGGGTGGGGGTCAAATATTTGTTCTGGGGGAAGGATTTCAGCGGGGGGGGGGGGGGTTGTACTGGGAGGAGGAGGAATTTATGCGGGGGGGGGGGGTAAGCATGCAGATTAGTGTTCCATTTTTTTTAGGGGGAGGGGAGTTTTGCTGACACATATTGCTCATCAATCTTGGGGGGAGGGGCTTAATTTGGCATGTTTGCCCTGGACCCAAGATGACCATGTCCCAGCACTGCCCTTACTTATACCCAGTGAAGTGTCAGACTCAGGTGATACACAGAGATGAAACAAATCCTCCTACACAAGTTGTACCCGATTATCTGCAGTTTTCTCTTCTCTACATCCCTTCAAAGTGCAGAATTTATACAGCTTGTCTGAGCTTTCAGAAAGCAGGGGGCGGAAAGCTGAAGTTACACTCTGCGGAGCTTATTGAGAACTGATTGGAGGAAAGGGACACCCCCCCCTCCCTTCACACAGCTCACAGGAACAGAGCTGAGGCTGTCAATCACAGGCTGTGTGCTGGAGCTCCTTCCCCTGTCACCTTTTTATCTCTTGGTGTCAGGAAAACTTGCCAGAAGTAGGTCCTGCTGATTGCAGATGAAGAAGGCAGCAGACAGAAATGACACTTAGTGCTCTGGATTGAGACAAGTACACACTATAGAGGGATGTGCTTTGTTCATATTTCATATCTGAGGTTTACAACCACTGTAAAGCTAGGCTCACCATGTACATGCGCATGTGTAGGGTGCTCAGTGTGCTGCCCTACATGGAAGACATATGGAAAAGAAGTCTCTTTAGCATCTTTTCAAGTCATATTAAAGGGATTAAATTGTTTGTAAACCTCAGACATGAAATATGAACAAAGCATATGCCTCTATAGTGTGTACTTGTCTCAATCCAGAGCACTACGTGTCATTTCTGTCTGCTGCCTCCTTCCTCTGCTATCAGCATGAGTCACTTCTGACACCAAGAGTTAAAAAGTTGACAGGGGAGGGAGCTCCAGCACACAGCCCGTGATTGACAGCCTTGGCCCTGTTCCTGTGTGATGTGTGAAGGTGTGTGTGTGGGGGGGGGGGGAGTTCCCTCCAACCAGCTCTCAGATCTCTCCTCACTGAGCTCTTCAGAGTGTAACTTCAACTAACCGCCCCCTTGCCTTGCTTTCTTAATTCGTTCAATTTGTTTATGGAATTTGTTTCATTTTATTTAACTTCGAATTGATTAGAATTTTCCAAATTTGGTCGAGTTGAGCTCAAGTCGACTAAATTCGGAAAAACTGAATTGATTCAAATTTTAATTTCATTCCAAATCGAATGCTCCAGCACACAGCCTGTGATTGACAGCCTCAGCTCTGTTCCTGTGATTGACAGCCTTAGCTGTGTGCTGTGTGAAGGGGAGGGGGGGGGTGTGTCCCTTCCCTCCAATCAGCTCTCACTGAGCTCTGCAGAGTGTAACTTCAGCTCCCCACCCCCTGCTCTCTGAAAGCTCAGACAAGCTGTATAAATTCTGGACTTTTAACGGATATAGAGAAGAGAAGACTGCAGCTAAACAGGTACAATTTGTGTTCCAAGAGCTAAAACGGTGACAGGGGAGGGAGCTCCAGCCTGTGGCTGACAGCCTCAGCTCTGTTCATTGGTGCTATTTGAAAAGCGCGGGTGGGGGAGTCTCTCGTCCCTCCAATCAGCTCTCCTCACTGAGCTCTGCTCTGGTGACAGGGGAGGGAGCTCCAACACACAGCCTGTGATTGACAGCCTCAGCTCTGTTCCTGTGTACTGTGTGAAGGGGGAGGGGTGGTGTCTCTTCCCTCCAATCAGCTCTCCTCACTGAGCTCTGCTCTGGTGACAGGGAAGGGAGCTGCAACACACAGCCTATGATTGACAGCTTTAGCTCTGTTCCTGTGTGCTGTTTGAAAGGCGGGGGTGGGGGGGGGTGTCTCTTCCTTCCAATCAGCTCTCCCCACTGAGCTCTGCAGAGTGTAACTTCAGCTCCTTGTCCCTGCTTTCTAAAATCTCAGACAAGCTGTATAAATTCTGGACTGTAGGGAAGAGAAGACTGCAGATAAGGAGTACCTGTTTATGTACCAAGAGCTAAAAAAGGTGACGGGGAAGCTCCAACACACAGCCTGTGATTGACAGCCTCAGCTCTGTTCCTGTGTACTGTGTGAAGGGGGGGGGGGGTGTCCCTTCCCTCCAATCAGCTCTCACGGAGCTCTGCAGAATGAAACTTCAGCTCCCCTCCCCCTGCTCTCTGAAAGCTTGGGCAAGCTATATAAATTCTGGACTTTTAACCAATATAGAGAAGAGAAGACTGCAGATAAACAGGTACAATTTGTGTACCAAATGCTAAAACGGTCACAGGGGAGGGAGATCCAACACACAGCCTGTGATTGACAGCTTCAGCTCTGTTCCTGTGTGCTGTTTGAAGGGGGGATGTGTCTCTCGTCCCTCCAATCAGCTCTCCTCACTGAGCTCTGCTCTGGTGACAGGGGAGGGAGCTCCAACACACAGCCTGTGATTGACAGCCTCAGCTCTGTTCCTGTGTACTGTGTGAATTGGAGGGAGAGTTGGTGTCTCTTCCCTTCAATCAGCTCTCCTCACTGGGCTCTGCTCTGGTGACAGGGAAGGGAGCTCCAACACACAGCCTGTGATTGACAGCTTTAGCGCTGTTCCTGTGTGCTGTTTGAAAGGCGGGGGGGGGGGGGGGTCTTATCCTTCCAATCAGCTCCCCTCACTGAGCTCTGTAAAGTGTAACTTCAGCTCCCTGTCCCTGCTTTCTGAAATCTCAGACAAGCTGTATAAATTCTGGACTGTAGGGAAGAGAATACTGCAGATAGACAGGTACAACTCCAGTAGGATAATTGGTTCCATTTCTGTGTATCACCCGGGGCCAGTCACTTCACTGGGAATATGGAAGGGTTTACAGTCACTTTAACTGCAGCAGATAAAAGTAAAGCCACAGACAAGTGCCGTACTTTCTGGCAGGAGCGCCCGGATCACCGGACTGGTGGAGTGGGGCTCCCAATCTCTTGGTGGAGGTCTCAGCTGTATCTTTGTATCTACACATCCCTTGCCGCACATAGGATCCGGTTGGGCTCTATTTCCTACCCACAATGCACTGCAGTGAAAGCTGCACTAATCTTCAGCAGCTCCTTAATTGGACTCATGCAATTAGTGTTTACGTCTTACGGCCTAATTTGTTTTGTGACAATAAGACAGATCGCGGAGGAAACTCAGGCTTCTTGGAAACGATTTGATGACGGGATCTGCTTCTCAGAAGGAGACACCAGACGCCTTTCCCCCGGCCGTTTTCCTGGAGATCCTGGCGACGGAGCTGCAGATTTACTTGATTTATCTGGACTGCAATGTAGATTGTAATGACTTATTTCCCTCTATAGGTTGTACATCCGGATCGGCACCATCAGCACCATCAGCACAACGACCCGTCTACACATTTCACACTCTCCGCTTTTTTTTATTGCACGCCGGCTACTTGTTTCTGGAAGCCAATTTCCAGGCGTGAAAACTTTCAACTAATTATGTTCCTCGATAATCTCAAAAAGAATATAAATCCGCTTTGTGGGCGCCAAATGTCTTTGCAAGCCGAGATATTACATTGTAAAAGTGGCAGCAGCATCATCACTGTGCTGTACATACTCTATATTACCAAAAGTATTGGGACGCCTGTCTTTCCACCCACGTGAACTTTAATGGCATCCCAGATTTAAGCTGGATACACACTATACAATTTTCTTTCGATTTACCAAAACCATAGAATATGAGGTCAAACCTAAACACTTAAAATTTGTATGCAATCAGGTAGGCCCCTCCACTTCATAGATGAAGGTAAATCGAAAGGAAATCGAACAACAAAAGTTGTATAGTGTGTATCCAGCTTTTAGTCCGTAGGGTTCAATATTGAGTTGGCCCACCCTTTGCAGCTGTAACAGCTTCAACTCTTCTGGGAAGGCCGTCCACAAGGTTTAGGAGTGTGTCTATGGGAATGTTTGACCATTCTTCCAGAAGAGCATTTATGAGGTCAGGCACTGATGTGGATGAGAAGACCTGGCTCACAGTCATCCAAAAGGTGTTCTATCAGGTTAAGGCCAGTCAAGTTCCTCCATCCCAAACTCGCTCATCCATGTCTTTATGGACCTTGCTTTGTGCACTGGTGTGCAGTCATGTTGGAACAGGAAGGGGCCATCCCCAAACTGTTCCTACAAAGTTGGGCGCATGAAATTGTCCAAAATGTCTTGGTCTGCTAACGCCTTAAGAGTTCCCTTCACTGGAACTAAGGGGCCAAGCCCAACCCCTGAAAAACAACCCCACACCATAATCCCCCCTCCACCAAATGATTTGGACCAGTGCACAAAGGTGTTCTATCAGGTTGAGGTCAGGACTCTGTTAAGGCCAGTCAGGTTCCTCCACCCCAAACTCGCTCATCCATGTCTTTATGGACCTTGCTTTGTGCACTGATGTGCAGTCATGTTGGAACAGGAAGGGGCCATCCCCAAACTGTTCCCACAAAGTTGGGAGCATGAAATTGTCGAAAATGTCTTGGTATGCTGGCGCCTTAAATTGGAAGTAAACCCCCCTATCGTTTTCAACCAGGGAAGCTGCCATCTTGGCCTCTGTTTAATCTTCAACGGCCATGGTGCTGCACATGTGATCAGTTATGATACCAGCTATTGGATGGTTTGACAGCTTGGTTGAGAGCACAACCAATGTAACACTGTTAAATCGATGGGTTTACTTCCGCTTTAAGAGTTCCCTTCACTGGAACTAAGGGGCCAAGCCCAACCCCTGAAAAGTAACCCCCACACCATAATACCCCCCTCCACCAAATGATTTGGACCAGGGATCCTTACCCCCTTGCTGCCCTCAAAATTTACACACTCAACACCAATTCCCTCCCACCAATCACTTTATGATGCACCCCATCTCACATGATATTACAGTGACCAGGAAAACCGTTCCTCCTGCCCACCCCTTGTCCTTGTCCTCGCCCTGATTATAATATATTCAAATATTTATATACAGTGAGGGAAAAAGTATTTGATCCCCTGCTGATTTGGTACATTTTCCCACTGACAAAGAAATGATCAGTCTATAATTTTAATGGTAATGATAATGATTTTAACAGTGAGAGACAGAATAACATCAAATAAATTCAGAAAAACGCATTTCAAAAAAGTTATAAAATTATTTGCATTTTAATGAGTGAAATAAGTATTTGATCCCTTATCAATAAGCAAGATTTCTGGCTCCCAGGTGTCTTCTATACAGGCAATGAGCTGAGATTAGGAGGACTCTCTTAAAGGGAGTGCTCCTAATCTCAGCTTGTTACCTGTGTAAAAGATACCTGTCCACAGAAGCAATCAATCAATCTGATTCCAATCTCTCCACCATGACCAAGACCAAAGAGCTGTCCAAGGATGTCAGGGACAAGATTGTAGACCTACACAAGGCTGGAATGGGCTACAAGACCATCACCAAGCAGCTTGGTGAGAGGGTGACAACAGTTGGTGCGATTATTCACAAATGGAAGGAACACAAAACAACTGTCAGTCTCCCTTGGTCTGGGGCTCCATGCAAGATCTCACCTCGTGGAGTTTCAATGATCAGGAGAACGGTGAGGAATCAGCCCAGAACTACACAGGAGAATCTTGTCAATGATCTCAAGGCAGCTGGGACCATAGTCACAGTAACACACTACACCATGAAGGACTGAAATTCTGCAGCACCCGCAAGGTCCCCCTGCTCAAGAAAGCACATGAACAGGTCCGTCTGAAGTTTGCTAATGAACATCTGAATGATTCAGAGGAGAACTGAGGTGTTGTGGTCATATGAGACCAAAATCAAGCTCTTTGGCATCAACTGAAATCTGTTTGGAGGAATGCTGCCTATGACCCCAAGAACACCATCCCCACCATCAAACATGGAGATGGAAACATAATGCTTTGGGTGGGGGGGTTTTTCTGCTAAGGGGACAGGACAACTTCACTGCATCAAAGGGACGATGGACGGAGCCATGTACCATCAAATCTTGGGTGAGAACCTCCTTCCCTCAGCCAGGGCTTTGAAAATGGGTCGTGGATGGATGCTCCAGCATGACAATGACCCAAAACACACGGCCAAGGCAACAAAGGTGTGGCCAGTCTCCAGACCCTGATCCCATAGAAAATGTGTGGAGGGAGCTGAAGGTTCGAGTTACCAAACATCAGCCCCGAAACCTTAATGACTTGGAGAGGATCTGCAAAGAGGAGAGGGGCAAAATCCCTCCTGAGATGTGTGCAAACCTGGTGGCCAACTACAAGAAACGTCTGAGCTCCGTGATTGCCAACAAGGGTTTTGCTACCAAGTACTAAGTCATGTTTTTTCGAAGGAGCCAAATGCTTATTTTACTAATTAAAATGCTCTCACTGTTAAAATAAACCTACTATTAAAATTATAGACTGAGCATTTCTTAGTCAGTGGGCAAACGTACAAAATCAGCAGGGGATCAAATATTGTTTTCCCTCACTGTATAATATACTGTAATTCATATAATAATTATAAAATATAATATAATAATTACCACTGAATGTTATAACTAATATTTAATAATGATTCATAAAAAGTGACTGTGGCATGAAAGAATAAGAAAAGCAACTTCTAAATGGTTTCTATTAGGGTTGTCCTGATACTGATACTAGTATTGGTATCGGCACCGATACCGAGCATTTGCCCAAGTACTTGTACTCGGGCAAATGCTCCCGATGCTTCACCCGATACCTGGACAGTCAGCAGTGATCAGTGTGTGAGTTACAAGCTTCTCCTCCAGTGGCTTTCAGTTGCTTTAGTGAAATTTATACAGCGGTGATCGGTGCTTGTAACTCCCCCACACACGATCACCGCTGACTGTCACCGCATCCTCCTCCATGCCGTTCTGCTGTCCCCCTCTGTTCTTCCTCCATGCCCCCTCCATTCTGCTGTCCCCCTCCATTCTTCCTCCATGCTTCCTCCATTTTGCTGTCCCCCTCTATTCTGCTTCTGTCCCCCTCCCTTCTTCCTCCATGCCTCCATGCCTCCTCCGTTCTGCTGTCCCCCTCCGTTCTTTCTCCATGCCTCCTCCGTTCTGCTGTCCCCCTCGGTTCTTCCTCCATGCCCCCTCCGTTCTGCTGTCCCCCTCCGTTCTTCCTTCATGCCCCCTCCGTTCTGCTGTCCCCCTCCGTTCTTCCTCCATGCCCCCTCCGTTCTGCTGTCCCCCTCCGTTCTTCCTCCATGCCCCCTCCGTTCTGCTGTCCCCCTCCGTTCTTCCTTCATGCCCCCTCCGTTCTGCTGTCCCCCTCCGTTCTTCCTCCATGCCCCCTCCGTTCTGCTGTCCCCCTCCGTTCTTCCTTCATGCCCCCTTCGTTCTGCTGTCCCCCCTCCGTTCTTCCTTCATGCCCCCTCCGTTCTGCTGTCCCCCTCGGTTCTTCCTCCATGCCCCCTCTGTTCTGCTGTCCCCCTCCATTCTTCCTCCATGCCCCCTCCGTTCTTCCTTCATGCCCCCTCCGTTCTGCTGTCCCCCTCCGTTCTTCCTCCATGCCCCCTCCGTTCTGCTGTCCCCCTCCGTTCTTCCTTCATGCCCCCTCCGTTCTGCTGTCCCCCTCCGTTCTTCCTTCATGCCCCCTCCGTTCTGCTGTCCCCCTCCGTTCTTCCTTCATGCCCCCTCCGTTCTGCTGTCCCCCTCCGTTCTTCCTTCATGCCCCCTCCGTTCTGCTGTCCCCCTCCGTTCTTCCTCCATGCCCCCTCCGTTCTGCTGTCCCCCTCTGTTCTTCCTCCATGCCCCCTCCGTTCTGCTGTCCCCCTCCGTTCTTCCTCCAAGCTTCCTCCATTTTGCTGTCCCCCTCTGTTCTGCTTCTGTCCCCCTCCCTTCTTCCTCCATGCCTCCTCCGTTCTGCTGTCCCCCTCCGTTCTTCCTCCACGCCTCCTCCGTTCTGCTGTCCCCCTCGGTTCTTCCTCCATGCCCCCTCCGTTCTGCTGTCCCCCTCCGTTCTTCCTTCATGCCCCCTCCGTTCTGCTGTCCCCCTCCGTTCTTCCTCCATGCCCCCTCCGTTCTGCTGTCCCCTCCGTTCTTCCTCCATGCCCCTCCGTTCTGCTGTCCCCCTCCGTTCTTCCTTCATGCCCCCTCCGTTCTGCTGTCCCCCTCCGTTCTTCCTCCATGCCCCCTCCGTTATGCTGTCCCCCTCCGTTCTTCCTTCATGCCCCCTCCGTTCTGCTGTCCCCCTCCGTTCTTCCTTCATGCCCCCTCCGTTCTGCTGTCCCCCTCCGTTCTTCCTCCATGCCTCCTCCGTTCTGCTGTCCCCCTCCGTTCTTCCTCCATGCTTCCTCCATTTTGCTATCCCCCTCTGTTCTGCTTCTGTCCCCCTCCCTTCTTCCTCCGTGTCCCCCTCCGTTCTGCTGTCCCTCTCTTCTTTTTCTGTATGGACAGAGTCTACTGACTCTGTCCATTTACATAACTGAAACATTGTAACCTCCTGTGATTACGATGTCTCAGTTTATGAATGGAGATGAGCCGCTGTCTTTTCTCCATTCATTTTCAGTGCAGCTGAGGCTGCAGAGAAAGGGACTGGGGAATCTTTATCCTCGGTCTCTTTCTCTGTCTCAAGGGGGAGATATCAGGGGTCTGTTAAGACCCCTAATATCTCACCAAAGCCCCCCAACAGGGCTGATTAAAAAAAAACGCAATAAATAATAAAAATCAATATTGTTGTAAAAAATGATAAAAATGTAAATAAAAAACACACAGACACCATCCACCCCCTCCCCTGCCTCCCTAAAAAAAAAAAAAGAAAAAAAAGGAAGCATTGTAAAAAAAAAAAAAAAAAACACTGTCATGTGACATTAAAAAAAAAAGTATCAGTAATCGGTATCGGCGAGTACTTGAAAAAGAGTATCGGTATTTGTACTCGGTCCTAAAAAAGTGGTATCAGGACAACCCTAGTTTCTATACATTTTGCTTCATATCCAACAGATTCACCTTAAAATAATCATCATCAGCTTTCCAAAATAAAGCCTTTCTCCATTTTATTTTCCCAAGAAATGCCAGAAAAGGTTTTGCACTTATTTTAGATACAAGCCTGCAGTCACCGTTGGGATTTTTGACTTTCTCCCCTGTGGCTAATTCTAAGAAGACACGGAGCAGGAAGTGATATATTCATTATGTAATTGCAGCTTGTTAGCCTACAGTACAATTACAGTACCTGCCCGGGGTCAACAAAAAGTCAGCAGCTCCTGCTTCGGTGACTAGGAAACACCCCCCCCCCCTGCACTGGCTCATTATAATGCATGCCAGGATAGCGCTGTAGGTAATAAGCTAGATAACACTTCATTATTAGTGACATTATGGAATAAGCCGAGTGACATTTTTAAAGCTTGCCATGAAGTGGGAACACGGCGCCATTGGCAATGAGCATACATATTTTTGTTAATATGCCACAGTTATTCAATGTGGGTATCAGCGAGGAAACATCTACCCTGGCACCGAGGAATAGCAGCAGCTTTGCTGTTCCATTTGCTAACAGCCTGATGTACAGTTACTGAATTCTCCAGCTAATTGCCGCCTTCAATAAAATGCGACCGCGTGGCCGGTAATTAAGTCAAAAGGGAGTTGGCGTCTCGCCATGGATTTTCTGTAGAAAAAAAAATATATAAAATTGTTTGATGAACTTCTAGCTATGCGCACATGTCTGCTATGAGCAGTAATAGCCCTGACGGAATTATGCTTATCCTTTCCCTGCCAGATATCAAGTCAGAGCAAGAAAATAATGGGAATGTGAGGATCTAGTGTTAGGAATAATACAGGTGGGACCAGTAAAGAAGAGCAAACCAATTGTGCAGGTGAGTTACGTAGCAGCAGCCAATGGGGTCCCCGTTTTTAATACCACAAGAGATTGCACAGCAAAAAAATCCTCCCATTTTAACTAATTAAGGCTCCTTTCACTCTTGTGCGACCTGAAAGTTGCGAGATTTTTGACTTTGACACGACTTAAAGCAATGCCTGTGTAATCTTGAGGTCTATGCACAAAAAGTAGTGCAAGTGCAACTTTTTCTTACTGCGGTTTGGTGGTGAATTTTCTGGATGCGTTAACAATTAATGGCACCCACGCAAGTCAAGTAAGGGCAGCGTGTTTCCGTATGGTGCGGGAAGCGTGCACGGAAATGCGCCTTTCCTGCACCGTGTTCTGGTTTGTATGGGCCATTAGTCAGGTAAATTTACAACCAACAGATGGAACTCTAGCTCATTTTTACACTGTTGTGTTTAAAGAAAAAAAAAAAAAAAAAAGATAGTTTACGGAGATCAATAGCTCAAGTTCCAATTTACACACACTAATGACCCCTCCCCTCCCTGCTACTCTTCAAGGGGCCATATGGAGTTTCAATCAGAGAGAGACAGTCTGCTGTTCCTTCCTATATATCACTAGTTTAAAAAAAGTATAAATGCAAAAGAAGCAAAGCAAGATAACACAGACCGTTATAGTAATAGAAACTCCCTGTGTATTATCAGAGTTTACATTGTAATCTTTACCTGAAAGTAATTTTAATGTACCTGGAACATTGACTGATTGGAAGATTGGCCCTCTGTTGTCCGTAGCCCGGGTGTGGTAGAGCCCTGCTAAGCAGCTGCTGGGGTAACTTTAATTAGACCCAAAGAGACCTTTTCATTTGCAATACTTCTAAGTGTAATAGACAGAAGAGGGCAGACATGTAAAGTGCAGTCACTGTACAGTACTATGAAGTAGGAATCCCAGCCTGCCTATGTAATGAGCAAAAATGACTGCTCGGGTGTTTATATCTGTATACAAACTATATCGTAATGTATCATTTTTAAATCATTATCACACGTTGATACATTTATTTACATTCATCTCATCACATTTACATCTATCATCTAAAAATGTTTTAAAAAAAGCAGGCCGCACGGTCTCTCTAATACCTCGCAGGCCTCAAACCTGCGCCACTTGGGAGCGTCTCCCCCATGCAGGCCACGTTCCTGCCAGCACAGATATGCATTCCGTATGCCGATTCTGCTCCTTTCATCTTTGCTGGCTGCATTTAAATAAACGTTGACAATGATAATAATAACAACTTGCGACGAGCCCGAGAAAAATAAATAAATAAACATCGGCCTAGGCTGATGAAAAGCGTTGGATGCTTCCCATTGCTCCGGACCAGCTGGAGCGCTGGCGAAAGCCCAAGGCGAAGCGCGCCGAAGAATGCAGAGCAGAGATCCAGGAGCACCGGAGGGGGAGGGGTATGCTTCTTCCAGAAAACACAAAGCCATCTGTGTCCGTACTCTGCAACCCGGGACTTCTACACAGATTATCCATCTATCTATGGAAATTGTATACAAAGTATATCCTAACTAAAAATTATAACAATTATTACATATTGATGAGATCATCAACATTCATTTCTATCTATCTATCTATCTATCTATCTATCTATCTATCTATCTATCTATCTATCTATCTATCTATCTATCTATCTATCTATCTATCTATCTATCTATCTATCTATCTATCTATCTATCTACCTATCTATCTATCTATCTATCTATCTATCTATCTATCTATCTATCTATCTATCTATCTATTCCTTCCTCCTTGGTCTCTGTTGTCTTTTCTTCTCTTTTCTATCTATCTTTAACTCTCTATCTATTTTATCACATAATACCATCCTTCCTTTCTTCTTCCTTAATTCTTATTTCCTTCTTACTTATCTCCATCTCTGTTGTCTTTTTATCATCTTTAAATGAGACTCTATTTTTTCCAGCTATCTGTCCATCTTTTTTTTATCATGTCATATCTTCCTTCCTTCCTTCCTTCCTTCCTTCCTTCCTTCCTTCCTTCCTTCCTTCCTTCCTATTTTCTTTCCTTCCTTCCTTTCTTTCCCCCTCCTACTTTTCTTCCCTTCCTTCCTTACTTGTAAGCAATGGTCTTCCTTCCATCCTTTCTTCTTTTCCCCCTCCTACCTGCATTTCCTTCCTTCCTTACTTGTAATCAATGGTCTTCCTTCCTTCCTTCCTTCCTTCCTTCCTTCCTTCCTTCCTTCCTTCCTCCATTTCTTCTTTCTTTTCTTCCTTCCTTTCTTCCCCCCTCCTACTTTTCTTCCCTTCCTTCCTTCCTTGTAATCAAGGGTTTCCCTTTCTTCCTTCCTTCCTTGTAATTAAGGGTCTCCCTTCCTCCCTTCCTTCCTTCCTTCCTTCCTTCCTTCCTTCCTTCCTTCCATTCCCCCTCCTACTTTTCTTCCCTTCCTTCCTTCCTTGTAATCAATGGTCTTCCTTCCATCCTTCCTACTTCCTTTCCTCCCCCCTCTAATTTCCTTCCCATCCTTACTTACTTGTAATCAAGGGTTTCCCTTTCTTCCATCCTTCCTTGTAATTACGGGTCTCCCTTCCTCCCTTCCTTCCTTCCTTCCTTCCTTCCTTCCTTCCTTCCTTCCTTCCTCCCTCCCTTCTTTTCTTCCTTCCTTCCTTTCTTCCCCCCTTCTACTTTCCTTCCCATCCTTACTTACTTGTAATCAAGGGTTTCCCTTTCTTCCTTCCTTCCTTGTAATTACGGGTCTCCCTTCCTCCCTTCCTTCCTTCCTTCCTTCCTTCCTTCCTTCCTTCCTTCCTTCCTTCCTTCCTTTCTTCCTCCTCCCTCCTACTTTCCTAGCCTATCCTTTCCAGTATTTCTTTCTTCCTTCCCTTCATTCTTTCTTCCAATTCTGTTGATTTTTATTTCTATTAAAGTGGATATAAACCCTCACATATACCCAGGGAAGTGAAAAGCCTCAGATGATACACAGAGATTAAACAAATCTCCCTACATAAGTTGTACATGTATATCTGCTGTCTTCAGCTTTATATATCCTTTAGAAAGTGTTCTTCCTGTTAAAGTTTTTCTCTGCCTGGTTAGCACTGGGAGCGGATTATTGGCATACAGCCAAGACAGCTGATTGGAGGAAAGGTACACACCCCTTGTCCTGATAGGTAAAGGAAGAAAGGAATGTGCACAGCGCTGCTCTTAGACCGCAAGCTGGCTGCTAATCTATTTATATCAACCTCCCCCAACACACATTTCTATCTCTCGTCTCGGAGAACGTGTGGGAAGTTATCAGGCTGATAACAGAGCTACAGAGCAAGAGACCCGCTACGGGACTCTGAAGAGAGATAACAAAACACTGCAGATATACAGTATCTCACAAAAGTGAGTACACCCCTCACATTTTTGTAAATATTTGATTCTATCTTTTCATGTGACAACACTGAAGAAATGACACTTTGCTACAATGTAAAGTAGTGAGTGTGCAGCTTATATAACAGTATAAGTTTGCTGTCCCCTCAAAATAACTCACACACAGCCATTAATGTCTAAACCGCTGGCAACAAAAGTGAGTAACCCCCTAAGTGAAAATGTCCAAACTGGGCCCAATTAGCCATTTTCCCTCCCCGGTGTCATGTGACCCGTTAGTGTTACAAGGTCTCAGTTGTGAATGAGGAGCAGGTGTGTTAAATTTGGTGTTATCGCTCTCACTCTCTCATACTGGTCACTGGAAGTTCAACATGGCACCTCATGGCAAAGAACTCCCTAAGGATCTGAAAAAAAAGAATTGTTGCTCTACATAAAGATGGCCTAGGCTATAAGAAGATTACCAAGACCCTGAAAGCTGCAGCACGGTGGCGAAGACCATACAGAGGTTTAACAGGACAGGTTCCACTCAGAACAGGCCTCGCCATGGTCGACCAAAGAAGTTGAGTGCACGTGCTCAGCGTCATATCCAGAGGTTGTCTTTGGGAAATAAACGTATGAGGGCTGCCAGCATTGCTGCAGAGGTTGAAGGGGTGGGGGGGTCAGCCTGTCAGTGCTCAGACCATACGCTGCACACTGCATCAAATTGGTCTGCATGGCTGTCATCCCAGAAGGAAGCCTCTTCCTGGAACCATGGTTCTGTGGTCTGATGAGACCAAGATAAAATTATTTGGTTCAGATGGTGTCAAGCGTGAGGAGTACAAAGACAAGTGTGTCTTGTCTACAGCCAAGCATGGTGGTGGGAGTGTCATGGTCTGGGGCTGCATGAGTGCTGCCGCCACTGGGGAGCTACAGTTCATTGAGGGAACCATGAATGCCAACATGTACTGTGACATACTGAAGCAGAGCATGATCCCCTCCCTTCGCAGACTGGGACGCAGGGCAGTATTCCAACATCATAATGACCCCAAACACACCTCCAGGAACACCACTGCCTTGCTAAAGTAGCTGAGGGTAAACGTGATGGACTGGCCAAGCATGTCTCCAGACCTAAACCTTATTGATCATCTGTGGGGCATCCTCAAACGGAAGGTGGAGGAGCGCAAGGTCTCTAACATCCACCAGCTCTGTGATGTCGTCATGGAGGAGTAGAAGAGGACTCCAGTGGCAACCTGTGAAGCTCTGGTGAACTCCATGCCCAAAAGGGTTAAGGAAGTGCTGGAAAATAATGGAAGCCACACAAAATATTGACACTTTGGGCCCGATTTGGACATTTTCACTTAAGGGTGTACTCACTTTTGTTGCCAGCGGTTTAGACATTAATGGCTGTGTGTTGAGTTATTTTGAGGGGACAGCAAATTTACACTGTTATACAAGCTGTACACTTACTACTTTACATTGTAGCAAAGTGTCATTTCTTCAGTGTTGTCACATGAGAAGATAGAAGAAAATATTTACAAAAATGTGAGGGGTGTACTCACTTTAGTAAGATACTGTATGTGCCCGTCTTTTCACGAATCGGGTTTACATCCACTTTAAGCTGGCCATACCTCATACAATATTCTTATTCAATTTCCTTTAGATTTATCTTCAACTATGTAGTACAACGGCCTATCTGATTGCATAGAAATTTAGAGTGTTGAGGTTTGACCTCATATGCTATGGTCTTGGTGAATCTAAAGGAAAATTGAGCAAGAAAGTTGCAGCCTTTGTATGTGTTGTTATCTATCTATCTATCTATCTATCTATCTATCTATCTATCTATCTATCTATCTATCTATCTATCTATCTATCTATCTATCTATCTATCTATTTATCTATCCTCTGTGAAGCTCTGTGCAGTGTCTGTTGAGCTGTTCCGTCTTCTACACCCCCCCCCCCCCCCCCCATCTCCAGTTTAATAAACTAATGAAACTCATTTGTAAGTTTTGGGCCAGATTTAAAGGGAATAATTTGCAAGTCAATATAATGATCTTCCTTGGGATGATTTAAACCCACCATCAAGAAAAATAAAAATAATTTACTTACTCGCTTTCTATTGTAATGCCTAATGCATCTAACATTTTCCCATTAGCCATGATTAATTCCTTCCTCTACTCATTAATTAAGATCAATAGCTTGCCCCATCATTGCAGGGTATAGTTACGACATGCAAAATCCTGACTGATGTTTATGGCTGAAATAACATCTGCATCTCCCATACAAAATGAAAAACAACATGTAGCTGGCAAGATACTTCACAGAGGCCCCCAGTTTAACTATTTGTAATTAAAATACAGCTTGCACTTAAGGCTTCGTGCACATGGACGTCTAGAGGCTACGAAGTCCTCTAGTGTAGAATTTCCAATGTCTTCCCTTTCCCAGGGAGCCACAAGTGCTGCATAAACCTGCACATACAACTGAATAGAAGTACCCAGCTGTACTTGTATTGTGCATGCGTGTACACTGGCACCTTCACGTTTGGGGAAACACACTATATGCGCATGCATGAGTATTGGTACAAGAGTATTGCCCTGTACACACGGTCGGACTTTCCGACGGAATATGTGCGATCGGAGCTTGTTGTTTGTGTGTGGGCTCCATCTGACTTTTTCCATCGGAATTTCCGACACACAAAATTTGAGAGCAGGCTATAAAATTTTCCGACAACAAAATCCGTTTGCGTAAATTCCGACCGTGTGTGGACAATTGCTTTGCACAAAGTGCCACTCATGCTCAGAATATATTCAGATACGAAAGCTATTGGCTACTGCCCCGTTTATAGTCCCGACATACGTGTTTTACGTCACCGTGTTCAGAACGATCGGATTTTCCAACAACTTTGTGCGACCGTGTGTATGCAAAACAAGTTTGAGCCAACATCCGTCGGAAAAAATCCATGGATTTTGTTGTCGGAATGTCCAATCAATGTCCGATCGTGTGTACAGGGCATAAGAATGTGTACAGCTATTCACTTGTATGGGCGGCTGTATGCACCACCTGGAGCTCCCCGGATGCCGGAGAGCACCAAAGATTTTACATTAGAAGACTTTGCAGTCTTTAGACTTCCATATGCATGAGCCCTTCGGCCCAAAGGGAGTTGTTTCACTAATTTAAAGACTTCTCTTTTACTGCTTCCTTCCTTTGGAACTCTTTTTTATATAATACTCATAAGCAAAGTAATATTTCGCTAAACCAGACCTTTGTCCAAAGCTCTTTTAAATAGTAAAGAGGGTCTGTCAATCTATAAAAATATTTTACCCACAGTACACTGGAAAAGAATGGCCTTCAAACTCACCTCTAGTTCCAGTGATCCATCGGTATCTACAGCAATCAAGACTTTCAGAGATGCCTCTCCCCCTATGTGCAACGTGGTTCCATCATCCAATGCCTACCTTGCTGCTGAGTCCTGTAGTGATGTAGAGGTTAGAAGAAGGAGCCAAAACCTGAAATGGGAAGTACAGGAATCTGACACTCCAAGAAGTGTCAAATACCGAAGACACTGGTGGCCTTCAAAATCACCTCTCCAGTTCCAGTGATCCATCAATATCTTCAGCATTCAAGACTTTAAACAGTGCCAGACGCCCATTCCCCTCTGTGCAATGTGGTTCCATCTTCCAACGCCTACATACTCCTAAGTCCTGAAGTGTTGTAGAGGACAGACAAAGGAAGCAAAACATGAGCTGGGGGACACAGGAATCTGACACTCCCGGAAGTGTCAAATGCCAAAGACACTGGAAAAGACTGGTCATCAAAATCACCTCTCCAATTTATATGCTCCAGTAATATCTTCTGCATTAAAGACTTCCAGCAGTGCCCAATGTCTCTTCCTGTCCATGCAATGTGGTTCCTTCCTCCAATGCCTACCTTACTGCTGAGTCCTGTAGCGATGCATAGGTCAGAGGAATGAATCACGGTCTGAGATGAGAGGGAAAGCATCCAACACTCCTGGAAGTGTTGAATACTGAAGACACTGGAAGTAATGACCATCAAACTCACCTCTCCACAGTTCCAGTGCTTCATCAGTATCTTCAGCATTCAAGACATTACCAGATGCCTCATCACCTCCATGCAATGTGATTCCATCCTCCAACACCTACCTTACCGCTGAGCCCTGCAGTGATGTAGAGGTGAGAGGAAGGAACCACAATCTGAGATTTGGGGGGGGGGGGGAACACAGGCATCCGACAGTCCTGGATGTGTTCAATGCTGAAGACACTGGAAAGAATGACTATCAAACTCACCTCTCCTGTTCTAGTGTTCCATCAGTATCTTTAGAATTCAAGACATCTAGCAGTACCAGATGCCTCTTCCCATCTGTGCAATGCCTATCTGACTGCTGAGCCCTGTAGTGATGTAGAGGTCAGAGGAATCAACCACAGTCTGAGATGGGGGGGGGGGGGCAGGCATCCAACACTCCTGGAAGTGGAGAATGCTGAAGACACTGGAAAGAATGGCCATCCAACTCACCTCTCCAGTTCCAGTGCTCCATAAATATATTCTGTATTCAAGACTTCTATCAGTACCAGATGCCGTATCCTCTCTGAGCAATGTGGTTCCATTTCCTCCAACACCTACCTCACTGCTAAGTCCTGTAGTAATGTAGAGGTCAGAAAAAGGAACCACAGTCTGAGATGGGGTGGACAGGCATCCAACACTCCTAGAAGTGTTGAATGCCGAAGAAAGCGGAATAGAATGGCCAACGAATTTACCTGTCTAGTTCTAGTACTCAGTACATCAGGTACAGGTATCCAAAACTCCTGTTGAATGCTGAAGATACTGATGAAGGCTGCAGCACTGTAATTGAGGGGATATAGCAGACACGGGCCACCAGAGAGGTGAGTATAATACCTCTTCTATTGCAGGGTACTGTGCATGCGTTTTAATGCCTTTGTCAACAGCGCGTCTGTTGTTCATGCAAGCATCGTTTTTTTTTTTTATTCCTGCATAATCACATATGTGATTATGCAGGAATAATGTGTTTTCTATTGGATATGGATATTAGACCATTGGTTGTTTACCACCCAGTTCAAAAGGTCCAATACCAGTTTGGTGTGCAAAAAAGATATGCCAAGGTTTTAGAGACTCTTTAAACACATAGGGAGATTATTACCTTACTAAACCAAAGAATTCTCTTGGGCAGCTTCTTTTCTATGGATCTGTTTTCCATATTACCTTTTAGTTTTCGAGAATGATAGCTCACTACCTCTGAGACTCCTCAACAATGTGCTACTACATTGAATTGTATCTCTTTCTGCAGTCAGATGTCACTCTAATCCTCCAGGTCACACGTTCAAAAGAAATTATTTGAAAAACAAAACCCTAAAATACCTCTTCCTGTTGGAAAGCTGCTACAGATACAGTATGACTCCTACCAGCCAAGTATTTGCTTGATACATGGTTGAACCCTTCTTGTTTTATTGGAAATTTGGATGAGCCGAACGAACCTGAGTTTGAACATTACTGAAGTTCAGGTGCCAAATCGAAACCCTATTTAAGTCAATGGGAGGCGAATGTTAAAAACTCCATGCCATTCTTTATTTTTTGCATGAGGTCCACTCTAGAATTTAAATCACACGTGAAGGACCTGGTATAAATGATGGGAGGAATCCCACACCGTTTTTTTAAAATTATTTTTCTAAACTATCTTGGGCTACTTTACATTAACAGCCAGTAAATTAATGGAGCCGGTGATGTCACTGGTTGCTAAGGACACAGTAGATGCCAACAACCATTTCTCCCTTAACAACCATTGATAGCAGAAGAAGAAAGCTATGTTATACAGTAGCAGGAGAAAAAACAGGTGCTATATTATTATTATTATTATTATACAGGATTTATATAGCGCCAACAGTTTATGCAGCTCTTTACAACTTGAGGGTAGACAGCACAAACACAATACACTTTAATACAGTAGGAATCTGAGGGCCCTACTCCTTAGAGCTTGCAATCTAAGAGGGAAGGTTAAGGGATACAAGAGGTAATAACAGTGGGGAATGTGCTGATGGAGAAGATAAATGTACAGTTGTTAGGTGGGGGCCAGATAGGCTTCTCTGAAGAGATGAGTTTTCAGGGATCGTCTGAAAGTGGATAAAGTAGGAAAAAATCGAACAGATTGGGGTAAAGCATTCCAGAGCATGGTAGTGGCTCTGGAGAAGTCCTGAAGGCGAGCATGGGATGAGGTGACAATGGAGTTTGAGAGCAGGAGGTCTTAGGAGGAGCGATGGGAAAGATTAGGTTGGTATTTTGAGACTAGGTTAGTGATGTATCTGGGGGCCAGGTTGTGGATGGCTTTGTAAGTTATAGTTAGTATCTTGAATGTAATTTGTTGGCTGAGTGGCAGCCAGTGGAGGGATTGGCAGAGGGGTATAGAAGATGCTGAGCGGTTTGTGAGGTGGATGAGCCTGGCAGCAGCTTGACTGAAGTGGGGATAGCCTATTTAGAGGTAAGCCAATGAGGAGGGAGTTGTAGTAGTCGAGGTGAGAGATGACCAGGGAGTGGATTAGAAGCTCTGTGATGACATTGGTTAGGAAGGGACGTATCTTGGAGATGTTGCGATAGTTGAGGCGGCAAATTTTGGATAGCGATAGGATGCGGGGCCGAAAGGTCAGTTCAGAGTCCAGGATTACACCTAAGACCTTGACGTGGGGGGACAAGTTGATAGTTGAGCTGTTGATATTGACAGAGAAATCAGGGGAAGTGGCACCTGGGGGAGGAAATATCATGAGCTCGGTTTTGGATAGGTTGAGTTTGAGGAAGTGATGTGACATCCAGGCTGATATGTCTGCTAGTAAGTTGGTCATGCATGAGGAGACAGATGGAGAGAGCTGGGGGTGGAGAGATAGATTTGGGTGTCATCAACGTAGAGATGATATTGAAAGCCATGGGAGCCAATCAACTGACCCAGGGAGGTGGTGTAGATTGAGAAAAGGAGAGGTCCAAGAACAGAACCTTGGGGGACCCCAACGGAGAAAGGAAGAGGAGAGGAGGAAGTAGAGTTGTAAATGACACCGAAGGAGTGTTGGGTAGGATTAGAACCAGCAAAGAGTACAGTCACGGAGACCAAAGAAGTGGAGTTTATTGAGGAAGAGGGGGTGGTCCACTAGTCGAAGGCAGCAGAGAGATCCAGGAGAAGTAGTACAGAATAGTGTCCGCTGGTTTTAGCCGTTAGTAGGTCATTTGTGAGTTTAAGGAGAGCAGTTTCTGTGGAGTGTTCAGGGCAAAATCCAGTCTGAAGGGGTTAAGAAGTTTGTTCATGGTCAGATGGTCATTCAGTTGGTTGTAGGTGGGATGTAGGTTGTTAAGATTGGTGGGGACCAGTGAGGGCTTATTAAGTATGGGGGTGACTAGTGCATGTTTTAGAGAGTTTGGGAAGATGCCACAAGAGAGGGAGAGGTTGAAAATATGAGTTAGAGAGTGTAGAATCGAGTCAGAGAGTGAGCGTAGCATTTGCGAGGGAGCAGGATCCAGGGGGCAGGTGGTGAGATGAGTGTTAGATTAAAGTTTAGCAACCTCGTTAATGCTAGCAGGGTTGAATGAGGGAAGTAATGATTGTATCTGTGGACATGGAGTGGGGAGGTTTCTGCGTGTTGGAGATCCCCACATGAATTGTATCAATCTGATTTTGGAAGTGATTGGCAATCTCCTGGGCAGTGAGTGAGTTGGTGGGTGGAGGCAGTGGAGGACAGAGTAGAGCGTTGAAGGTAGAGAAGAGTTGACGTGGACTGGATGAGAAGGTGTTAATGAGTGTGATAAAGTAGGTCTGTTTGGCGGTGTGGAGGCAGGAATAGTATTTTAGGAGGGCAGATTTATATTGTGTGAAGTCTTCCTGGAACTTAGTCTTATGCCACAGACGCTCAAGAGCGCGGCTACATTTTCTGAGACTTCTGATGTCGTCTGTTTGCCAGGGTTGTAGCAGTCGGGGCCTAATTCTGCGTTTAGCGAGGGGGGGGCAAGCTTGTCTAAGGAGGAAGACAGTGAGCTGTTGTAGATGAAAGTGGCTAGGTTGGGGCAGAACAGGGGTGAGATTTTGTCATAGAGGTGATCAGTAGCAGAGTAGAGAAGAGAAGGGTTGAGGTAGCGAAGGTTTCTATATATGAAGTTCTGCTCCTGCTGAACGGGCTAAAGGTCTGCAGTTCAGGCAAATGCCAGAACAAGGGAAATTCAGGTCCAAACTTGTGTTTTAACCAAAACAGGAGCTCATCCTTAATTGGAAACAACCATGAAGTTCCACTCGATAGAACATAACAAGGATAAAGCAAACACATGCTACCACCTAGTGGCATAACTACTTACCATGGTATAATATAAGAGAATGGTTGTTGCACCTATGTCCCTATAAACAGTAAGCTAACACTCTCACTTCTCCACTTACTTCAGCCTCCTTCAAAACACCACTTGGTAATCCATGCCACAACTGCTAATGTCAAATCTCCCTTAAAGTATTTTTAAACTCAGCTATTAGCATTTCTATCAGCTGTAGGCAGGGCCGGACTGGGAATAACATCCAGCCCTGGAAAAAATTTCATACCAGCCCCACAGCATTATTATACCACCGCAACAGCATAACGTCATTGATTTCTTGTTCATGAAAGGGAAAACCATAAAATGCACATTTGAAGAGTGTATTATATATAGATAAGACAGATATGAAATCACATAGGGCTTTATTTATATTTATATATATATATATATATATATATATATATATATATATATATATATATATAAATAAAAGCAAATTCCAGTTAAAAGTGGTAAGTGATCAATCATCAAGGGGGACCCCAGGAACTCAGAACGTGGGAGGGGGGGGGGGGACCACCTTCCGCAGAAAGAATACACTAAGGTAAGGGGGGGTGGGTTACTGATATAAGGCTGTGCTTTATATCGGTGCCCCCTTACATTATCATATTCACTCCCCCCTTACATCAGTGACCCCCCCCTTCAGACTGGCCTAGCGGTGCTGTCACTGACCTCCTCTCAGGTGCACCGTCCCGGCGGTGCTCCCACTCTTGACTCCTCTGCAGACTCCCTCAGAGACTGCAGACATGATACAGGAGATGGTCAGAGACTGCAGACATGATACAGGAGATGGTCAGAGACTGCAGACATGATACAGGAGCTCAATGCAGCCTCACCAGTGCCCATCAAATGCAGCCTCATCAGTACCAATCAAATGCAGCCTCACTGTGCCCATCAATGCAGCCTTACTGTGCCCATCAATGCAGCTTCACTGTGCCCATCAATGCAGCCTCACTGTGCCCATCAAATGCAGTCTCACTGTGCCAGTGAATGCAGTCTCACTGTGCCCAGGAATGCAGCTTCACTGTGCCCATCATTGCAGCCCCTCCTGTGCCCCATGGCCCAGTCAGCAGTCCCTGTCTGTGGGAAGGTGTGTTGTTGATGCTCGGTACGGTACCTTGCATGCCAGCAGGATATCCATGATGGCCAACAGCAGGCAGGGTCTGTTCTCGTTTTGGATGGGGACAGTGCTCCTTCCAGAGGATCTGTTTGCTGTGAGATGGAGTGGTCCCTGGCCACCTGCACCTTTAGCCATCCTCATTTTCCGGCCCCAGTCAGCCTGTCCTCTGGTCCTGGGGAAGTGGAGAGCACTGGGTGGGAGCTGGAAAGAAGGGGGAGCAGAGAGTACTGGCGGGGTTGGAGAGCACATGGGTGGGGGCAAAGAGCAGGGGGAAGTGGAGATCACAGGGATGGGGAGTGGAGAGCGCTGGGGGGGGGACTTGAGAGCACTGGGGGTCCAAAAAGAACAGAGGTGGAGAGCACTGTGGGGGCTAAGAGTGTGGGGTGGCGAAGAGCACTGGGGGAGGGGCAGAAAAACAGGGGTGGAGAGCACTGGGGGATACAAAGAGCAGGGGGGAGTGGAGAACAATGGGGGGAGCTTGAAAGCACCAGTGGGGGAGGGGCAGAAAAACAGGGGTGGAGAGCACTGGGGGGGTACAAAGAGCAGGGGGGAGTGGAGAGCAATGGAGGGAGCTTGAAAGCACCAGTGGGGGCCAGAAAGAACAGGGGTGGAAAGCACGGGGGACTGGAGAGCACTGGCGGGGGTTGGAGAGCACATGGGTGGGGGCAAAATGCAGGGGGGAGTGGAGAGTACAGGGGTGGGGAGCGGAGAGTGCTGGGGGGGAAGCTTGAGAGCACTGGAGGGGGAGCCAAAAAAAAACAGGGGTGGAGAGCACGGGGGGCAAAGAGCACGGGGGGGGCTGGAGAGCGATGGGTGGAGCTTGAGAGCACCAGGGGGGACCGAAAACAGGGGTGCGGAGAATGGGGGGCTGGAGAGCACTGTGGGGGGCGGAGAGCACTGGGGTGGGGGCTGGAGAGTGATGGGGAGAGCTGAAGAGCACTGGGGGGGGAGAAAGAACATGGGTGGAGAGCACTGGGGGAGTGAAGAGCACTGGGATGGTGGCTAGAGTAGGATGGGGAGAGCTGGAGAGCAGGGGGGGCAGAAAAAACACGGGTGGAGAGAACTGTGAGGGGGGGGGGCTGGAGAGTGTGGTGAGGGGAGGAGAGCATGGGGGGGAGCCAGGGAGCACAAGGAGAACTGGGGGGGGGGGCAGTAAAAGAAGTTGGATAGGAGGATCGGCGGGGGGGGCGCATATAGAGGAAATTAGCTTTCTATATTCCTCCATGCAGCCGCTGAATACTTGATTCTCCTCCTCTCCCTCCTGCAAGTATTCAGCGGCTGCATGGAGGAATATAGAAAGCTAATTTCCTCTATATGCGCCCCCCTGCCGATCCTCCTATACAGGCACACAGGGCGGACTGTACGGGCGGGCATCTACTGGATCCCTCTCTCCTGCTCCTGTGTGTCACGGAGCTGGCTGGATCTGTGTTCGGCGGCCGCGCTGTAACATGGTCCCGCCCCCCTAGACCGGCTCGTGTGATAGGCGGAACACTAATTCTATCCACTATCACACAAGCCGGTCTAGGGGGGCGGGACCGTGTTACAGCGCGGCCGCCGAACACAAATCCAGCCAGCTCCGTGACACACAGGAGCAGGAGGGGAGCACTGCAGCCGCAACTCAGGCGGCCTACCGGGAAATCTCCCGGTATCCCGGTAGGCCAGTCCGGCCCTGGCTGTAGGCCTCTGCCAGCCCTGCCCACTTTTGTCCGGGCAAGCTGGCTCTGCCCATGCCATTCCAAGGAACCAGATGCTACAGCTGGTAAAAACCAATAGCATGCATCTGACTTACAATGTAAGGCACAAGGGAGCTTGGGAATTGTAGCTTATCCATAGTCTACAGCTTACAATGGAATGACTTGCAATCCACACGATAGTCCTGCTCGCCATCATCTCTGTTTCTGTAAAGAGCAGGCAGTCAGGGGAAATGAAAAGTGCAAAATTATGAAGACAGGATTTTTTTGTTATTACAAAGTCAATTCTAAAAGGCTTTCAACATTCCCTCGGGAGTGTGAAAGACTGAAGTTATGATATGCCTATAGTTATAGTTTAAAAGTGCACTATGATTAAACATGAAGATCTTGCATTCAGCCCTTACATGGATCACGATTTTTTGCTTAGAGACTCTATTGCTCATCGTATTCAAGTTTTTTTTTTTTGTATCTGGCTGCTGTGCTGCTAAATCCCACTACCTTCTCCTCTAAGGAAAATCTATATATCTGTATATAAAATGTGATTATAAAATGCATCGAAGAAGGCAGAAAGAATGTGAAATCAAATCACAAATTCCCTCTATGGAAGCTTTAGGATAATAGCTCAAATGTGACCTCCCGTAAAATATCACAAAAGAAATGTTGACGAAGCACTGGACCCAGTGTGTTTTGCTATATACATATATATGTATATATATATATATATCTATATCTATATATATATATATATAGATATATATATAGATATATATAGATATATATATATATCTATATATATATCTATAGATATATATCTATATACATATATATATATATATATATATATATATATATATATATATATACTATATTACCAAAAGTATTGGGACGCCTGCCTTTACACACACATGAACTTTAATGGCATCCCAGTCTTATGCCCCGTACACACGGTCGGATTTTCCGATGGAAAATGTCCGATCGGAGCGTGTTGTCGGAAATTCCGACCGTGTGTGGGCTCCATCACACATTTTCCATCGGATTTTCCGACACACAAAGTTGGAGAGCAGGAGATAAAATTTTCCGACAACAAAATCCGTTGTCGAAAATTCTGATCGTGTGTACACAAATCCGACGGACAAAGTGCCACGCATGCTCAGAATAAATAAAGAGATGAAAGCTATTGGCCACTGCCCCGTTTATAGTCCGGACGTACGTGTTTTACATCACCGCGTTCAGAACGATCGGATTTTCCGACAACTTTGTGTGACCGTGTGTATGCAAGACAAGTTTGAGCCAACATCCGTCGGAAAAAATCCTAGGATTTTGTTGTCGGAATGTCCGAACAAAGTCCAACCGTGTGTACGGGGCATTAGTCCGTAGGGTTCAATATTGAGTTGGCCCACCCTTTACAGCTATAACAGCTTCACCTCTTCTGGGAAGGCCGTCCACAAGGTTTAGGAGTGTGTCTATGGGAATGTTTGACCATTCTTCCAGAAGAGCATTTGTCCATTGAAGTTCATGTGTGTCTAAAGGCAGGCGGCCCAATACTTTTGGTTATACAATATAATAATAATAATTTTTAAAAATACTTTTATTAAATGTATCTTCAGAAATAATGTTTTGCCTGCCATCATCTGTAAAAGTTTTTACTCTGTATATATTGCAGGGCTTTTTTTCAGCCCGAACGCGGAGGAACGCAGTTCCGACACATCCACCACTGAATTTATGTAATGGCAAGGAATGCTGGGTTGTGCTACAGTGTCTATTGATGCTGGCTGCTGATGGATCTATTGTTGCTGGAGGGGATCTATTTCTGCAGAAGGGTTGATTGCTGCTGGGGAGGTCTGTTGTTGCTGGCGGGGGATCTATTGTTGCTGGGGTGGGTCTTATGTTGCTGGGGGGGTCAGTTGTCGCTGGGAGGATCTACTGTTGAGGGAGCAGTCTATTATAGCTGGCTGCTAGGTGGTCCATTGTTGCAGGGGGGGATCTATTTCACTGCTTTTCTTGTTATCAATAACACATTCCATACAAATTACTTAGTACCACAAACAGGGGCGGACTGATAACTCATGGGGCCCCCGGGCAATAGGAGATTATGGGGCCCTCAGGCAATCAGAGATTATGGGGCCACACAGTATACACACACACAGAATACAATCACACAGTATACACATACATATGTAAAAAAACACAGATCTATACATACTGTCCCTGGTTTTACTGAGGCTGGCAACCCTGATGGGGCCCCCTAGTGGCCCCGGGGCCCTTGGGCAGTGCCCGAGTGGCTCAATGGTCAGTCCGCCCCTGACCACAAATGTTACTTGGTTCTGTATTCTCTAAAAGGGGCAGTGCTGGAAGGTGGGTAGGGGGTAGAACCAATGACTGGTACTCATAGGTAGGTAGGGGGCAAAGACAAGGGGTAACTCCCAAAAGGGGGAGTTCCTACACCTATTCTCTGAGAAAAAAAAAGCCCTGATATATTGTATCATTTTTAAAAACAAATGACCGTGTTTATATGTGTGTGTATGCATGACCCCAGAATTACGTTACATTATACATTTCAAAAATGCCTGTCATTGAGAATGTAAACCAGCTCTGTGTATTATGAGGGGCCCCCTGAACCTGAATTACCCTGGGGCCCCACCAAGGTCTAAATCTGGCCCTACATGAGGAACTTTAACGCTTTTCGCTCTTTTTAGGCCTCTTTAAAAATATGTAGCTGTTGCCCTTATAACAGTTTTTTTTTTTTCTGGCGGTGGCTCTTTCAGCGCGCTAAATCTTTAAAAGTGGAGTCATCAAAGTGACATATCCAGCTCAACCAGACAAATAACATGACATAAAAAATTTGTGAAAACTTTTTGGTGTGTCGGTCTTACCTACTCCAATATCTGTTTAGTAAATTCTCTCCAGTCTAAAGATTTGTTTTCTCGCTGTTATTTGTGATAGGGGAGATCCATCACACTTTGCTGTTATATGGTGCTCCTTTGACAGTTACTCTAACTCCTGTCAAATCTTCATCTACAATTTTATCTGCCTGTCAGAGTGACTACAGCTGTCAGAATTACGAGAAACAACGGGGGGGAGCGGAACAAAAGTCCAATTTTTTCTGAAAGTGGAACAAGTCAATGAGTGAATATGTTTAGATATTGTTCTATGGTTCAGGTGAAAATTGTTTTTTTTAGAAATGCTTAAAAAAAAAAAAAAAAAAAAACTTTAACAGCCTGGGGTCAATTTTAAATCATTAATACATTATTTTTTGTTTTTAAAGCTGTTTTACAAATGGTATAGATCATTTTATATAAACTCTAATGCCGCGTACACACGAGCGGACTTTTCGACCGGACTGGTCAGACGGTCTATCCGACGGACTTTCGGCGGACATTTCCAACGAACGGACTTGCCTACACACGATCACACCAAAGTCCTACGGATTCGTACGTGATGATGTACACCGGACTAAAATAAAGACGTTGATAGCCAGTAGCCAATAGCTGCCCCAGCGTCGGATTTTGTCCGTCGGACTAGCATACAGACGAGCGGACTTTTCGACCGGACTCGAGTCCGTCGGAAAGATTTGAAACATGTTCCAATTCTAAAGTCCGTCAGATTTTCAAACCGAAAAAGTCCGCTGCAGGTCCGATGAAGCCCACACACGGTCGGATTGTCCGCCGGACTCGGTCCGTCGGACCAGTCCGGTTGAAAAGTCCGCTCGTGTGTATGCGGCATAAAGGCCTCTTTCATACAGGCGGGCCGATTGGGGTCGCCGCCTGTCAGTCTTTCAGGCAGACCCAATGCTATGAAGCAGTGGATGCAAACCGACATGTGTCCGTTTAGACCAATGGTCTCCAAACTGCGGCCCTTTGCTTGCTTTTATCTGGTCCTTGGGCACTATTTCATCCACTGATAACACAATTTCTCCCAATGACACCAACAATGGCACCCAATGATAGGGCACATTTCCTGCCAGTGACACTAAAAAGGGCGAACAATTCCTCCCACTGACAGTAACAATGATATCCTTTGACACTAATGATGGGGCACAATTCCTCCCACTGACACCAATGATGGGGCACAATTCCTCCCACTGACACCAATGATGGGGCACAATTCCTCCGACTGACACCAATGATGGGGCACAATTCCTCCGACTGACACCGATGATGGGGCACAATTCCTCCCACTGACACCGATGATGGGGCACAATTCCTCTCACTGACACGAATGATGGGGCAAATTCCTCCCACTGATACCAATGATGGGGCACTATTCCTCCCACTGACACCAATGATGGAGCACTATTCCTCCCACTGACACTGATGATGGGGCACAGTTACTCTCACTGAAACACCCCCACTTTCTCAAACTAAATCTTTCTAAAAACAAATTTGAAATATCCCCCCCTTCCCATGCCCTGCTCCCTGATTTTTCCATTAAAGTGGTTTTAAACCCTTTACAACCACTTTAACCTACAAGTAATCCTAGATTAAGGCTTACCTGTAGGTGCTTGAAATATCTCCCAGACCTGCATGGTCTAGGAGATATTTACAAATGACGATATTTACAAATGACGTCTTGATGACGAAACGCATAAGGCGTGGCCTCGTGATATGCACACGTCAGTACCTCTCTGTTCAAGCCTGTGTTAGTTCCGGTTCTCGCTGTCGGGCGGTGGAACGCACGCTTTACCACGCTGCCCCACAGCTGTGAGCCGGTTATTGGAGTACTGTTGGAGCACTGTCAGTTCCAGTGTTTTTATGGATTGCTTTTAACCAACTTTTTTTACTATGGATTCTTATTAATAAACTTCAATCTCTACGGATTCACGCTATAAAGTGTTTTTTTTTCCACTTCATATGGATGCCTTTTATTGGGGACAATACTACGCCAGAGCAGGATAAAGCACCCCTGGACGGAGGATTACTTCCCAGTTCCGCTATCGCAGGATTGTCTGCATATGCCTTTTACCCCTGCAGGGGTTAGGCAGTCCGGTGAGTGCAAACACGAGTGGGGGTGCAGGGAAGGACGGGATATTGTGACTACGCTTTCCTTCACCAGAAGGACACTTTTTTAAGACTTTTTTGTCGACATTTACTTTTCATAAATTCTTGTTTTTTACACATCAACATTTTTCCTGTTTGTATTTTTATGCACATATGCTGGGAATTTACATTTTATATTTTTTCACATCTTTTTTCTAATTAATTGTTTGCATTGGTTGCTTTGATTGCCATAATTGTAATTTTTATGCACACATGCTGGGGCTTTTTATTTTTATTTCTATTTTTATTTTTTATTTTTCACTTTTTATTTTTCACATTGGTTTCCCTAAATAATCGTTTGCTTTGATTACCATTATGGTTTATATATTGGATTTTGTTTTTTCTGGCATTTTTCAAGATATAGGTATTTTCTCTATACACATATAATTATTGAATATAGGATTTTTGCACGCGCTTTAGGAGCACGCTGCACTTTACCGTATTACACCGTATAGGTGGACTATTTACACTTGTTACACTTCAGCTTTTCGCTAAACACTCCGTTATATGCACATTAATATTTTTTGATACGAATATTTGTGATATACATGTTGATCAAACACCTTTTTCATTTATAAGAATCACCACCTATACACACACAGTTGGACAGCGCCAATTCCCCTACTTATAATAACTACATAACCAATCTTGTCTCAAAATATCACCCAAACCCTCATCTCCATTCCTCCCAAGACCTCCTGCTCTCTAGTTCTTTAGTCTCCTCCTCCCATGCTCATCTCCAGGACTTCCCCAGAGCCTCTCCAATCCTCTGGAACTCTCTACCTCAATCTTTCTGGCTATCATCTACTTTGGATGCCTGTAGGTCAGTAGTCATCAACCCTGTCCTCAGGGCCCACTAACAGGCCAGGTTTGCAAGATAACTGAAATACATCACAAGTGATATCATTTGCTGCTCAGTGATTGCAGGATTCTAGTCTGCATCTCCCCCAAGGTAATACATAAAACCTGGCCTGTTAGCGGGCCCTGAGGGCAGGGATGATGACCACTGCTGTAGGCGATACCTGAAAACTCATCTCTTTAGGG
This sequence comes from Aquarana catesbeiana, assembly GCF_042186555.1. Classification (NCBI taxonomy): domain Eukaryota; kingdom Metazoa; phylum Chordata; class Amphibia; order Anura; family Ranidae; genus Aquarana; species Aquarana catesbeiana. The sequence continues at coordinate 782,869,855 of NC_133325.1, read as the reverse complement.
GTTAGTAAACTGCAATATACAGTGCCTTGAAAAAATATTCATAACCCTTGAAATTTTCCACATTTTGTCATGTTACAACCAAAAATGTAAATGTATTTTATTGGGATTTTATGTGATAGACCAACACAAAGTGGCACATAATTGTGATGTGGAAGTAAAATGATATACTGTATGGTTTTCTATTTTTTTTACAAATAAATATGTGAAAAGTGTGGGGCACATTTGTATTCAGCCCCCCCTGAGTCAATACTTTGTAGAACCTCCTTTCACTGTAATTACAGCTGCAAGTCTTTTTGGCGATGTCTCTACCAGCTTTGCACATCTAGAGAGGGACATTTTTGCAGATTCTTCTTTGCAAAATAGCTCAAGCTCTTTCAGATTGGATGGAGAGCATCTGTGAACAGCACTTGTCATGTCATTCCACAGATTCTCAGTTGGATTTTTTGACTGGGTCATTCTAACACATGAATATGCTTTGATCTAAACCACTCCATTGTAGCTCCGTCTGTATGTTTAGGGTTGTTGTCCTGCTAGAAGGGGAACCTTTGTGCCCATAACAGCCTCTAAGCTCATTTAGGAAGGCGTGTGTCTGTGGTAATTTGAGCCTGTTCAGTCAAAAGATCATTGGGGAGGGATTATTGATGTTGGATAAGGAGACTCGGCTCTCAGTAAGCATCTAATTTTTCACAAAGGCATTTACTAGGGTGTACATGCCATTCACATCAAAGTCATCAAACCATATCTTTGGATGGTGATCAATAGGGTTGAGGTCAGGGCTCCATACAGGCTACTCAAGTTCCTCCACACCAAACTCATCAAACTATAGCGTTATGGATGGTGATCAGTAGGGTTGAGGTCAGGGTTCTGTAAAGGCCACTCAAGTTTCTCCACACCAAAGTCATCAAACCATATCTTTATGGACAGTGATCAGTAGGGTCGAGGTCAGCGCTCTGTACAGGCCACTCAAGTTCCTCCACACCAAAGTCATCAAACCATATCCTTATGGATGGTGATCAGTAGGGATTAGGTCAGATCTTTGCGCAGGCCATTTAAGATCCTCCACACCAAAGTTATCAAACCATGTCTTTAAGAATGGGGATCAGTAGGATTGAGGTGAAGGCTCTATCCAGGCCACTTAAGTTCTTCAACACCAAACTCATCAAACTGTGTCTTTATGGATGGTGATCAGTAGGGTTGAGGTCAGATCTCTGTGCAGACCACTCAAGTTCCTCCACACCAAAGTCTTAAAACCGTGTTTTTATGGATGGTGAACAGTAGTGTTGAGGTTAGGGCTTTGTTTGGGCCACTTACGTTCCTCAATACCAAACTCATCAAACAGTGTCTTTATTGATGGTGTTTAGTAAGTAGGACTGAGGTCAAGTCTCTGTCCAGGCCACTTGAGTTCTTCAACATTAAACTCATCAAACCATGTCTTTACGCAGTTGGCTTTTCACATGGAGGCACAGTCATGCTGGAACAGAAAAGGACCTTGCCTGTTAATACAAGGTTGGAAGGGCACAATCACCTAAAATGTCTTTGTATAATGTAGCATTTGCTGTACCCTTCACTGTAAAACCCTCAATCATTTGGAGTGGAGGGGTCCATACATTTTGGAACATATGGGTAGGTGTGACGGTCAGGTGCCCACAAACATCTGTAAAGTTTTGCGAATAACTATCTTACTTAACTGTGACATGGCTTTCAAACAGGTCCTGTTATTTACTTTGTTTTTGGCTTTTAGGATTTTGATGAAACCATCCCATCCTGTTCAATTCTAAGTTTTCATTCTGCCAGATACAGGGCTATTCTTTTTATTCTTTTTATCCTTTTTTCTTTTCTTGCTTTTTTTTTTTTCTTTTGCATTCATAGCTTTTGACAGTTTAAAATAGGTATATGAAAAAAAGCCTTCCATCTGGTGCACAATGCTGAGAACAAGAACGCACAAAAGGCCCGGAGGAGAATTTTGCATTACTTAGGAGTGCTGTTATCTCTAGCACTGATACAGACTTGTAGGTAAAGTGTATCAGTTTTGCTTTCAAACGCTACAGGGAAAAAAGCGTTAGATTTATTCCTCAAAATTGTCTTCTATAAAGGAAAACTACGGTGTAATTTTAGTAAGTAGACTTTTTTAAGTTATTGTCGTAGCATGGACCTAAAAGTAATTTTGTGATGCCGTTTTCACGCTTTTATTTGTGCTGTGTTCCGTATTTTGCTGACAGTTCTTCATGTATAGATATGTAAATGCTCCCATCTTGTAAATATATATGTATCTGGAAATGTGATTCGTTTTGCTGATTAACCACTTCCCGCCCGGCGAATAGTAAAATGATGGCAGTGGGATGGCACTCTCGTTCTGGGGCGCCCCAGAACCGCCTCTCTCGCGCGCCCCGGGGGGGCAAGCAGCGCGGAGATTGTGGCCCCGCCGGTAAAGAGCTGATGACCCGGCTCTTTACCCATGTGATTGGCTGTGCCCGATGACAGCCAGTCACATGTAAACAAGAAAGTGCTGGTTATCGGCTCTCCTCGCCTCACACTGACAGAGTCTGAGGAGAGGAGCAATGGCATCCCTGGGGGGGGGGCAAAGGGGGTCCTGACCCCCCCAACATTATGCTGTGCCCCACCATGTGCCCCCCCAATTTAAAAAAAAAATGTATTTTTTTTTTACAAAAAGGCAATGTCTAATGCCGCGTACACACGGTCGGACTTTTCGGCTACAAAAGTCCGACAGACTTTCGACAGACTTTCGACTGACTTTTGGCGGACTTGCGGCGGACTTTCTAACGAAAGGACTTAACTACATACGATCACACAAAAGTCCGACGGATTCGTATGTGATGATGTCCACTGGTCTAAAATAAGGAAGTTGATAGCCAGTAGCCAATAGCTGCCCTAGCGTCGTTTTTTGTCCGTCGGACTAGCATACAGACGAGCGGATTTCTGGGTCCGGCGGAGTTACGACGTAAAGTTTTGAAGCAAGTTCCAAATCTAAAGTCCGTAGATTTGCCACTGGAAAAGTCCGCTAAAGGTCCGGTGGAGCCCACACACGATCGGATTGTCCGCCGGATTTGGTCCGTCGGAGTCCGTCGGACTTGTCCGGTCGAAAAGTCCGACCGTGTGTAGGCTGCATAAGAGGAAGAGCGTCCCCAGTCAGCTCCTGTGGGTGATTCCTCCCCCTCCCTCTGCTTGCTGACACTGCATAATGCGAGCGCTCACACAACCACGGCCACCCGATCTGCTCCCTGCATCCTCATTGGCAGGGAGAAGAGCGAGTTGCAGGAAGGACTCCACCAGGAATCTCAGTTACTGAAAAAACAGACTGATTTCTCCCGTCCTTAGGATAGGAGAACCAGCCTGTAAATTCCAAGAGATGCCAGACCAGCGCTGTCAATAGCAGGGGCAGGACAGCAAGAGGAGGCTGGGGAACCCCACAGTGACAGAACACCGGGGCCCGGAGGCAAGACAACCTTTGCAACCCCAATAGTTCTCCCACTTCTTTGGACCCTTATATTTTCTTGGTATGCTGGAGCTCACTGCAGAACATGTGAAAGCACAGTTGTGGGATCGTGGTAAAGGGCCCCAGGATATATTGCATTTTATAGTTTCCCCCCTACTTTTGTCCCTGCCCCCCATTTGCCCCCCCTAAATATGAAAGCTGGAGACGCCACTAGAGAGGAGAGCCGATCAGCGGCATCTCCTCACAGGGGAGACCTATACAGGTAATCAGGGCACTGATCATCATCAGTACAGCCCCAGCAGTGCCCATCAGTGACACCAATCAGTGCCCATCAGTGACACCAATCAGTGCCCATTAGTGATGCCAGTCAGTGCTGACTTTCAGTGCCCATCTGTGCCTACTCATCAATGTCACCCATCAGTGCTTCCCATCAGTGCCCATCAGTGCTGCCTATCCATGCCGCCTCTCAGTGCCCATCAGTGCCACCTATCAGAGCACATCAGTGCAACATATCAGTGTCACCTATCAGTGCCCATCAGTGTGGCATATTAGTGCCTCCTCATCAGTGCCACCTAATCAGTGCCCTTCAGTGCCGCTTCATCAGTGCCCATAAGTGCTGCCTCATCAGTGCCCATCAGTGCAACCTATCAGTGCCCAGCAGTGCCACCTCATCAGCGCACATCAGTGAAGGAGAAAAATTACTTATTTACAAAATACTGACAGAAACTAAGAAAAAAAAAAATGTTCTTCTTTTTTATTTTTTTTTTTAGCAAAAAAAAGCAGCAGTGATGAAATACCACCAAAAGGAAGCTCTATTTGTGTGAAAAAAATTACAAAAATGTAATATGGCTACAGTGTTGTATGACCGCACAATTGTCATTCAAAATGTGACAGCGTTGAAAGCTGAAAATTGGCCTGGGCAGGAAGGGGGTGAAAGTGCCCGGTAGGCAAGTGGTTAAAAGAAACGTTTCCCTAAAGCTTAAGTTTAATCTCTAGTTTCTCCCCCCCCCCATAACAATTTTTATATAAAACTTTTTATTTTTTGTTTTTATCACATACCTTTTTTTAGGCCCAGTAAAATATTATATAAAACGGTGCTAATTCAGGTCGCCAGCCCAAAGTAGCACCATTTTATCCTTTTACTTTACAAACTGTTGTCCGGTATTCTCCTTGTTGAGGTTAAGGTCAGGTCTCCCTTGACAGGCGGTCACAAGAAAGACAACATGTTTTGGAGATCCAGTACTCACTCTCCTTCCAAGTCCTGATGAAGAGGGAGCAATGAGCCCCCCCCCCCCAGAAACATGTTGGCTTTTTCTTTTGACCTCCTGACTAGGGGTGAGTTTTGGCTGAACTGAAATAGAACTTGGTCCAAATGTATCTATTCAGCAGTTGAAAAATGGGTGAAATAAATGGGGTGTTTGCCTGTCTACCAAGCCGAACCTTTGGTTGTAATCATGGCCATATTTGGTGACTGACACCAGACGCAAATCCAGGCCATTTAGCCTTAAAGCCTCAACATTGGAAAATGTCATGCAGAACTGGATGACCCCTTGTCAGTAACACCTTCCTGCTCCCTTCCTGGGGCCCTTTAACTGAGTCTTTGTCACGCTTAGCCCTAACGCAGGTGTTCAAACACTATTGCTGGCTTCTGTGTTCTTCACCTATAGCAGCCCCCTTTCCCATAAGGCAACCAGGCCTACCGGTACTCGGTTGCCCCAGGACTTATACACAATGCTAGAGTGCCTGGCTACCATGCCAGGGCAGGCGCGAACTGAGCAAAGCAAACAGGTACTTGTGGTTGGTAGACAGGCAGAGTGGTTCACTGACAGTACGGGTACAAGGCAGGCAGAGTTCAGAGAATAGTCGATATCTGATCCGAGGTCATCAACAAAGGAACCCAAACAGCAGAGCAGAACAGACAAATCGATATCTTGTAGACGTGTAACAAACAGATATCGCAAGCATGACATTTGCAGGCTTGGCTGGCTTAAATCAGGTTTGATCTCCACCCAGAAATTGGCCACATTAATCACCTTGGAAGTGGACAGACAGACAAGGGGAATGTCGTAGCCAAACCTAGGATGCTGCAATGAGGAGCAGCAGCGCTAGATGCTCCTGACAGTTTTAAGGCGGGGTGGGACGGGCTTCCCAACCACACTGTAATTGGCTGTCACAGTAATCACATGATGAGGAGCTTGTCTCATTGGCTCCTAATCATAACTTGTCTGTGACAGCTCGGTCACTGTGTTGGAAGCAAGCAGTGAACACTCTTTCAGCTCAGAAACCTTGGGCTGCAGGGACCGCATATATGCATCATTTGGGCATTAAAGCCCACCCTCCTTGCCCCCCGAAACACTGTTACATGATTGCCAAGAAGTTCAAAAATGATACGGCAATCACGCGCCCAACATACTTTCCTCTATTCAACATTGCAAAACTGTAACATTAACATTTTTACCTTCCACTTTTCTCACCCCCACACTATTGTCATTCCTTACCTTTTCACTGGCTCCCAGTGCACATCCTCCTTCAACCCCCTGCAGGACCCCTCACTTTTTGCCTTCACAATTCATAACTCTCTTTAACATCCCCTCACTTCTCCTTTCCCCCTTTTTTTCTCTTTCCTTTCTTTACTTTATTATCTTTCTTTTTTCCTTCCCCTCCCATTTTTCTCCCTCTCCCCCACCACTTCTTCCCCCCTCCCCCCATTTTTTTCTATCCCCCTTCCCCCCCTCCCCCTTCTTCATCCTCACCATCCCGACCTTCACTTCCACCACACCCCCTCCACCCCCCCCTTTCTCCCCCCCTCCTCTCCCCCCACACAACCCCCTCACCTACTACCTTTGTGACCCCACACTACCCCCTACCTTCCTTTCCCTTTTTCCCATCCTTCTCCCTCCTCCCCACCCCTTCCCTTACCTCCTTCTTTTTCATACCCTTCACCTGAAATAATGTAGTTTATTAAGATAAGTGAATCTAGATATAAAATCACCTCCAATACCAAATAGTGTACAACAATCCAACGACCAGACAGTGACCCACAAATAACAGACAAAACAGGTATGTACAATAGATGGGAAATACCAGAATCGTAAACGTAGCCAGGCCAGGGTCATAAACGGGAGATCAGCAGATGGGGGCAAGGAGCAAAACAGAACCGGGAAAAGGTGGAAGGGATCAGGCTGCAGGGCAAGGGTACAGGAATACAGGATCACAGGATGGACGGGAACAGGTACAAATACAGGTTCAGGTTCTCAGGATCACAGGATACAGGTCAGGGCTCAAGGACAATACCAAGGCAAGTGTGAGTGCTTGCCGGGTATAAGTACACATCTCCTGCAATTAGCCTCAGGTGACGCCTGATCGCAGGAGATGATATCGGCTCAACACTGCCAGGAGACACCCGCTGGTGGACACCAGTACTGCGGCCCAAGGATTAGTGCCACCAGCAGGCAAAATCTTTCCTGACAGTTCCAGATTACTAGGAGACACCTGCTGGTGGACATCAGTACTGCGGGCCAAAGGTCTGACAGCGCCACCAGCAGGTGAAACCTTTCCTGACAGTTCCAGACTGCTAGGAGACACCCGCTGGTGGACACCAGTACTGCGGGCCAAAGGTCTGACAGCGCCACCAGCAAGTGAAACCTTTCCTGACAGTTCCAGATTACTAGGAGACGCCCGCTGGTGGACATCAGTACTGCGGGCCAAAGGTCTAAAAGCGCCACCAGCAGGTGAAACCTTTCCTGACAGTTCCAGACTGCTAGGAGACACCCGCTGGTGGACACCAGTACTGCGGGCCAAAGGTCTGACAGCGCCACCAGCAAGTGAAACCTTTCCTGACAGTTCCAGATTACTAGGAGACACCCGCTGGTGGACATCAGTACTGCAGGCCAAAGGTCTGACAGCGCCACCAGCAGGTGAAACCTTTCCTGACAGTTCCAGACTGCTAGGAGACACCCGCTGGTGGACACCAGTACTGCGGGCCAAAGGTCTGACAGCGCCACCAGCAAGTGAAACCTTTCCTGACAGTTCCAGATTACTAGGAGATGCCTGCTGGTGGACATCAGTACTGCGGGCCAAAGGTCTGACAGCGCCACCAGCAGGTGAAACCTTTCCTAACACATACATAAATATATGCTACTACATGGCCAGTATCTCTAGCTTAAGCTAAAGACACTGGTCATACTAGATGTTCAATCTCCTGAAGAGGCTCACCAATGCGCGTAACATGTAGAGCGATCCTCATGAGTGACTTTTCATCACGACTCAACCACCTCATGTATCAAACAATCTTGGATTTATATTGTATATCTCAAATATTGTAATATATATATATATATATATATATATATATATATATATATATATATAACCTATTCTTTGCATTATAGGTGTATTATATTATAGGTGGTAGGAGAGTTAATGAGGTCATTCATTTACATGTCTATTTTTAATATGTAATTACATACATTGTTTTTAACTTTATCCGATTAAAATATTAACAATTTTTTACATAAGCCTACGCGTGTGCCTTTAAAGTCCATATCTTTATTCAACCATTTCCTTTCTGAAAATTACCGGGACATTGGCACACTATTATCGGTGCATCCACAGTATCTACCCTGTGATGATACAATAGATTCACTTTTTCTGTCGACTTATTTTGTTTAACGCGTAGCGCCGTTACGAGCAAACAAACCTTTATCATCCTTTTAGTGGCCATCTGACAGAAGCTGTTACATTTAGGGTGAGCACATAACAACATTTACACCTTATGTCAGCTGCCTTGATGGAGGGAGACAGATGCAAGCAATACTGGCTGATAAATTGGCTTCAAACTCCGGCATGACAGACTGTGTGTGGCAGATGTCAAGGCGGCTAATGAAACATTGCGTGGGGATGTTACACGAGCCGTATATGGCGCGCTCTTCTCTACCGAGGTCTAGCGGGACCTCGATGAATTATTATGCCTAGTCTTATTAGAGATAAAGAAATAATCACCTTGTTAGAGAATTCTTACAGTAGGAATTTTTGTTTAAAAAAAAAAAAAAAGTTTCAGAAATCACAGAAATAATTAAAGCCCAACTGTGAGCTCATTTTAGTTTTACAACTGTAAAAAAAAAAAGCTCAGGATACAATACTCACCTTCAATCCAGAGCTATCCCTGCAGTACCTCTTTTTCACCACAAGGTGTTCTCTGTCTTTCAAGGTGAATGACCCAGAGGGTCACTCATCCCGAGGACCTAAAATATATCTGAAGTCATAACTTTATTTTTTTTTTAGTCTTTATAAATGATAGCAGGGGGTAGGCATCCTGGGGCTCTCCAGCTGTTGCGGAACTACATTTCCCATGAGGCATTGCAAGGCTGGCAGTTACAATTACTCCCAGAGGCATGATGGGACTTGTAGTTCTGCAAAAGCTGGTGGGCCCCAGGTTGCCTACCCCTGCAGTATAGAGTAGTTGGAGCCTCTTTTGTGTTTTTATTGTTGTTTGGGTCCCTGCTAGCATTTAGGAATTAGGTTTTTTTTCGCTACTGCCATGACTTTGAAGCAGAATCTTAAAGGTTCAAGATCTGTGGTGCCAGCTAAACTATGCAGACATACCTGGAAGGATTTTTATTAGACTATAATGCACTGCCTGGCTTTTGAACCATGGTCGGAAGTCTTAGGTGGGGGGGGGGGGCTTTTGGTTAAAATAGCCCCAAATCTATATTGTCAAAAGTATTGGGATGTCTGCCTTGACACACACACATGAAGTTTAATGGCATACCAGTCTTAGTCCGTAGGGTTCAATATTGAGTTGGCCCACCCTTTGCAGCTATAACAGCTATACGTCCAACTTTCACTGAACAGGGATCCACCAATACCAGGCACTGTGTTTGGTATGAATCTTGAGGGGGAACTCCACGCCAAATTTTAAATGAAAAACCGTCATGGGTTCCCCCTCCAAGAGCATACCAGGCCCTTTCGGTCTGATATGGATATTAGGGGGAAACCCCTATGCCGAAAAAACGACTTATATAGGGATGATGTCACCCTGTGACCCTGCCCCTTATAATGTCACGGCCCGGGGAATGATGGGCGGTGACGTCATTAGGGGCGGGGTCCCCGGGTGATATCACCCGGGGACCCCGCCCCATCCCTATACAAGTCGTTGCGCACTGCGCACACGGCATTACAGCAGGAGAGAGAGTCGTGTCAACATCGGAAGAAGACCGGAGGGAAGAAGACGATGGAGAAGACCGGGCAAACGCTAGCAAAAGAGCGGGCAAAAGAGCAGAAGATAGCGGAGGAGCCCGGCAGAAGAAACCGGAGAGCGGGAGAAGAACCGGAGACCGGGAGAAGAGACCAGAGAGCGTGGAGAAGTCGGAAGAGACCCCCGAAGTTGGCAGAAGACCCCGGAGCTTCCTAATAAATTACTTTAAAAACCTGTCTAGTGTGTTTTTTTTTTCCCCAGGTGAATGGGGATACCCCATACTCACTCACATAGGGTGGGGGGCCGGGATCTGGGGGCCCCCTTATTAAAGGGGGCTCCTGGATTCCGATAAGCCCCCCGCCCGCAGACCCCGACAACCAACGGCCAGGGTTGTCGGGAAGAGGCCCTTGTCCTCATCAACATGGGGACAAGGTGCTTTGGGGTGGGGGGAGCCGCAGAGCGCCCCCCTGCCCCAAAGCACCCACCCCCCCATGTTGAGGGCATGCGGCCTGGTACGGTTCAGGAGGGGGGGGGGCGCTCGCTCGTCCCCACCCCTTTTCCTGACCGGCCGGGCTGCGTACTCAGATAAGGGTCTGGTATGGATTTTGGGGTAACCCCCACGCCGTTTTTTCAGCGTAGGGGGTTCCCCTTAAAATTAATATTAGACCGAAGGGCCTGGTATGCTCTTGGAGGGGGAACCCATGCTGGTTTTTTATTTAAAATTTGCTGTGGAGTTCCCCCTCAAGATCATCAGAGCACAAGTTGCATGCCAAAGTCGGATCAGTCAAGACGGCGATCCGACTTCAGTGATTTTCAATGGACTGAAGTAGGATCAAAGTCAGAACAAAGTAGTACAGGAAGCATTTTCAAAGTCGGACCGACTTGTGACGGACCAGTTAAGACGACTCCCAAAGGGAAACATTGATTTTCACACGTCATGCACATGAGCTCCCAATGTCGGAGCGTTTGTCGTACCAGTGTGAACCCGGCCTTATTGTACACTCACCGGCCACTTTATTAGGTACACCCGTTCAATTGCTTGGTAACACAAATTGCTAATCAGCCAATCACATGGTAGCAACTCAATGCATTTAGGCATCTAGACGTGGTGAAAACAACTTGCTGAAGTTCAAACTGAGCATCAGAACGGCAAAGAAAGGGGATTTAAGTGACTTTGAATGTGGCATGGTTGTTGGTGCCAGACGGGTTGGTCTGAATATTTCTAAAACTGCTGATCTACTGGGATTTTCACACACAACAATCTCTTGGATCTACAGAGAATGGTCCGAAAAAGAGAAAATATCCAGTGAGTGGCAGTTGTGTGGAGGAAAATACCTTGCTGATGTCAGAAGTCAGAGGAGAATGGAAAGACTGGTTCCAGATGATAGAAAGGCAACAGTAACTCAAATAACCTCTCGCTACATCCAAGGTATGCAGAATACCATCTCTGAACGCACAACATACAGAACCTTGAAGCAGATGGACTACAGCAGCAGAAAACCATACCAGGTGCCACTCCTGTCAGCTAAGAACAGGAAACTGAGCCTACAATTCACACAGGATCACCAAAATTGGACAATAGGAAATTGGAAAAACGTTCCCTGGTCTGATGAGTCTCGATTTCAGCTGTGACATTCAGATGGTGGGGTCAGAATTTGGTGTAAACAACATGAAAGTATGGATCCATCCTGCCTTGTATCACCGGTTCAGGCTGGTGGTGGTGTAATGGTGGGGGGGATATTTTCTTGGCACACTTTGGGCCCCTTAGTACCAATTGAGCATCGTTTAAACCCCACGGCCTACCTGAGTATTGTTGCTGACCATGTCCATCCCTTTATGACTACAGTGTCCCCATCTTTTGATGGCTCCTTCCAGCAGGATAATGCTCCATGTCACAAAGCTCCAATCATCTCACCATTGGACAATGAGGTCACTGTACTCCAATGGCCTCCACACTCACCAGATCTCCATCCAATAGAGCTCCTTTGGGATGTGGTGGAACGGGATGTGGTGGAACAGGGAATTTGCATCCCGATAGCAACTGCATGATGCCATGATGTCAATAGGGACCAAAATCTCTGAGGAAAGTTTCCAACACCTTGTTGGATCTATGCTACGAAGAATGAAGGTAGTTCTGAAGGCAAAAGGAGGTCCAACCCGATACTAGCAAGGTGTACCTAATAAAGTGGTTGGTGAGTGTATAGTGTACATATATGGTGTATTTATAAACAAAACTGAAGCGCTAATAAAATTACATGAGAATACAAATTAGAAAATGAATAAAGAGTGAGTCCAAATAAATGAATAATGGTGATGGTCCCAAGGTGATCAACAAAGTTTTTCATCTATGTTTCCGCATACAACTCTCTGATTGCCCAATATGAATGCTGCTGCCAGACTCATCGACCATACAAACCGCTCAGCATCTGCTACCCCTCTCTGCCAATCCCTTCATTGGCTACCACTCAGCCAACAAATTAATTTCAAAATACTAACAATAAGTTACAAAGCCATCCACAACTCTGCCCCCAGCTACATCACTATCCTGGTCTCAACATACCAACCTAATCGTCCTCTTCATTCCTCCCAAGACCTCCTGCTCTTTAGCTCCCTCATCACTTCCTCCCATACTCGCCTCCAGGACTTCTCCCAAGCCTCTCCCATCTTCTGGAATACCCTACCCCGATCTGTCAGACTATCTCCAAATCTACTTTTAGATGATCCCTGAAAACTTTTCTCTTCGGAGAAGTCTACCTTGCCTCCACCAAACAACTGTTTCTTCATCAGCTCATCCCCCACAGTGATTACCTTTTGTATCACTTGACCCTCCCTCCTAGATTGTAAGCTCTTACGAGCAGGGCCCTCTGATTCCTTCTGTATTGAATTGTATTGTAATTGTACTGTCTGCCCTACTGTTGTAAAGTGCTGTGCAAACTGTCGGCGCTATATAAATCCTGTATAATAATAATAATAATAAGGGATGCACGTGATGATGTCACAAGCGTTGGCTCCACCCTACATGCTTCGTCACAACTGACGTCCTACGGTGCATAGCTATTTTAGAACAAAATGTCAAATCTTTTATTTTTTTTTGTCTATAGATTACAATGAAATTTTTTTTTTTTGTGCAAAATAATAAAAAAGTTATCCTTGTGTTTTCCCCCCAAAAAACGTAATATATGAAATACTTTGTTATCTTAGGAAATATAAATAAACAGGCCCATAGTGGAAATGTGAAAATTCTTAGACCCACATAGGGTGTACAAATACGAGAGCTTAAGGGGTTAATTACAGTAAAGTCCCAAGTCTTGATCCTCACAATTTATCCCGCAGAAAAATACTGATTCCATGGAAATGTGAAAATTCTTAGACCCACATCTAGACTCACAATGTTAATATGCATATGCACTAATGAATATACAACCGGTCTCGGGAGTCAGACTGGCCGCTTCCTGGTATTGATGCGCGTGATGATGTCACAAGTGTTAGCTCCACCCTACACTCTTCACCCCATCTGACATCCTACGGTGCATAGCTATTTTAGAACAAAATGTCAAATTTTTGATGTCTTTTTGTCTATAGATTACAATTAAAAAAATGTTTTTTTTTGCAAAATAATAAAAAAGTTATCCTTGTGTTTCCCCTCAAAAAAACTTAATATATAAAATACTTTGTTATCTTAGGAAATATAAATAAACAGGCCCATAGTGGAAATGTGAAAATTCTTAGACCCACATAGGGTGTACAAATATGAGAGCTTAAGGGGTTAATTACAGTAAAGTCCCAAGTCTTGATCCTCACAATTTATCCCGCAGAAAAATACCGATTCCACGGAAATGTGAAAATTCTTCGACCCACATCTAGACTCACAATGTTAATATGCCTATGTACTGATGATTTTACAACCGGTCTCGGGAGTCAGACGGGCCGCTTCCTGGTATTGATGCTCGTGATGATATCACAAGCATTGGCTCCACCCTGCACGCTTCGTCACAACTGACGTCCTACGGTGCATAGCTATTTTAGAACAAAATGTCAAATTTTTTATGTCTTTTTGTGTATAGATTACAATAAAAAAAATGTTTTTTGCATAATAATAAAAAAGTTATCCTAGTGTTTCCCCCCCCAAAAAACTTAATAAATGAAATATTTTGTTATCTTAAGAAATATAAATAAACAGGCCCATAGTGGAAATGTGAATATTCTTAGACCCACATAGGGTGTACAGATACGATTGCTTAAGGGGTTAATTACAGTAAAGTCTTGATCCTCACAATTTATCCCGCAGAAAAAATACCGATTCCATATTTATGTCACCCTCCATCTCATTTTGCCCAGTATGAAGAATTGGGACTGGTATTAGTTTGATAAATTACTTAGAACGGCACAAAATTTAATTTGTCTTCATAAGGCATGGCGTCATGTTTATTTATTGCTTGGCTTGTAGAGATTATAAATAACTATGTCATTTATGGTTATTTTCAAAGACTTTTTGCATTAAATCTTCTTCTGTGTAACAATAGCTCACCCGGGGCCGAGGACTTTTGTAGTTAACACGTCGTTGGAAAATGTTCAGTCCTTGGTGGTCGCTCACAAGCATTACCATTGAATCTTAACGAGTCTTTGTTTCATTGTATGATGTGAAGATATGCAGCCTGTGAGTTGAGTTCCTGATATTAAGGCATTACCCAATTTTGGGAAATGCTTTTATTCCTTTCAGTAATAACTTTATATAGAATCCAGGGCAATGAGATGTTAATGTTTGAGATGGTAAAGCTGAACTCTGGGCACAAAAACTTTTATTGAAATATATTCCTTAATAGTGGATGTAAAACCACTTTGTGTGCACCAAACACCTTTGCTCATTTAGGTCTGGAGGAGTGTATAAGTACATTTACTTCCAGTGGCAGCTGGTGTTTTTTTGTTTTGGGGGGGTGGCAAAAACCACCCCCCCGTGACACCTTTGTTTGGGGGGGCGGCAAACAACCACCCCCTCGAGGCACCTCAACCCCCCCCTGCGGTGTCTGCCGGTCCACTGGCACTTACCCCTTCGGCGGGCACATAGGGGATCGGCGGGCACACAGCATCGAGGATCGGAGGGTACACAGCAGCGGGGATCGGCGGGCACATTGGGGATCGCCGGGTACACAGCATCGAGGATTGACGGGTACACAGCAGCGGGGATCGGCGGGCACAAAGCGGCGGGGATCGGCGGGCACATCGGGCAGGGGATCAGCCTGCGGCGGGCATCTGGCAACATCTCCTGTGTACTCTTCTCTTCTGAGATCACGGCGGCTTCCACCGTGCGTCTCCTCCCCTCCTCCCAGGCGTCCAATAGGATCGCCTGTCCTTTGAGCCAATCGGATCAGACCCGCTTCCCGATTGGCGGGGAGGAGGATCAGTATTGCAGCAGCGAATATTCATTCTCTGTTGCAACACAACTGGGTGGGCTCCAAACACAATGCTCTGCTCCCCAAGCCCTCCCTATTTTGAAGCCTATTAGAGCCTCTGGCTCTAATTAGATGCTTCAAAAAACACACCCCCCCCCATCCCCGCCATAGGAATTCATGCGCCTGGCGTCCTGAAAGCGGCCGGGCGCATGGATAGGGAGGCGCAATGCACGGACCGCCACTGTTTACTTCCCTGATCATCCGCTCCCTTGGCAGAAGGTCCTCCCCCATGCTCCGGTGGTGGACTGTTCCTTCATGTCTTCAATCCATTGTAAAGCCATAGACCAGGGGTCTTCAAACTATGGCCCTCCAGTTGTTCAGGAACTACAATTCCCATCATGCCTAGTCATGTCTGTGAATGTCAGAGTTTTACAATGCCTCATTGGATGTGTAGTTCCACAACAGCTGGAGGGACGTAGTTTGAGGATCCCTGCCATAGACCCTGTATTGATCTTGATGACATTAGAGGACATTAGACCACCGGAGTGTAGGGGATGTTAAAGTAGGACTGTCTGTTGGATAAAAAAAATATCAGAAGCCCGTACTGTGTACACGGGAAGAGAGAAACTCACAGACTGAATGGTTTTCAAGAGAGCTTTCTTGTCTATTCAGTAACTTGCAAAGACTTCTGTAGTGCTAACAGTCAAGGTTAGATCCTGTTTCAATCGGCGGAGGCGGAATACACGTTTATGCCTAGCAACCAAAGTTAGAGCTGGCTGGGTGCCTAGAAGTCCTGAATGATATCTCACATTTGCCCATGAAGCAAAAAAAAAAAAAAAACATTTATT
Organism: Aquarana catesbeiana; assembly: GCF_042186555.1. NCBI lineage: Eukaryota > Metazoa > Chordata > Amphibia > Anura > Ranidae > Aquarana > Aquarana catesbeiana. The sequence goes on along the minus strand of NC_133325.1, from coordinate 782,853,967 downwards.
GAGGAACTCTACCTGTATAACAAAATTAAAATGGAATCTGTAAAGCATATGTAGCCCCCTTGTTCTAAACAGGGGCTACTATGTCAGTTTTGTTTTTGGCTGGGATGTAGTGAGCTCAGACTGAGTGTAGAGTTTTTCACCTGGTTTTTCCCTAAGCTTAAGTTGGCATGTTATTTCTCACTGTCGCCAGTAGATGTCACTGGTAACACTGGTCAAAGTATGAGATTTCATGAACAAAACTAACTTATAAATATTTATACTTCTTTCATCCAATCCAGTAGGAGGTTTAGGCCACTGGTGCGTGCTGGGGGGAGCATATAAATATTCGGGACAGGCCTAGGGTTGCCACCTTTTCGTCAAGTCAAACCCCAACACTTTAGCGGCGCACAGCAATTTATTTATTTATTTTTAATAGTGTAAATTAAACGTATATGTTTTGCAATTAAATAACATTTCTAATCATAATAACTTAATCATAAGAGCCCCCTTTACATCAGAGTCCACAGAGTTAACCTTTTACATCTGAACTTGCAGAGTTCCCTCTGGGGACTCTAACATATGGGATGCTCTGGGAACCTGGATTTAAGGGGGGAACACTGATGTAAAGGGGAACTCTGATGTAAGGGGTGCTCTGAGAAGCCTGATTTACCTTAGTGAACTCTCTCAGGGGCAGGAGAGAGAAGGGGGGAGACACAAAGAGGTGGGGGCAGGAGTAAGAGGAGTAGATCGAGCCCTCTTTCTTCTCCCGTCTGTGTTTGTGTGTGTGTGGGGGGGATTGTTAGTGCTGGCTTTGGGCAGTGTGAAAGAGAGTGTAACAGACACTCTTGGCTTACACAACTGCAGCCAGAAACCCTGCTGGGAAGCCATAGTCTTGTCTGAATAATGTGCCTGGGTTTCAGGTGACATGAAACCCGGACGCATAATTCCAAACCCGAACTGTCCGGGTGAATCCTGGACAGGTGGCAACCCTAGACAGGCCATGTGCTCTCTCTCTTCAGCTGGGCTGAGGCCTAGGGAGGTGCTGCTGGATGGAGCTCTGATGTTAGGACCTATAGCTTGTTTTGGGGCCTAACATGCGCTGAAGTGGCCCTGAAGCTGTCCTGCCTGGTCTGGAGGAAGCTGTGCCAAGGAGGAGACCCAGGGGAGGCCCCTTGCTGGAGATAGCCAGGAAGAAGGCTGGTCTCTCAGGGGGGCCTAATGACTCACTTGGAGGATGCACTGAAATTTGGGAATGCGCTTTCAGTGTCCGCTTAAAGGTTCTGACACTGTGAAGCTGGACATTGATCTGGATCTAGAGAAGCTGTAAGTGATCTGCTAGGGTATCTGGGACCCCTGACTCTCACCTCCTTAGCTACTCTGCAAAAAAACTTTAAAAAGACAATATCCTTTCTTGGTCCCCCTCCATTTTAGCCATGGACTTAGCCCTGAGTGAAATGCTAGCCCGTCCCTGTCTCTTGAGGTGCTATTCTGCATTTGGGGTGCCGAAAGAGCGCTACACATAACTTTGAGCATGGCCTACTTGCTCAGGGAGAAGAGGTACCGATCTAGCAGTGCGGTGGAACAGGTAAGTAAATCTACCTTTTCATGCCCCTTATGCCGTGTACACACGGGTGGACTTTTTGGCATCAAAGGTCCGACGGTCTTTCCGACGGTCTTTCCGACGGACTTTCGACGGACTCTCTAACGAACGGACTTGCCCACACACGATCACACCAAAGTCCGACGGATTCGTACGTAATAACGTACGACCGGACTAAAATAAGGAAGTTCATAGCCAGTAGCCAATAGCTGCCCTAGCGTCGGTTTTCGTCCGTCGGACTAGCATACAGACGAGCGGATTTCTCAATAGGAACTGGGTCCAGCGGAGTCCCGATGGAAAGATTTGAAACGTGTTCCAAATCTAAAGTCTGTCTGATTTTCGTCAGAAAACGTCCGCTGCAGGTCCGATGAAGCCCACACACGGTCGGATTGTACGACAAATTCGTTCCGTCAGACCAGTCCAGTCGAAAAGTCCGCCCGTGTGTACACAGCATTAGACCTAAATGAGCTATTAACTCGTTTGCAATCCCACTGCAAGGGAGAATTTTTAGGTTTCCAGGGGTTGGGCTATCACTTTATTGCTATGGCACTGGAGCAGACAAGTCCCCTATGTGATAGCATAATGTACATGACAAGTCCTTTTTATGGAGACCTCCCTGGCCACAGCGGCTGGAGAAAGCGAGCTCTGAAACCAGAGGTGATGAGAATCTTGCTTCATTAAGTGCAGGGACAATCAGGGAGCAGATGTCTGCTGTCAGTCCTCCACCCTACTTGCTGACACCTACTGCGGCCATCCTGGGTGCTCAGGATGGGCAGTGGAGCCCAGGATATATAAGGGTAGTCCATTGTAGTATGGGGGCAGGGGGGTAGAGGGGGGAAGAGCTGTCACCTTGTAGTGTGCATGGACGTGATCGGGCGGCTTCCACTAGAAATCCAACAGTTGACCAAACACATGAAGACGTTCTCCATGCTGCTATAGAAGCCAGGAGTACGTTTAAGACTGTTCTGTTGAGGGCATAGTACTTACATCTATGGCAGCAAAAAATAGTTAAAGCACATTCACCAGGAAGACTAGCCTGCAGCAAATGTTTGGTAAATGTCAGATTAAATGCTTTATAAATAGTTGAATTCCAGGTATGGATATTTTACCTTGGTTACACTGGTCCACTTCGGACCAATGTGAGCATCTATGTGATATATCTGTTGGATCCCTCTAAATCAGGAGTCTCCAAACTTTCTAAACTAAGGGCTAGTTTACTGTCCCTCAGACTTTGGGGGGGGGGGGGGGAACTGTGACCAATGGGGGTAGAAAATGTTCTGGCGTCCAGTGAGAGTAAACAATGCCCTATCTTTGATATCAGTTGAAGGAATAGTGCCCCATTGTCTGTGTCAGTTGGAGGAATAGTGCCCCATTGTCTGTGTCAGTTGGAGGAATAGTGCCTCATTGTTGGTGTCAATGGAAGAAATTCTGCCCCATCGTCAGTGTCAGTGGGAGGAATAGTGGCCAATGGTTGGTATCAGTGGAAGGAATTATGCCACATCGTTTGTGTCAATGGAAGAAATGATGCCCCATTGCTGGTGTCAATGGAAGGGATTGTACCCCATCATTAGTTTCAGTGGGAGGAATTTTGCCTCTTTAATGGTGTCAGAGGGAGGAATAGTGCCCCATTGTTGGTATCAGTGGACGGAATAGTGCCCCATTGTTGGTATCAGTGGATGGAATAGTGCCCCAAGGGACAGATAAAGTCAAGCAAAGGGCCACATCCGGCCACCGGGCCACAGTTTGGAGACTGATGTTCTAGAAGCTGGAAATCACTGTACTAGGTACCACTTCTACAGTGATCTCCACTAGCTTCTGGGTTCTGTGGCAAACTGCTGCCCTGCTGCATTGCAAGCACAGGAAGTTGCTCACGTGCCATGGGCGCCATAGAGGGAACACGGTGCTTCTTTCTTCTCAGTGAATGCAAGGCGTTCTTTGATTGGACAAAGTTGAAAAGTTTGATGGTGACCTCACAATCTTCACCTCATCCAATCAGATAACTCTTTGCTTTCATTGAGAACATGCAAAGTGTGTTCTGAATGGCGCCCATGCCAAACGGGGAACCTCCTGTGTTCAGAATGCAGCAGGGTTGCCACTCGGCAAAGGTGGAGATCACCAAAGTGGCAGTGTCCAGTGATGGTGAATGATGCTCAACTACACTGCAGAGTGCATGAGCATCATGGAAAACGTAGTTCCAAAACATCCGGGGGTGCCAATGTGGTCTATACAGTGATTTCCAGCTTCTAGAGGGATCCCCCAGGTATGGTATATATATATATATATATATATATATATATATATATAGTTATATTGGTCTAAGCTGGAACAATGTAACCTTTTAAAAATTGCCATATCTGAAAATTCATCTTTGATGGGGTTTTTTTTTCACTTTTCAGGTTCAGAATTCAAAATAAATGCTATATGAATGAATAGATAACAGTTGGTTTTTGTTCTATAACAATGGCAGTGATGTGCTTTGAAGGTAAAATAAATGACTGTGGCCCAACAATTCAGAGACCCATAGAAGCTCGGAGATTGGCGAACCCTCGGCCGCTGCAGAGAAAATGATTTTCTTTTCTGACAGCCCAACCTGGAATCACTTTGTCGGCGCCATCCCAAATGACCATTTCATTTTTGTAATTGGTGTAAAATCTCGGAAACCTTTTAAGACCTTGGGGGGAAAAAAAAAAGTATCTGCTCATTAGCAGGGCTATCTAGGCACGACGGAGATTTCCTGTGAATTTCATCTGAGTCGATGATAAAGAAAAATCTATTTATTGAACTATTTCAATTTTTTTTTTTTAGCTGAAGCCTAAAAACCACCGGCACTCCGAGCCACAATAGAGGCTGGAGGATTAATTTGGCCGCACACAATACTCAGGATTTGATCCGCGCCGAGCTCTGATCTCCGCTTAGGCTTCTCTTCTAATAAAAAAAAAAAAGAAAAAAAGAAAAGTTGGTATTTTGAGGGGGAAGAGTGAGCTGTAAAGGGGTTATATAAAAAAGTAATACAATGTGAGGAATACAGAAATATCACTGAACACGAACCAGACGTTCCATACTAGAGGCGTCCATAGGAGAAAATGAAGATGTAAGACAGATACTCAATACATTGCTGTAGATTTAAAGCCTAACTTCATCCAAAATGTATGTTTGGATATATTGATAGAGAGTAAGATCCACAATTTCTGAATAATTATTTTTGAATGTGACCCTATTGGGTTCCTGTGACATTTATACATTGTGGAGTGGGGGGGGGGGGTTCCTTCTTTTCTTTCTTTATTTCCTTCCTTCCTACTTTCTATCTTTCCATCTATTTCCAGGACTTCATTTCTTCCTTTATTTTTTTTTCCAGGGCCACTGACTATCTATCTATCTATCTATCTATCTATCTATCTATCTATCTATCTATCTATCTATCTATCTATCTATCTATCTATCTATCTATCTATCTATCTATCTATCTATCTATCTCTACCACATTTCTCCCTTCTTCATTTTCATCATTCCTTCTTTCCTTCCAATCTATTTCAAGGACTTCCTTCCTTCCCTCCCTACCTCCCCTCCTTACTTCCTTTCTTCCTTTTATTTTCAGGACCAGGAACTCCTTCCCTATTAGAGCTGCACGATTCTGGCCAAAATGAGAATCACAATTTTTTTACTTGGAATAAAAAGATCACGATTCTCGCGACGTAAAATCTTTCACATTATACAAAAAAAAAATTGGGCTAACTTTACTGGTTAATTTTTTTTTTTTTAATTCATTAAAGTAATATTTTCCAAAAAAATTGCATTTTGAATGACCGCTGCACAAATATAATGTGACATAAAATATTGCAACAACTACCATTTTATTCTCTAGGGGCTCTACTAAAAAAAACATATATAATGTTTCGGGGTTCTAAGTAATTTTCTAGAAAAAAAAAAAAATGATTTTAACTTGAAACCAACAAATGTCAGAAAAAGGTTTAGTGTTTAAGTGGTTAAACTTTCCTCATTTACACATGAAGTCTATTCCTTTGATAAATTGTTACAATATTTATACTTAAAGTGGAGGTACACCCTGAAAAAAAAATTCCATAAAAAAATACCTAAAAAAATGGAGGGAAAAAAAAAATGTTTTAACTTACGTGCTAGGCAGTCTTCCTAATCTGCCTCTTCCTACGCCGCGGTGATCTTCAGTCTTCTCCTCCCCGTGTTGTCTTCTGGGGAATGGGGTGTGGTGTGTTATAGGAACTGTGTGTGTCCCACAACACATCGCGTCCCATTCACAAAGCGCTGCGCGACTCGCGCATGCGCTGTAGGAAACCAGCAGTGAAGCCGTAACGCTCCACTGCCTGTTTCCCTTAGTTAGGATGGCGGTGCCGGAAACCGAGAGCCAAGGGACAGGTTGGCCTTGGGCGGCCGACATCGCAGGCACCCAGGACAGGTAAGTGTGCTTATTTAAAGTCAGCAGCTACAGTGTTTGTAGATGCTGACTTTAATTTTTTTTTTTTTCATAGCCGGAATCCCGCTTTAAGTTCCATTGCTAAAGAATGTTGTGATTCTTGGCAGACTGACCGATATTTTTTTTCCTTTCTTTTCATCACGGTGTGGCTTCAGAAGAGCAGGGAGAATTCTTTGCATAGCAAGAATCGTGAAACACTTTTGCCAAGATCGCAACGGGGAAAAAAATTGCGATAACGATTCTTGACGATTAATCTATCTATCTATCTAACCAATCTCCATCTGCTTTTCTTTCTACCCCCTATTTTACTTTCTTCCTTCCATCTATTTCCAAGACTTTTCGTTCTCTCCTTCCCTTTTTTTCGCTGATCTGTTGCTCTTTTAATTTCCAGGACCAGGAACTCTGCTATTAGCCACGTCTCCAGTTTGGCATCTTCATCAGGGCACTGGATGACCTTGCCCCAGCACTCTCTATCTATCTATCTATCTATCTATCTATCTATCTATCTATCTATCTATCTATCTATCTATCTATCTATCTATCTATCTATCTATCTATCTATCTATCTATCTATCTATCTATCTATCTATCTATCTATCTATTTTTCCCATCTGTCTGTCTTTTTACCCCATATCTTCCTTCCATCTCCATGCATCTATCTATTTCCTGTATCTTTTTTAACTAATGTTATGTTATCATTGTGGGAATATTCTATTGCTCGACGTGACAATGGAAGAGCGAGAGAGGAGTGTAGAAAAGAATGGAGTCTTTGAAGACAATACCGACTTATGTTCAAAGAGAATTATTAACACACTACAAGCTGCCTTAATTAAACGGGGTGATGTAAAGGAATGGTCTACATATAACTTACAATGATATTTTTCATCATTACGATATTACAAGTCAGAGAATAAACTGAACGTTGCGTATGACTCATCCGACCTTACGAACAATGTGTCTCTGGTTTCCCAGGACTTAAAGGATAAATTAATGAACAGGCGATCTTTCAGTGGTAGGTGAATGGTGACAGGATGAATCATCTCTTATATAAACCTATAGGGCCATTTTACCGATCCCCTGAGCAAATCGGGTTCACCAGTGATGGGAAGGGCCATGATTCGGTGAAGGCCAGAGCAGAGCGAACTGTCAGGATTCGCTGAAAATTCCCACCCCGGCTAATTGATTTGCTCATCGCTACCAAGGACAACCCTTTACACAGGCAACACACTCTTAATGAATTTGTTATAAAGAGGAAAAAATTTAGCCCAAGATGTATATTCTGACTGGGGATAATCGGGGGAGAAATAAGTTATAATTAGCCCCAGGTTTCTAAATGCTGACTGTTTAGGCAAAATTTGTCGACATAAAAACCTAACCTTAATAACTAAACCTTAACAGTAACCCTAATCCGAACCCTCACACTAAGAAATACACTGTATTACCAAATGTTAGAAGACACTTGGCCATCACACACATATGGATATTGGACATCCCATGCCAAAACTATATGACATCCCATGCCAAAACTCCTTGTGATTATAAAAGCCTCCACTCTTCTGGGAAGGATTTCCACAAGTTTTGTCAAGCATGACTGTGGAGATTTGTGACCATTAAGCCAAAAGAGTATTTGTGAGGTCAGGTGTTGGTGTTGGATGAGAAGACCTGGCTCATAACCAGAGGTCCAATTCATCTTGACAGTGTCGAGTAGGGTTGAGGTCAGAGCTCTGTACAGGCCACTCAAGTTCCTCCACACCAAAGTCATGAATTCATGTCTTTATGGATGATGATCAGTAGGGTTGAGGTCAGGGCTCTGTACAGGCCACTCAAGTTCCTCCACACCAAAGTCATAAATTCATGTCTTTATGGATGATGATCAGTAAGGTTGAGGTCAGGGCTCTGTACAGGCCACTCAAGTTCCTCCACAACAAACTTATCAATCCAAGTCTTTATGGATGATGATCACTAGGGTTCAGGTCTAGGCTTTATACAGGTCACTCAATTTCCTTCACACCAAGCTCATCAGTTCATGTCTTTATGGATGATGATCAGTAGGGTTGAGGTCAGGGCTTGGTACAGGCCATTCAAGTTCCTCCACACCAAACTCATCAAACCATATCCTTATGGAGCTGGCTCTGTGCGCTCTCATGGTGGAGCATGTAAAACCTTCAACAAATGTCTTTGAATACTGTAGCATTACCAGCACCCTTCACTGGAAATATATAAACCGGTAATTTAGAGGGGAGTCCACATTCCTTTTCTAAAATAAAGCAGCGGTTTCACATTAGGACAAATAGTTTTTTTGCACCTAGTGAATATTGACTTGACACTATGTTCTCCTCTTAAATAAACCATTTTCTTAACACCGTATTTGTTATGAGGTGTCTTCAGTAAGATTCTTTTAAATGGGGAAAGGTGAAAGAGTGTATTACCTTGCTACATATTCATATAGTTAATCTGTCCCTGCAAAGAACAAGCCGATATAACATTGTTATTTTGTCTGTAAAGGCAGGGATTAGGCGAGGCGTTGTAGCTCTGACAAAATCCCTTTTCCTGCACGTCTAATTAATAGCTTAGCTTACCATATCCACCGGTGAAGTTAAATGCTCTTATTTAAGGAAGACCATCAAAAAAAAGAGAGAGAAATAAAGAAAAGTTTTTCTGGTATATCATGGTTTTTCTATCATGGTTCACCGCGCTGATTAAAACTGTGCTGTTGCCAGTAACCTTGTATTCTAGGCCCACTGAACCGTACCAATGTGTATGTATAATGGTTCTAGAATGCGCCAAAATATCGCCAATGGCTGTAGCATACCGTAGGACATTAAAGAGTTTATTAGTGGTGTATAAACTGGTGACAAACCTTCAACTATTCTATAAATGTAATTAAACTTCATTAAACAAGCACTGATACCATTGCAGAAATGTAGACTGGTAATTGGGGCCAGTGGTCTGTTGAGTTAAAGCTGACTGCTGGTCCACAGAGACCACTCTATGAACAGGGGATTGAAGTTAATGGCAGTGACCCAGGGGAAATTCAAGCTTTACAATATACAAGTTGTGCTCATAAGTTTACATACCCTGGCAAAATGTATGATTTCTTGGCTATTTTTTCAGAGAATATGAATGATAACACAAAAACTTTTCTTTCACTCATGGTTAGTGTTTGTCTGAAACCATTTATTATCAATCAATTGTGTTTACTCTTTTTAAATCATAATCACAGCAGAAACTACCCAAATGACCCTGATCAAAAGTTTACATACCCTGGTGATTTTGGCCTGATAACATGCACACACGTTGACACAAAGGGGTTTAAATGGCTATTAAAGGTAACCATCATCACCTGTGATCTGTTTGCTTGTAATTAGTGTGTGTGTGTGTATAAAAGGTCAATGAGTTTCTGGACTCCTGACAGACTCTTGCATCCTTCATCCAGTGCTGCGTGACGTTTCTGGATTCTGAGTCATGGGGAAAGCAAAAGAATTGTCAAAGGATCTGTGGCAAAAGGTAATTGAACTGTATAAAACAGGAAAGGGATATAAAAAAGATATCCAAGGAATTTATAATGCCAATCAGCAGTGTTCAAACTCTAATCAAGAAGTGGAAAATGAGGGGTTCTGTTGAAACCAAACCACGGTCAGGTAGACCAACTAAAATTTCAGCCACAACTGCCAGGAAAATTGTTCAGGATGCAAAGAAAAACCCACAAATAACTTCAGGTGAAATACAGGACTTTCTGAAAACCTGTGGTGTGGCTGTTTCAAGATGCACAATAAGGAGGCACTTGAAGAAAGATGGGCTACATTGTCGAGTCGCCAGAAGAAACCCATTACTACGCAAATGCCACAAAGTATCCCATTTACAATACGTCAAACAGCACATAGACAAGCCTCAAACCTTCTGGCACAAAGTAATTTGGAGTGATGACTCCAAAATTTAGCTATTTGGCCACAACCATAAGCGCTACATTTGGAGAGGCGTCAACAAGGCCTATGATAAAAGGTCCGGAGGTGGATCCCTGATGTTTTGGGGATGTGTGAGTTACAAAGGCAAATTTGGTCAAAATGCAGTATGTTATCAAAAAATACTGGAGGAACATTTGCATTCATCAGCAAGGAAGCTGCGCATGGGACGTACTTGGACATTCCAACATGACAATGATCCAAAGCACAAGGCCAAGTCAACCTGTCATTGGCTACAGCAGAATAAAGTGAAGGTTCTGGAGGGGCCATCTCAGTCTCCTGACCTCAATATCGTTGAGCCACTCTGGGGGGATCTCAAACGTGCAGTTCATGCAAGACAGCCCAAGAATTTACAGGAACTGGAGGCTTTTTGCCAAGAGGAATGGGCAGCCTTACAATCTGAGAAGATAAAGAGCCTCATCCACAAATACCACAAAAGACTTCAAGCTGTCATTGATGTTAAAGGGAGTAATACACAGTATTAAGAACTGGGGTATGTAAACTTTTGATCAGGGTCAGTTGGGTAGTTTCTGTTGCAATTATGATTTAAAAAGAGAAAACACAATTGATTGTCATTCATATTCTCTGAAAAATGGCCAATAAATCATAAGTTCTTCCAGGGTATGTAAACTTATGAGCACAACTGTAAAGCAACAATCTCTCAAACACTTTTGAAGGTTCAGTGCAACAATTTTGTCTAAGCCACATTCCATGTTTAGTCTTACCAAAGCTTTGTATGTCCAAGCTTCTAAAACACAGTTCCAAACAGTAACAGAAAAATGCTGTTTATTAGATATATTCTAAAAATATTGGTCTAAATACAATACAGAACCATCCATAACTCTGCCCCGAGTTACATCACCAACCTTGCCTCACAATATCACCCAATGTCCTCGTTGTTCCTCCCAGGACCTCAGGTTCTCTAGTTCCTTCATCACCTCCTCCCATGTTTACATTCAGGACTTCTCCAGAATCTCTGCAATCCTCTGGAACTTTCTATCCCAACCTTTCCGACTATCCCCTACTCTATTCACCTTTAGGTGCTCCCTGAAAATGCATCTCTTCAGGGACGTCTATCCTGCCTCCACCTAAAAACTACATTTCTATCTTTTCCATCAGCTCAACTCCCACAGTTATGTTTTGTATTACTTGCCCCTCCTTTTGGATTATCCTTTTGCATCCAGGGTTCTGTAGAACCTTAGGGTTCCTGCAGGTGTTGCTAAGGGTCCCTTGAGCAATTGACATTGTCTGCATCTCAAATATGTAACCACTGACAGCAAGCAGCAATGATTTCTTTAGCTATCTGTAAGGGGGACATTCTTCCTGATGACCAGCAATATGAGGAGCAGTCTTCCCATTGACCAATAATGTAAGGGACATTCTTCCCACTGATCACCAATGTAAGGGACATTCTTCCCACTGATCACCAATGTAAGGAACATTCTTCTCACTGATCACCAATGTAAGGCACATTCTTCCCACTGATAACTAATGTAAGGGGCATTCTTCCCACTGACCTCCAATGTAAGGAACATTCTTCCCACTGACCTCCAATGTAAGGAGCATTCTTCTCACTGATCACCAATGTAAGGCACATTCTTCCCACTGATAACTAATGTAAGGGGCATTCTTCCCACTGACCTCCAATGTAAGGAACATTCTTCCCACTGACCTCCAATGTAAGGGGCATTCTTCCCACTCATCACCAAAGTAAGAAGCGTTCTTCCCACTGACCACCATTGTAAGTAGCATTCTTCCCACTGATCACCAATGTAGGGAACATTCTTCCCACTGATCACCAATGTAAGGAACATTCTTCCCACTGATCACCAATGTAAGGAGCATTCTTCCCACTGACCACCAATGTAAGGGGTTTTCTTCCCACTGACCACCAATATAAGGGGCATTCTTCCCGCTCACCACCAATATACACAGTTTTCCACACTCATTATTCTTTATACTTATATACAAGCCTACTGTTAATGTAAATGTACCATGAGCTGTAGCTGTAGTAATTATTAGCAAGGATCCCCTGATTGTTTGCTTGTTTTCATTTTAGACTTGTTCAGTAATAAAGAACTGAGGTGTAAACCTGCCCACACATTATTTTTATATTAGCTGTAGGGATCCTATAAACAGTATTTTTATCATGCTTACCAGAGCCCTTATTTAAAGTAGATCTTTCAATAACCTGTTCAGTCAGCAATAATTCACTCCTGACATTTCACAATCTACAGCTGCAGTTTTTTTTTTTTTTAAAAAAGCTCCATCCATTCATTATTAATAAGCTTGAGCCTAGTGAACTTAGTGCCAAATGCTTTCCCTTGCCTGCAGCCGACTGATGACATGATGATGTCATCAGCCGGCTGCAGGCAAGAGAAAAAAAAATAATTTTTTTTTGGGGGGGGGGGGGGGGGGCAACATCCACTTGGATCACCTTGGCCTATCCAAGTATTTTAAATAGGAGGGCAGAGGCAGAAAAGCGGAACTTCTCCTTTTGCCCCTTTTGGGTGGGGTTCCGCTTTAAATGTTGTTGTCCAATTTAAATAGAAGAGGCAGAAAAGCGGAACTTCACCTTTTGGCCCTTTTGGGTGAGGTTCCACTTTAAGTGTTGTCTCAGCTTTTATTTATTTATTAATTGCGTTTCATTCAAATAAAATTGTAACAAACAAAAAAATATAATAAAAACAACAAAACATATGACACAATAAAATAATTAAAACAAAAAGACATATATGGGAGTGGGTACCCATCCAAACTAGGTACCCCCCCCCCAAAAAAAAAAAAAGTGTCCAAGTGTTAAATAGAAGGGGCAGGGGCAGAAAAGCAGAACTTCTCCTTTTGGGTGAGGTTCCGCTTTAAGTGTTGACCAATTTAAAAAAAAACAAAAAAAAAAACCCTCAAATCTCATTTTGTATTTATTTATTAATTGCGTTTCATCCAAATAAAATTGTAAAATATATATATATATATATATATATATATATATATATATATATATATATATAATAAAAACAAAACATATGACTCAATAAAATAATTAAAACAAAAAGACATGATTTTCTAAAACAAAAGTATCACAAAGTGTTTTTCCATTAGGAGTTTTAGCAGCCTTTTTCTCTTCATTATTCCAAGAAGCGGCGATAGATGTAAGCCGCGGAGAGCTTAGAAGATTTCTTCGCCTTTGACGCCCCCCCCAATTTGTAAAAGAAGTAAATACTATTACTTGATGGAATGTTGACTTGTCTGTTTCGAGACCAATTACAGGCTGGCTTTACATTTCCACATGGGAAACTAAAAGGATGAAGGTGAGTTAAGCCTTTAATTAGAGCTTAGTCTGGTTTGGGAAGCCGCCAGGAAATCATCTGTACGTGGCGATCTGCGGAGTCATAACAGAGGCGGTTATTAACGCGCTCGCAGCATACGAAAAGCCTGTATTTCATCGGCAGGTAACGTGTAATAAATAGAGAGGGGGGGAAGCCAGTCCATATGGAGAGGGGGAGAGACAAGCCAATCAACCATGACACTACAACACCCAGCAATCCCTGACAATTTCTTTGGCTTAGTCCAAAGGTACCGTGTTGAAAAAAAAGAGGATATTCATAAAAAAAAAACAAAAAACAAAAAAAAACTGCTCTGGTCAAGCATGCAAAACGCTTTTTAGTTATGTCCTCCAGAAAAAATTTTAAATTTAAATGGCTAATTTATCTGCCAATGGTACTAAACTCCTACACCTCAGATGATGAAACCTTAAATCAGGCTTACAGTGGGAGTGCCTGGAGCAGGAAGGGGAGGTACTTAGGTAGGAAGGGCTGAGTTCAGCATGGGTTCCACCAGTGTGTTCACTAAAAGTCCAACCACCTCAACCCCACGAAGCGTTGCCCCCCGGGCCCGCCCGACGGCGCCTTTACGTAGGCATGACACATCCTCAACTGCCACAGGCCACTTTATTAGGTAGACCCGTTCAGTTGCTTGGTAACACAAATTACTAATTAGCCAATCACATGGCAGCAACTCAATGAATTTAGTCATCTAGGCGTGGGGAAAAGACTTGCTGAAGTTCAAACCGAGCATCAGAATGGGGAAAAAAGGTAAATTAAGTGACTTTTAACTTGGCGTGGTTGCGGGTGCCAGACAGGTTGGTCTGAGTATTTCAAAAACTGCTGATCTACTGGTATTTTCACACACAACCATCTCTCGGGTTTACAGAAAATGGTCCAAAAAAAAGAGAAAATATCCAGTGAGAGGCAGTTGTGTGGAAAAAACTGCTTTGTTGATGTCAGAGGTCAGAGGAGAATGGGCAGACAGATGGTTCCAGATGATAGAAAGGCAACAGTAACTCCAATAACCATGTGTTACATCCAAGGTATGCAGAATACCACAACACATCGAATCTTGAAGCAGCTACAGCAACAGAAGACCACACCAGGTGCCACCCCTGTCACCTAAGAAAAGAAAACTGAGGCTACAATTCGCACAGGCTCACCAAAATTGGACAATAGAAAATTGGGAAAATGCCTGGTCTGATGAGTCTTGATTTCAGCTGCAACATTCAGATGGTAGGGTCAGAATTTGGTGTAAACAACATGAAAGCATGGACCCATTCTGCCTTGAATCACCGGTTCAGGCTGGTGGTGGTGGTGTAATGGTGTGGGGGGATATTTTCTTGGCACACTTTGGACCCCTTAGTACCAATTGAGCATCGTTTAAACCCCACGGCCTACCTGAGTATTCTTGCTGATCATGTCCATCCCTCTATGACTACAGTGTCCCCATCTTCTGATGGCTCCTTCCAGCAGGATAATGCTCCATGTCACAAAGCTCAAATCATCTCTTTGCTGGGGTTTTTTGACTTCCTCTGGATCAACTGTGGGTGATTGTGTATATAGAATTGTATTATTTTCTTTTTCTTTTTTTTTTTTGGTTGAACTGGATAGACTTGTGTATTTTTTCAACCTGACTATGTAACTATGTATATCACCACTGGTTTCTTGAACATGACAATGAGGTCACTGCACTCCAATGGCCTCCACAGTCACCAGATCTCATCCAATAGAACAGGAGATTCGCATCATGGATGTTCAGCCGACAAATCTGCAGCAACTGCTTGATGCTATCATGTCACTATGAACCAAAACCTCTGAGGAATGTTTCCAACACCTTGTTGAATCTATGCCATGAAGAATGAAGGCAGTTCTGAAGGCAAAAGGGGGTCCAACCCGGTACTAGCCAGGTGTGTCTAACAAAGTGGCCCTTATATATAGGAAAAGGAAGGCAGTACCTCCATCCAAGATAAATAGATCCAAGGTAGATGCCTTGGTGCTGCGCCACATGAAATTAACAATGTAGCAGCAGGTGTAGTAGGCACTCAAAAGGTTTCCACAGATGAACAAGGAGGTTTGTGTAATAGCTCCAACGTTTTGGAGGGGCACAGAACGTGCAATTTTGCAGCCTTTGAAAACTCCCACCCTCCTTATTCCATGGTCATCACATGAAGGGAGAGCATGAGCACATGCACATTATTTTACCAATCTTTTGCTAGATAAAGTAATTTAAGATGTGCATTTAGCTGTTACCATAAGCTAGGTGAATAACTACACAGCAAGACAACCTGCAGCCTTGAATCCATTCCAGCTGATAAATTACCCCAAATTTAGTTTATATAGTGTCTTAGGAGATCTTTATAATGGTGCTGTAAGTTTCTCCAGCTCAACACTGCATCATCCCTCCGCCTGGTAATGAGAAGCATCATTTGTAGAACGCAGAGGTTAAAGTGTTAACAGGACTCTGTCAGGAGGGAAATTGGATTGTAAATACAAATTACTACGTGAGGACAGAGATGCCACACACTGCAATATAGCACCGAAGTTGGCGGTTTGTAAAACCGAATTGGTAAGTGGCTAATAGGGTAATAGCACCAGGTCCATTAAACTTTTATATCAAAACCATAGAACAGAAGAGGAACATGGGACTTTTCAGGTGCTACGAATACATAGACAACGTGTACATTGCTAGATTATTTTTATTTTAACACAAAAAAATAACATATAAAAATATGTAGTGAACTGATTCCATGGATAACACCAACAGAAAAGGAGGTATGTAGATAATATTCGTGATATCACAATACTCTCCACAGATACCCGTCAATACCAGTTCATTTTACCTTCAACTCAGTTGCTGATTCCAACATGGAGTAGGGGTATCTCACTTTTCAACACATTTCATGGGCTAGCCTGATGCTTCATCAGGGACCTGTGGAGGCTAGCTATAGATTAAAGAGTTGTTCCATGGAGGTCCCTGAAACCTAAGTTCTCATTGATTGGGGCATAAAAATGAGGGGGAAAAAAACAGCCAAAGGGGAGAAAAGAAAGGGCCTCAAATATGGCTGTTAGAGGCTAACAATCTATATCTGGTTTCTTCTATTAGGGGACCCACCCCGCCAGGTCCCCAAACACCACTGTTGGAGACATGTATAGTGTATATGGTATCCTACTCAATTATCCAAGTGCCTATCGGGTTTATCTATAAGATCGGTTTACTTTGTACCAAAACAAGGAGGAAAAAGAAAGGGAAAAGACAGGGGGGCCCATCCCACCAGGGCCTCAAATATGGCTGTTAGAGGCTAGCAATCTAGATCTGTTGAACAGGTCGGTACATTTTATATGGTATCCTCCTCTACGATCCAAGTGCATGTTGGGTTCATCCATGAAATCAGTATACTCTGTACCAAAGCCCAAAAAGAGCGAAGAAAGGGAAAAAGAC
This sequence comes from Aquarana catesbeiana, assembly GCF_042186555.1. Lineage (NCBI taxonomy): Eukaryota > Metazoa > Chordata > Amphibia > Anura > Ranidae > Aquarana > Aquarana catesbeiana. Next base: position 782,837,214 of record NC_133325.1, on the reverse strand, counting down.
AGGGGGGCCCACCTATCTATGAGGAAGGCTTCAGCCGAAACGCGTTCGATTTATGTGGATTGTACACTGCTATTGTGCCAAATAAAATCTTTATAAGAAGAAGCTTTGGGTTACTGGCAATTTCTTCTATTAGGAGACCCACCCCACCAGGGCCCCAAACACCACTGTTGGAGACATGTATAGTGTATACGGTATCCTACTCAATTATCCAAGTGCTTATCGGGTTTATCTATGAGATCGGTTTACTTGTACCAAAACAAAGAGGAAAAAGAAAGGGAAAATACAGGGGGGGCCATCCCACCAGGGCCCCAAATATGGCTGTTTGAGACTAGCAAACTAGATCTGATGAACAGGTAGGTATAGTTTATATGGTATCCTCCTCAACGATCCAAGTGCATGTTGGGTTTATCCATGAAATCAGTATACTCTGTCCCAAAGCCCAAAAGAGTGAATAAAGGGAAAAAGACAGGGCCATCCCACCAGGGCCCCAAACTCCATTAGTGGAGACATGCAATCTGGATTTGAAATTATGAACAGGTAGGTATAGTGTATATGGTATCCTACTCAATGATCCAAGTGCTTATTGGGTTTATCAATGAGATCGGTTTATTTCGTAACAAAAACAAAGAGGAAAAGTAAAGGAGAAGACAGGGGGCCCATCGCACCAGGGCCTCAAACACCACTGTTAGAGACTTGCAATCTGCATTTGAAATGATAAACAGGTAGGTATGGTGTATATTTACGGAGTTACATAGTAGGTAAGGTTGAATAAAGACAATAGTCCATCCAGTTCAACCTGTGTAGGTGCACGTGTGTCCGTGTCTATAGTTAATTCCCATATCCCTGTATGTTGTGTTCTTTAAGATGCCCTTTCAAGAGTCTTTTAAAAATATCCATACTCCCTGCTGCCACCACCAATTGTGGAAGAGAGATCCACATTCTTGTTGCCCTGACAGTGAAAACCCCCCTCAAAGGTTAAACCGCTTCTCCTCCAGTTTCATTGTGTGACCCCGTGTCCTCTTACACTCCCTGAGTCTGAATCATTTTTTTCCTATGCTGGGATCACCATGGCCCTCTCAAGTGTCACTTCTCCAGTGAGAATAAATATGGTATCCTACTCAACAATCGATATGCATATTGGGTTTATCTATGAGGTTTACTCTGTCCCAAAGCCAAAGGTGAGAAAAAAAGGAAAAAGGGTAGGGGGCCCACCCCACTAGGGTCCCAAACACCACTTTTGGAGACTTGGAATCTGGATTTAAAATGATAAACAGGTAGGTATAGTGCATATGGTATCCTACTCAATGATCTAAGTGCAAGTTGGGGGTATCCATGGGATTAGTTTTCTTCGTACCAAAGCCAATGGGGAGAAGAGAGGAAAAAATACAGGGGGCCCACCCCACCAGGGTCCCAAACACTGCTGTTAGAGGCTTGCAATCTGGTTTGCAATGATAAACAGGTAGGTATGGAGTATAGGTGTCCTACTCAACGATCCAAGTGCATTTTGGGTTTATCCATGACATTGATTTACTCCATACATAAGCCCGAGGGAGAGAAGAAAGGAAAAAGACAAGTGGTCCACCACACCAGGGTCCCAAACACCACTGCTGGAGACTTGCAATCTGGATTTGAAATGATGAACAGGTAGGTATAGTGTATATGGTATCCTACTCAATGATCTAAGTGCAAGTTGGGGTTATCCATGGGATCAGTTTACTCCTTACCAAAGTCAATGGGGAGAAGAAGGAGAAAAAGACAGGGAGGTCACCCCACCAGGGTCCCAAACACTGCTGTTAGAGACATGCAATCTGGTTTGAAATGATAAACAAGTCGGTATGGTGCATGTGCTGTCCTACTTAACAGTCCATGTGCATGTTGGGTTTATGAATACGTGGCTTACTTTACAAATCTCTTAGTATAAAAAAAATCTTTGTGTATGTAGAGGTTATTCCTAGACATGTGCAATTAGTTTTGTTCCAAATTTGTTTTTTGATGAAATTCGACAAATTCGTTAATTCAGAAATATTCAAATTAAAACCCGTTTAACAAATTTTTCCAAAATCAAAAATTTGTAAATTAGAAAATTTGTAAATTAGAAAATTCGTAAATTCAAAAATCCAAAAATTCGAAAACCCGAAAAATAGAAAATCCAAAAATAAAACTGAAAATCTGAAAGTTCAAAAGAACGAAAATCCGAAAATAAGAACGAAAATCCTAATATTCAAAAACCTCAAAATTTTAGAACTAATAATAATAACTATTACTGACTATTAAATTATAGGTATTGGAATTTCCTTTCAAATTTGGCTGGTAGTGTTAGAAATTTTCTTTAATCTAATAGCTAATATTTATCAATTAACAAATATTAACAAATGAATGGATTAGATCTTTATAGAATAATTGAGTTGTATATTTATATCTTCTAGATATGGATAAAGTGAAATATATGGCCTTTATATTTATGTGAAAATATACATTTTAATAATAATCTGTGCTTCTCTTTGGAGAACTAACATATGGTATTAATTAGCTCTCACCTTCCCCCATAGAGGAGAAGAAAGGTTTTACATTTCTTAAGATGAAAAGTTTGTGTATATATGAGAATATATATATATTTATATTATATTTATATATTTATATTACAATATTTATTGAACAGGATATTAATAAGACCATTGGGTTTTCAATGAATATAATATACAAACTGATTTATGTGGTATTTGATTTAGATGTTATCTTGTATATGTTTAATGCTTTCACACATTGTTCTTGCCCACTCCTCAGGCATGTCAATTCATAGAGACTGAACAACCCCCATCCTTGCGTGAGAGGTGGGAGGGAAGCTATGTCTCATTAGAAGAGTTTGTAGAACAATAAGGCTCAGAGGAACTTTAAACCAGCCCTTTTATAGATAAAGTAGGGGTCAGATTTTAGTTGGGCAGACATTGAAGGAAGCTGCCACAGCTTCACACACACACAAAGACACACATCTGATTCAATCTTCATCTCAAGAATATAATTACATTATTGATGTTAATTTTACATTTTACATTTTGATATCGTTCTTGTAATATTTTATTTTATTATTAAATCAATTTTTGAGTTTTTACACGAGAACTGAACGGATTTTCTTGGAAATTTCCACATCAATATAATTTAAAGAATATCGATATTAATAAAGAAATAAGGATATTTTAACAGTTAGTGAATGTAGCGAATACGAATTTATCTGAAGTTACGAACTATCCGAAATAACGAAAGCCGCATCTAAACGACTGGAGCGTAACAAATTAATAATAATAAATAATAATAATAAAAATGTTTTGTTATTATTATTATTATAAATTTGTTACGTTCCATTCATTTAGATGCGGCATTCATTATTTCGGATAATTAATAACTTTGGATAAATTCGCATTCGTTACGTTCATAAACAGCCAGATTTAAAAGGAATTTCCAATACCTATAATTTAATTAATAGTTAGTTATTATTAGTTAGTTTCATATTTCGGATTTTCAAATTTTTGGATTTTCGAATTTTCAGATTATTGAATTTATGAATACCGCATCTAAACAAATGGAACATAACGAACTCAAATTTTTCCGAAGTTACGAATTTATTCGAAATAACGAATTACGATCATATCGAATGACCCGAAAAACAAAAAAAAAAAAGAATGAAATGAAATGAAAAAGAATACATTTTTCGTCTAGTTTTTCCATTGTTGCCCATTAAAGGCAACTTATTTAGTAGTTTAACTTGCAAAAAAAAATGCTATGCTAACACACTAAACCACTAGATCAATCTTTTATGTAGTAAAAAAAAAAAAAAAAAAAGGACACCACAGAGATAAATAGATTATAACATGCTAAACAAATGGAGTTCAGCTTTAAATCAATCCATTTTCAATTTATTGAATTGTATTAAAAATCTTGATTGCTCATCCATATAAATGTGCCTAGAGGCAGATATATTTTCTCATTACAAATTCATGCCTGTCTTCTGATTCTGTAAGTGTCCTTTGTTGAGTTTCTTACTACAGTGCCAGAAGGATAACCCTCGATTTTATCTCAGCCGTTGCTCAGCGAGCAGCCACTAGAGGGCTAATCTAGGAATCTGAAACAGGAAACATTGTTGCGAAGCTCTAAAATCAGAAGTGTGTAAAACTGTGAAAGTCGAGACTTTCACGTACAATTTCAAAATAATAAAATATTTTATTTTTTTGAGAATGTATAATATCTATTCTCTTCCTGAAACAGAGACAAGCAATTTAGTTTAAATTGGATCCGTCCATAAATTAAGTTAATTTAATTTTGCTCTGGTATTTGCTCAAAAAAAAAAAAAAATTGGTTTAAAAAAAAAAAAAAAATCTAATTTTAAAAATTTATTTTGAGGATTTTTTTGTTAGGGCAGTTTATGTACTTCATTTAGTGTTCTTCGTATTTGTAATTTTTCCGTTCATTTTTGTTTGAGTATATTTGATCCTTATTTGTTTATGCTGCTTTAAAATATTTATTTACTTTTTTCACTATATATAGTTACATAGTAGGTGAGGTTGAAAAAAGACACAAGTCCATCAAGTCCAACCTATGTGTGTGATTATGTGTCAGTATTACATTATATATCCCTGTATGTTGCGGTCGTTCAGGTGCTTATCTAATAGTTTTTTGAAACTACCCTGTATCCCCGAAAATAAGACCTAGCGTGATTGTCGGTGATGGTTGCAATATAAGCCCTACCCCCCAAATAAGCCCTAGTTAAAGTCCTTGGAGGTCTTATTTCCAGGGTAGGGCTTATTTGGGGGGTAGGGCTTATATTGCAGCCATCACCGACAATCACGCTAGGTCTTATTTTTGGGGGAAACAGGGTATCGATGCCCCCCCTCTGAGACCACCGCCTGTGGAAGGGAATTCCACATCCTCGCCGCTCCTACAGTAAAGAACCCTCTACGTAGTTTAAGGTTAAACCTCTTTTCTTCTAATTTTAATGAGTGGCCACAAGTCTTGTTAACCGCTTGCCGACCAGCTCACACTGAAGGGCACGTACAGGCATATTAACGCACCTGTACGTTGCCCTTTAGGAAGCGACTTGCGGGCGCACGTCTGCCGCCGACGTCGGGCGCGCCCGCGGCGAGCTCCGTGAGTGTGATCGCGGGTCCCGCGGAGTCCGTGTCCACGGGGATACACGCAACCATCTCACAGAGAGGAAGAACAGGGAAATGCTGATGTAAACAAGCATTTCCCCGTTCTGCCTGGTGACAAGGACACTGATCACAGCTCCCTGTAAACGGGAGCGGTGCTCAGTCTAGTGTCACACGTAGCCCATCCCCCCCACAGTTAGAATCACTCCCTAGGACACACTTAACCCCTACAGCGCCACCTAGTGGTTAACCTCTTCCCTGCCAGTCACATTTACACAGTAATCAGTGCATTTTTAATCGCACTGATCGCTGTATAAATTTGAATGGTCCCAAAATAGCACCAAAAGTGTCCGATGTGTCTGCCAGTCACGATAAAAATCGCTGATCGCCGCCATTACTAGTAAAAAAAAAAAATATTAATAAAAATGCCATAAAACTATCCCCTATTTTGTAGACGCTATAACTTTTGCGCAAACCAATCAATAAACGCTTATTGTGATTTTTTTTACCAAAAATATGTATTTTGTAGACGCTATAACTTTTGCGCAAACCAATCAATAAACGCTTATTGTGATTTTTTTTACCAAAAATATGTAGAAGAATACGTATCAGCCTAAACTGAGGAAAAAAATGTTTTTTTATACATTTTTTGGGGTTATTTATTATAGCAAAAGGTAAAAAATAATGTTTTTTTCAAAATTGTTGCTATTTTTTTGTTTATAGAGCAAAAAATAAAAACCGCAGAGGTGATCAAATACCACCAAAAGAAAACTCTATTTGTGGGGAAAAAAGGATGTCAATTTTGTTTGGGAGCCACGTCGCACGACTGCGCAATTGTCAGTTAAAGCAATGCAGTGCCGAATCGCAAAAAGTGATCTGGTCTTTGGGCAGCCAAATGATCTGGGGCTTAAGTGGTTAATGCTTTTGGAGTTACTGCACATGTGCAGTAACTAAAATAAGGTTGATGCTGTTATCCTGGGACACAGCATTGGCAAGACAAATGGCCAATATGCTGAGCTGCCCTAGAAGTATTGGGACGCCTGCCTTTACACGCACATGAACTTTTATGGCATCCCAGTCTTAGTCTGTAGGGTTCAATATTAAGTTGGCCCCTCCCTTTGCAGCTATAACAGCTTCAACTCTTCTGGGAAGGCTGTCCACAAGGTTTAGGAGTGTGTCTATGGCAGTGATGGTGAACCTTGGCACCCCAGATGTTTTGAAACTACATTTCCCATAATGCTCCACTACACTGCAGAGTGCATGAGCATCATGGGAAATGTAGTTCCAAAACATCTGAGGTGCCAAGGTTCGCCATCACTGCCCTAGAGCCTAGACCATGGGTGCTCAACCTGCTGCTGCAGAACTACAAGTCCCATGAGGCACTGCAAAGTTGATAGTTACAAGCTTGACTCCCAAAGGCTGAGGCACGATGGGAATTGTAGTTCAGCAACATCTGGAGGGCCACAGGTTGAGCACCCATACCCTAGACTAGCCATTCTCAACCAGCATTTCTTGGAACCCTAGGGTTTCTCCAGGGTTGGCTAGGGGTTCCTTGAGATGTGGCTAACTGTCCTCCCTTCTCATGGTGCCTGCAATGGCTACAGGTCCAATGCCACTTGGTAGAGCCAGTGCCATGCCTGCAAGGGTGTCATTCTAGCCATCCCTCTAGGGGTAGCATTCTTCAGACTTACCACCACAAATGTATAGAGCTTTTTCCCAATGACACCTGATGGACTAATGTTACCAGTGGTTCCTAAGATCTAAGACATTTTTCTAAGTGTTCCACTGGTAAAAAAAGGTTAAGAACGGCTGCCCTAGACTTTAGCAATTCAAAAAGTAGCAGTGAGTGAGTGGGTGATGTGGTCTTACGGTGCCCCTTTCCCCCCACACTAGAACACTGCTCCCGGGGCAGCAGCCCCTCCTGCCCATCCCCCTTCCTCCAGAATAGCCCCCAGATTGTTGCTTTGCGATGAAGTAAGACATACAAGTTTTAGGAAGTCTATACAGTGCTTGAAACTATTCATAGAGCCAAGGTTTCTAAAATATTATCTTACCCTGCTACGACTATCTACATAAAATTAGTCTCGTTCACGCGGATTGCTTATAAACAAAACAACAAATTACAGATTCCCTTTGAAACGCACACTCGGTTATAATTAAAAAGCAACAAAATATTGCTTTAAAACGAGCAGCCGGTAAAACGGACAAATATCCTGGGATGCAATATAGAATATTTATTTCATCTCAGCGACCAAATATATTGAACTATAAACTAGGACACTCATAATTCCCACATTATGGCCAGTCCCTGTCCTATTAATAATAAGTCGCTCATTAGTTTCTTAGTATCCCGCAGACCTCTAAAGAGACTGACTTATTATAGAATTCCGCTGAAAGGTAAATAAAGATATTAGAGTCTATTTTGCTCAACATTACACCGTAATTTACTTTTTGTGTTTGCTCCGTGTCTTTATTAGGAAACAGCAGTTAAAAATTATTAATGTAATCATGGTGTGGCTTTAAAATAAATGCAAACCCAATCACAACAAAGTCATATAATAAGCTTTAGCATGTTAATATAATTTCGAAAAGTTATATTCAATTCTTCTTAATTCTGCAATTTTCAATAAAATAATACCTAGTGATCCTGCCATGAAGGTCTTTACTCAGACACTTCCAGTTATACAGCTCAAACATGGCATCCTCCATATTATTTTTTTGACTGGCAATCAGCTTCCAAACCTTTGATCTACACTATATTACCCAAAGTATTGGGACGCCTGCCTTTACACACACATGATGTTTAATGGCATCCCAGTCTTAGTCCTAAGGGTTCAATATTGAGTTGGCCCACCCTTTGCAGCTATAACAGCTTCAACTCTTCTGGGAAGGCTGTCCACAAGGTTTAGGAGTGTGTCTATGGGAATGTTTGACCATTCTTCCAGAAGAGCATTTGTGAGGTCAGGTACTGAGGATGTCGGCTCAAACTTGTCTTGCATACACACGGTCACACAAATGTTGGCCAACAATTACGAACATGGGAATGTGGTGACGTTCAAGACGTTCGATGAGCCGAGAAAAAGGAAGTTCAATAGCCAGTGCGGCTCCTTCTGCTTGATTCCGAGCAGGCGTGAACTTTTGTGGGACGGACTTGTGTACACACGATCTGAACTTTCCGACAACAAAGTTTTGTTGGCGGAAAATTTGAGAACCTGCTAGCCAACATTTGTTGGCGGAAAGTCCGACAGCAAATGTTCGATGGAGCATACACACGATCGGACTTTCCGACAACAAGCTCACATCCAACATTTCCCGTCGGAAAATCCGACCGTGTGTACGCGGCATTATAGTTTGCCTTGTGTTCTCCATATGTATAAGTCCCTATTTGGAGTATACAGGCCAAATATGGACAGTTACGCTAAGATGGTACGGGATGACCATAAAAGCAGCACCCTCATTGTGCAATAGCTGATTCTCTATTGGTCCACTTTTAACCAAACGTGGACCAGTCACCACTGCAACGTAGGTAAAGTCCACCGATTTGGTTATTAATATCTGACGGTAAGCTTAAATAATGAAAACAACCCCCCCCCCCCCGGGGTCTTCCCACTGCTCTTCCTTCTCTTTGTTCAGTATCTCTTACAGCCGTGTCAAGTTACATAAATTCTTAGAGTCATCGGGACGAAGGTTTGTGTCTCATCAGGTCAGGTCAGTCTACCTTGATAACTCACAGCAAAGCAAAAGCATTGTGTCTCCAGAGTGGATTTGCATTTTAACTGTTTTGAAATCACAATGCGACAGGCGGGGGTCTGGGATCAACTGCCTTTATGTGTTTGCTTAAGCATTTGGGCTCATCGTTGCGACCAGCTAATAACTGCCAGCTCTTGCGTTACATCGCAGCCCGTCGTATCTCCGTCCTAACGTAGTAATTTCTATTTACAATCCCATTTCACTCCTGACAGAATCCTGTTAACACTTTAACCTCTGCGAGCAACAAATGATGCATCTCAGGGGGAACATTACTGGGTGGAAGGATGATGCAGAGCCGAGCTAGAGAAACTTACTGCACAGATATATAGAACTTCTAGGACACTATATAAAATATATTAAGGGTCGTTTAGCGGCTGGAACGAATTCAAGGCCGCCCGCGCAGTTATCTTGTGCTCATGGAAGGATTTAAAGTAAAGGACAGCTGCAGCCAAACAGCCAAATTCACATCTTAAACTAAGACACAATGGAGGAGATTGACTAAAAATGGAGAGTACAAAATCTGGTCCAGCTGTGCATGGTAGCCAATAAGCTTCTAAATTAAGATTGTTTAATAAAATTTTGACAAAAAAACAAACAAACCTGGAAGCTGACTTTTTTTCTATGCAGATTTGCACCATCAACCCCAATATGGCCAAATGGTTTTCAGGAAAGTTGACCATCATACCTATATGAGCTTGTTGGACATCTATGGACGTGAATGTAGAGTTGCCGCCCCTTCATGGCTATAAAAGCCTGAAGGCCTCTACACCTAGGGAAAGGCTTTCCACAAGATTTTGGAGGAGATTGACTAAAAATGGAGAGTACAAAATCTGGTCCAGCTGTGCATGGTAGCCAATAAGCTTCTAAATCAATTTTGTTTTTTTTTGACAAAAAAAAAAAAAACCTGGAAGCTGACTGGTTTCTATGAAGATTTGCACCATCAATCCCAATATGGCCAAATAGTTTCCGGAAAGTTGACCATCAAACCTATATGAGCTTGTTGGACATCCATGGACGTAAATGTAGAGTTTCCTCCCCTTCATGGCTATGAAAGCCTGAAGGCTTCTACTCTTAGGGAAAGGCTTTCCACAAGATGTTGAAGTGTGTCTGTAGGAATGTGTGCCCCTTCAGCAAAAAGAACATTTGTGAGCTACTAATTGGATGAGAAACACCTGGCTCATATTTGGGGTCGCAATTCATACCAGTGGCGTTCAGTAGGGTTGAGGTCAGGGCACACCAATTAGGTTCCTCAAAACCAAACTTGTCAAAGCATGTTTTTATGGAGCTGGCTGGGAACGGTCTAGCTGGAACTGAAAAAGGGCCTTCCCCAAACTGGTGCCACAACTTGTATATACCCTTCATAAACCCACCTGAACTCAATAATTTGGAGGGGTGTCATACAAGTAGGTGTGATGGTCAAATAGTACCAGTAGTCTTCAGCAGGGTTGAGGTCAGGGCTTTATGCATGCCAATTAGGCTCCTCAAAACCAAACTCCTAAAATCATGATTTTATGGAGTTGGCTGGAAACGCTCATGCTGGAACAGAAAAGGGCCTTCCCCATACTGGTGCCACAAGTTTGGATGCGCACAATTTGTATGTACCCTTTGTAAACCCACTTGAACTCAATACTTTAGAGGGGTGTCATACAGGTAGGTGTGATGGGCAGGTGTCCAAAACCTTAGTATAAAGTTATGTGCATGCTATTGAAATCCCTTGCCAGCCTGTACAAATGCATAGTTCTGTGTCAATGGCACTGCCCAGCCTCCTTTCAACATTTTGACCAACCAGTGAGATTTACCACAACAGTGACACCCACACTGAGGTATTTTTCTCTTGCATGCTTCTATAAGTACCTCCCCCCCCCACCCATCTGTTTTGAGAGCAGAAACACCTATTAATTTTATGATCTCACCTTTCAGATGACAAGTGGATTATTATAAAAATAGTTCCCGAGTTAGTATACCAACCATTCTCAAGAAAGGTTACATGAATTCTGAAGATCATATTGTGACTCAAAGTTCACCTTTCTCTATTTGCCTGCTCTTGTCCTTAAAAGAGAAACAAACATGAATAGAGATGTACAGATTGGTTTGGCCCAGCCAAGGTTCACTCTTGATTGGGGCCAATCCAAGCATATGAATGTTTTTCCCAGATCAACAATGACTGAGTTCATCTGTACTTTGGTAAACTGGTAAATGGTCATTTGTACCCAGAACCAGTTCACTTTTTGGGAAGCCTACACAGACGTTGGTTGTTGTCCACAAAAGGACATCACCTGTGTACCGTAGTAGGATAACCCCTATCATCCAATAGGTAGCAAGGTTATAGAGTCGGGCTTCGAACCAGCAAGCAGGATTCCCTAGATTACAGAATATTTACTCAAAATTAGTGAAGGTTTTTCAGAATTTGGAGAGATTGGGTCATTACTTGCTCAGAGCTCAGAAAAGTTACAGCCATGGCTCAAAATTTAAAGCCCAATTCCATTAAAAACGGTATTGTTTTTAGTTTTAGAGAGAGTGATATATAGATAGAACCTGTACAAGTTTTTTCATTCCGGTCGCTTGAAATTTCTCCTCACTCCCCATTGGGAGAAGAAAGTATTTGAAATTTCTCCAGTGGAAACTCATTTTGCAACAAAAGTAAATAAGGGAAGGTTTATACCCTTTGTAGCAGAGCGTTCCAGAGACAGCCGGGAAAAGTCCTGTTCGTGGTTTATCACCCAGGCTCCTCTCATACACGTTCAGGGATTTCTGAGCCACAATCCAGTTCGGATCTTGGTCCTCTTCCCCCAGGCCAATTTAAACTCACCTGTGACAGACCGCCTTCGCTCTCTGCCCGGGAAACACAGACAACACTGGTCTGTGAGAGCAAAAGGTTGGTAAATGGCTATTAATACTATGTTGATGATGATGATGATTATTATTTCCTCCTGTCCAGATGACCCTCTTCCTCCTGTCCATGGAGAGGAAGTGAAGGAAAATGTTGTTACAAAGTTGCAGGATTTTCAAGGCGCCAAAAAAATTGATCACAAATATATAAAGCCCACACGGTATTTCTTTATTACAACCAGGTTAAAACCTTGTTGAAAACCATATTGGCTTTGTGGGATTTTCCCCTTTGGTGGGACTTGGAGCAATGGGTTCTGAGGAATTTCCCTTAAATTTGCCTCACCTGTTTAACTTTTGTGTATAATATTTTTTTTTTTTTTACCAGTGGCTATGATTTCACTGCCCCTATGCATTGCCTTTAAATATATTTGGGATATACATAGGCTGCAATGGATGAAAAAAGTTAACAGAGACAAATTCAGAGTAAAGTGTTGCTCCAATTGCATTATTCATTTGTTCCCGATTTTTAGATCTTTTTTTTCACTGGTCACGTTATTGATGCCTCATCTTGACATGTTGAAAGCTTAGCTCATAGAATTTTTTTTCCTCCAGATTAATTATATCAGTGTGGTTGTCTCTTTGCTTTACAGCGGGTCATTTGTGCTTCTTCTGCAGTCCTTTGAACACCGCTGGGGGTTAATTTTTGGCTTATACACAATCACTTTGGGAAAATCTTCTCCCATGTGGGGGCACTCTGGATTGGATTGGAACACAACTTGGAACATACTGGGAAGGTAACTAATGATTATGACTTATAGGAGTTGATTTACTAAAGGAAAATAGACTGTGCACTTTGCAAAGTGCAGTTGCACTCTGCAAGTGTAGTTGCTCCAGAGCTTAGCAAATGAGGTAAGGCTTCACTTTGCAAAGAATACCCAATCACATGCAAGGAAAATTTTAAAAACAGCATTTTTGCTTGCACATGATTGGATGATAGCGGTCAGCAGAGCTTCTGCCCATTTACTAAGCTCTGGAGCAACTGATCTTGCAGAGTGCAACTACACTTTACAAAGTGCACAGTCTATTTTCCTTTAGTAAACCAATCCCATAGTCTTATATGTCTTTACTATGTGTAAATAATTAGCTATTTATGTACATTATTTTATTTTAGGTAGGACAGCTGACTGTCTCCTGATGAAGCCAATCTTGGCGAAACATGTAGAGACTATGATTCCAAGCTGTATATGAAGAGGCTTAAATGGAATTAACCCTGGCATACACTGGATATGTTTATTGATGGTTTTAAAAAAATGTTTTTAACCTGGTTGGAATTAAAGATATATGTGGTTTATATATTTGTGATCTATTTTTTTTTGGACACCTTGAAAATCCTGCAACTTTGGAATGATAGTTGCTGCATTTTATATGGGATGCGGTGCTTGATGGTTCATGGCTATCCAAAATCTACTTCTCCTACATATTAAAATCTCCCTAACTGGGACATGGACAGCAATACAAAAAGCCTGATTTATTTAATCTTCCCAAGTCTAAAACTACAAAAAAAAAGAAGAATCTTGCCTGATTTCAACTTTACACCCAAGCATAGAAGCAAAAAAGGCGCTTGTTTGCAGATGACACCAAGCTATGCAGTGGGATAATGTCCTTACAAGATGTCTACAACTTACAAACCAACCTCAATGCCCTGTTTAAATGGGCAACTGGGTGACAAATGAGGTTTAATGTTGATAAATGTAAAGTTATGCACTTGGGGGCTGGGAATATGCATCATACATACTAAGGGGAGTACAACTGGGGGAATCCATGGTGGAGAAGGATCTGGGTGTTCTAGTAGATTCTAAGCTTAGTAATAACATGCAATGCCAAGCTGCGGTTTCCAAAGCGAGCAAAGTCCTTTCTTGTATTAGGAGAGGTATGGACTCCAGAGAGAGAGATATCATTTTGCCCCCCTGTACAAATCATTAGTAAGACCTCATCTGGAATATGCAGTTCAGTTTTAGGCTCCAGTTCTTAAAAAGGATATCGGGAACTGGAGAAAGTGCAGAGAAGGGCAACCAAACTGATAAGAGGCATGGAGGAGCTCAGCTATGAGGAAAGATTAGAGGAACTGAATGTATTCTCTCCTGAGAAGAGGAGATTAACCACTTCAGCCCCGGAAGATTTTACCCCCTTCCTGACCAGAGAACTTTTTGCAATTCGGTACTGCGTCGCTTTAACTGACAATTGCGCGGTCGTGCATCATGGCTCCCAAACAAAATTGATGTCCTTTTTTTTTCCCACAAATAGAGCTTTCTTTTGGTGGTATTTGATCATCTCTGCGTTTTTTCTTTTTTGCGCTATAAACAAAAAAAGAGCAACAATTTTGAAAAAAACGCCTTATTTTTTTACATTTTGCTATAATAAATATCCCCCCAAAAATATGTAAAATAAACATTTTTTCCCTCAGTTTAGGCCGGTATGTATTCTTCTACATATTTTTGGTAAAAAAAAATCACAATAAGTGTTTATTGATTGGTTTGCGCAAAAGTTATAGCGTCTACAAAATAGGGGATAGTTTTATAGCATTTTTATTAATAATTGTTTTTTTTTACTAGTAATGGCGGCGATCAGCAATTTTTATCATTACTGCAACATTATGGCGGACACATCGGACATTTTTGACACATTTTTGGGACCCTTGTCATTTATACAGCAATCAGTACTATACAAATGCACTGATTCCTGTGTAAATGACACTGGCAGTGAAGGGGTTAACCACTAGGTGGCAGTATAGGGGTTAAGTGTGTCCTGGGGAGTGTTTCTAACTGTGGGGGGGGGGGGCTTTGTATGGCACATCACTGATCTCTGCTCCCGATCACAGGGAACAGAGATCATTGACACTGTCACTAGGCAGAACGGGGAAATGCTTGTTTACATTAGCATCTCCCCGTTCTTCCTCTCCACGATACGATCGCGGGACCCGCGACCCGACTCACGGAGCTTGGCGCGGTACGTTAGTTTGCCTGTACGTGCCATTCTGCCGCAGTATATCTGCGTGAGGCGGTCGGCAAGCGGTTAAGGGAGGATATAATCAACATGTAGAAATACATAAGGGGTCCATATAGTGAACTTGGTGTTGAGTTATTCACTTTAAGGTCATCACAGAGGACAAGGGGGCCCTCTTTACATCTAGAGGAAAAGAGATTTCATCTCCAAATACGGAAAGGTTTCTTCACAGTAAGAGCTATGAAAATGTGGAATAGACTCCCTCCAGAGGTGGTTCTGACCAGCTCAGTAGATTGCTTTAAGAAAGGCCTGGATTATTTCCTAAATGTACAAAATATAACTGGGTACTGACATTTATAGGTAAAGTTGATCCAGGAAAATCCGATTGCCTCTCGGGGGGATCAGGAAGGATTTTTTTTCCCTGCTGTAGCAAATTGGATCATGCTTTGCTGGAGTTTTTCGCCTTCTTCTGGATCAACTGTGGGTATATGGGATTGTATGATTTTTTTTTTTTTTTATTGGTTGAACTGGATGGACTTGTGTCTTTTTTCTACCTGACTAACTATGTAACTATGTTTTTAATTATATAGTTACATTAGTCAGGTTGAAAAAAAGACACACGTCTATCTAGTTCAACCAATAAAAAAAAAATATATATATATTATAATAATTATAATAATTATAATGAGTGCTAGTACCTGGATATACAGTATATTGATACAATGCAATAATTAGTATTTTATGCCTATGAGTCTCCTGTAATCTCCCGCATTGCAGCATTTAGACCGGGAGGGGGAGAGACACCTCTAGGGACCGAACAGAAGGAGTGAGTAAAGTGAGCAGATTGACCCACCACTGTGCTGCTGCTCTTCCATTGTCCAATCAGCAGGCTGTACTGCCACTGCAGTAGAGAGCAAGGACCTAGCAATGTGGTTAAGCATGGCTGCCCAGACCACGCGGCTGGCTGAACAGAACTACAAAATCCTCTGGCAGTTAAAACCGTTCCCATATTTGCATCTCAGCTGTGTTCAGTAGTTGTTGTAATGCACACAATGGAGCAATCACTCTTACTTTTGATTTTCTTTCCGCTGTCTATGGGAATTCATGATTATCTTCACAGTATGTCCCTCAGTCAGAAATCGCTGTGAACATTTTGATTTGAGCACGTAATTGTGCAATCTCAGTTGTTGAGCTGCCTATCCCGGTATAATAACTCATTCTCCCATGTTTACACTAATTAAGCAGTTTTCTGGAGCCTTGCACGCCACAGTACAAGGATAAACCGATTCCAAGACAGCTATGTCTCCATAATTAATTTCATAAACATTTGGCCCTGCATATAAAAGTGTTTTTCCCTGGCACTGTTAACTCATTATGTCTTGTTGTTGAGGCATGTCATGGTAAAAGCTAAAACTTTACTCAAACTGCCTTAAATGTTGTACTTGAAAGGGCACTGGACTCCCTAAATTGGGTATAGATTAGGTAAATCTTAGGCAAGGTATTTAGATGCAAGGATTTGGCATTGTCACATTTGATGGTCTATGTATGGTTATAAGGAAAGAGCTAGGATCCAATCAGGTTCTAAAAGAGGGCACATATCAAAAAATTTTGAGCTACATGAGAGTGTTGGGGATTAGGCAAAGCTTGGGAACGGCACGAAGGTGCAAGGATTTGAGGGTTTCCTTAATGATAGGCTATTTGTGGCCATAAGGGAAGGGCTAGGACATGGGTGCTCAACCTGTGGCCCTCCAGATGTTGCCGAACTACAATTCTCATCATGCCTCAGCCTTTGGGAGTCAAGCTCGTAACTATCAACTTTGCAATGCCTTATGGGACTTGTAGTTCTGCAGCAGCGGGAGGGCCACAGGTTGAGCACCCATGGGCTAGGCCCTAATCAAGTGCTTAGTACATAGGCTGAAATGAGGAGAGATCAATGTGAGCAGTTTGATGACCAGTTAGCATAATGCTTCTCCTTCTTTAGCCAATTAGAAGGTTGGGGGGGGGGTGTTCCTGAGCAAGCTAAAATATCTGTCTTGACAAGGTCCTAGCTACGAGTTACGCATTGCAATGACCATGCACTGTGTGTGCAACTTGAGTCCTGTGCAGTGTTGCCAGCCACCCACACTTCCCCCCACCATGCAAAAAGTACACCTAACAGTGCAGAAGTTTAAGCTTGTTATCCATGGTAAGAGGTTTTGTAGGCCTGCCACATACTGAAATGACCAGGCCCTGATGTTTTAGGACTGGGACACTAGAGTTGGAAGCTTAAAAGAACAGTCCATCCAAAAACCAATACTTTGGTGTTAGTAGTAGTAGTTAGTAAAGTTATCCTGCAAATTACCACCCTCCAAGGTCTCATACTACCCTGTTGATGATTTTGGCAGACCCACACTGTGTGGCCCATGATAACTCAGGCCCCACTGGAAACTCTTCTGTCCAGTCCTGAATTCTGTTCCATATAAGCAAACAAATCCTAGTCTTTCTTATGCAGAGGCTATTTATCAATGGGTTGCATGATAGAAAGCCTAATTATAGAAATAGTAGGATTTTGTACACATTAACAGAAAGCTTTAGGACCAATTGGAAACATTTTCCAGCAAGGGCTTTGCAGCTCCACGTGGGCCACACAGTGTGGATCTGTCAGGATTGTGGACAAGTGAATAGAAGACCTTTCAGGAGGGGAGTTATTTAAAGAAAAATTGTATGAAAGCACAGTCTTCCTTATAACCACCTGACATTTTCTTTTATCCCCAAGGAACTATTAGTGCCATTTTGGGTGAGATCTCGGGCTAAGTTCCCTGGTCTGCATATCAGCTCTGTTCATTATGAGGAGCTCCCACCATCTCTACTGGAATTATTAACTTATATTATGAAGAATATGCAATGAGGTGCGGAAACACCCAAAATTCCCAGTTGGACAGAAACCCAGCCTGGAATTATATCAGGGAGACATCACTGTTGGTCGATCCAAGACCAAAATCAAAAACACTGACTCTACCCAACCCACCAGGTACTTCTATAATAAAATAAGACTTTCCAGTGGTCTTGATGACCCATCATAGTTGTCAAAAGCGTATAGTGCTTTGGTTCCATGGCAGCTGCTGGTCTCATTCCAGCATCCCGATTTTGGCTGAGCTGCACTCTACCTGTCTGACTGTCCACCTGCAGTATGATTGGTGTAGACACAGCCTCTGGGTGGAGGCCAAACCTGTTTCAAGCCTGCCAAGCCCTTAGTGTCATGCTTGTGATAGTGTTTGCAACATGTGCTTCAATCTCCCTGTTTTCCGGCCTTCCTGTCCCTTGACCTTCATCTTCACTCGAGCCTTGCCCTGCCAGCTAGTTTGGATTCCCTTGTTGATGACCTTGGATTGGATTTTGACTACGCTCAGAACTCAGCCTGCCTTTTGACCAAGGAATTGTCCCTGACTACTCTTTGAATGCTGCCTGCCCTGAACCCGGACTGTCACTGGACCTGCCAACCGCAATTACCTGTTCGCTGTGCTTGGTTCGCCCCGGCGTGGTGGCCAGGTACTATAGCATTGTGTATAAAACCTGGGGGCAACCGAATACCGCTAGGCCTGCTTGCCTTATGGGAAAGGGGGCTTCTATAGCCAAAGAACACAGAATCCAGCTATAGTGCCTGACCACCAACACTAGGGGTAGGCGTGACAATTGTAAAAAATGGATCTGGGCTTTGTTTAATACTTAAATGTGGCCTATTCCAAAGAGAAAATGTTCTGTGTTATTTTAGTTTAAAAGGCTGTTGAAATAATTAAATTCACCGGATCTGAGCACAAGAATTTGTGAATTGAGCCAATGTGATCGATTATGAAGAAGCAGATGAGTCCACCTTACGGGCAATCACACAATTTATGAATCCAGACAATGAGGATCCGGGGACTGCTTGATTAAACAGTACTGAAACCACATGTTCCAATGCACTGAATATTTGCAATGAAAAAGAGAGGAGGCTTAATTATTATTTTTTTTTTACAAAATTTCAAAGCACTTCCTGTAGTATGATTTCTTGTGTAATCATCATCTTCCATGTTAGGTGTGAAATGCACTGTGGCCTCCTTGGTTCCAGGCTATACAGTATGTAGCACCTGACATAAACTCTGCTGCGGCACAATGGCACCATAAATGTGGTAATGTCCTCACCTTTATCAGACCCATTTTATAAATACCTCATCAAACAGCATCTGTCATGGAAAGAAGAATCCACATCAAAGATTTGTCTTTTTTTTGCAGCAAGTTTAGAATTGAAGTATGAATTCTGTTTGATATAGGAAGAAAGGGCTGTGCACATCCCACAGGGGGAAAGGTCGCCCTAGATTCCCTGAGAGCCAGTGATGTGGCAACCGCCTCTCAGCTCTCCTTCTATTGTCTGTCCAACACAATTAGTTACCTTGCGACAATAGAAACTTGTCATGTCCATGGGACAGAACAGCCGGCAGAGAGCCTACAAAGGCTTAACCCTGTCTTCATCTACACTCGGAGAATGAAATTTGGTGATTGACAAATCAAAATTGGCGATGGCATCAGCTGAAATTGTTTGTCATTTGTCCGTGAGTGATGACTTTTCTCTCTCTACCCTGCCTTTGTCAGCACAAAGCAGCGTAAACCTGGCGATAGGCTGGCAGGTATGTTGTAATCCAAACTAAGGACAAGATGACAGGTGTCCACCATCTCCATGACTTGGTTCAGTGATCCAGGCCAAACCTATTTACTTTTAGTGTCAGGGTCCGAATCTGAACCTACAACCACTGTGGCGTCTGGGTGTGGCTCTACTTGCTGAGCCATCTGAGATGCTGGACAGCTTCCTAGCTGATCTCCTAAGATAGTGATGGTGAACCTTGGCACCCTAGGACAATCTTGCCTTGTCTCTTGTTACTTGTGAGCCTTGAACTCTTTGCTCCTCCCATGATCTTCCTAATTTAAGCCACGTCCTGTTTGCTAGATTATTGTGCTCTCTCCAGCCGATATCTTGCTCCCTTGCGTACCTGCAGCTGTCCTGATCTCCCCACTACCACTCGTTACCAACCTTTGGCTTGTTCCTCAACTATGCTTCTGCTTGATCCCAACCTGCAACCACTTGTTATGGACCTTTGGCTTGTTTACTGACTATGCTTCTGGGTGATCCCTACCTGCTATATCTTCTACTGGACCCTGGCTTGCTCACCTCCTGGTGGGGAGATCCTGAGGACCACGACCTGATATTAAAGCAGCAAAACCCATCTCCACCATCAGGAGCTCTGGTGAAGATCGGTGCTCGTGCGCAAAAGGGAATACATGTGTAGGTCACGCATGCATATGGTAACGGTGTTCGCATTACACATATGAGGTATTGCCATAAACATTTTAGCAAGAGCAATAATTCTGATTTTTACATGTAGGAGAGAAGTGTCAGAATAGGCTTGAGAGGCAAGTGGGTAATATAAAGTCCCCCCATGTGATAAAAAAAAACTTAACATTAGCCACCTGAACACCTGCCAGCTACTGCTATGCTGCCCTCTGGAAGGCATTTTCAGAGGGTAGAAAGAACTACCACCCACGTGAAAGACCCCCTGACAATTGTTACTGGAACAGGTGTCCTTATTGGAAGATTTCTTCTTTATTCCTGTTCAAGTGGCAAACATACAATTCTGGATTTTACATTATTGCCTGCCCTGGTGTCAAAGGACAAACGGAGAGGGTGAAACATGCTCAAGAGAATAAGCAGAGCAAGATGTATAATTTACAACCTATTAACCACTTACGGACCGCCGCACGCCGATGTACGTCCCTACTCTGAGGACGGATAGCGTTGTTATGGCAGTAGCTAGCTGCCATAATCCCGGTATGCCCGTGTTCGGCCGGCGGTCCGGTACAAGATAAAAGTGGTCTCTGCTGCGGATTCGCCGCAAGATCACTTTTATCGCCGGCGGATAGTTTAGAGTGGTGGTTTAGAGCAGTGGTCGCCAACCATTGATGGTCTACAATAACATTTTGGTGGTCAGCAGGGGTTCTGCTGCAAATCAACATTGTGGTTGATGTATACCGACCAATGTTGTTTCCTGTGTTGTCAGGGCCGGCCCAAGACATTGTGCTGTCTGGGCCCAGGATCGAAACGCTGCCCCTCCCCCCAAAAAAAATCACGCCCATCAAAAGGCCCCAGGTTCATTATTTTTATATCATGACAATTAAAACCAAAATTAAATTTATTAGGAAGTCAGATTTACATGCAACAGTGGTGGTGGGGTTCAGACAGAGGTGGCAGTGGTGGTGATGAGGGGAGGTGGGGTTTAGACACAGGCAGGGGTGGTAGGGGGGTTAGAGACAGGCAGGGGTGGTAGGGAGGGGGTTAGACACAGGCAGGGGTGGTGGAAATGGGATTAATGGCACTTACTTTCTCTCTGTGTCAGCGATCCCTCATGGGGTCTCTGCCCAGCAAAAAGCTCCTCCCCCTTTACGCTGTTGGCCTTTGCCTGTCAGCTGACTTTCTCTTGTCAGCAGCAAAGGGGGGGAGCCAGAGAGAGTATGGGCTGGTGGCCAGCTGTGCTCTGCCATTACCTGTAATAGCAGCGATGCCGGGGCATCCACATAGTGAGATAAGGAGAGGAGCGGAGCTGGTGGGCGGAGCGGAGCCCGATCGGGCGGGACCACTGTCTTCTTGGGTGTCAATGTGCCACCCCACAGAACCTGCCGTCAACTTCTGTCAACTTATAAAGTAAGCTGACATCTAGTGGTGGTTTATAGATACTACAAGTCCTTTACTCATAGGATTTGGCATCTTCCTCTGTCTTCCCCTCCTGTTTACTGCTAGTTAGTTCAGTCCTAGCTAGACTTCTCCTTGGATGAATTCTTAACCATGGACAACCCACTAAACTTAGCACCACATCCCTAAATTCAATGGATATAGGAACAGTTGTGGGATTTTTGAGGTGCATGTACTAATAAATTGATCCAAGAAAGTATATTAAAAAAATTATACATTTGATTTAAACAATGATTTAAAAAAAATTGTCTAAAAACTATTCCACAACACGTACATAAAGTACAGTCCTTATGGATACAGCAGATTTGATTCCCAACATGTTTCGCCCTTAAGCTGGGCTTCCTCAGGGGATGCTGTCCACTTGGAGCACAAGCGTTCCCAGGATTTGAGACAAATGTATACACTGTAATAAATGACGATTCAAAGAGCCTACAACCGCCACAACAAGCCAAGGACTGCAGGTGACCATAGGAGGCACTTAAAGACCAGAAAGTATGATTTTGCAAAAACGCAGAAGACTCAGGGACATAGATTTTCCAAGGCAGGTCCCTCACATATGGAGCTGATGTCCTGCAATAACGAACATGTTCTTGTAGTTCCAGCACAGTTGTTTAAATAAAATGTATAATTTTTAACCACTTCCGGACCGCCGCACGCCGATATACGGCCTAATTTGAAGAGGGATATCTTTGTTATGGCAGCAGCTAGCTACCATAACCCTGTTATCCTCTTCTTCAGCAGGCGGTCCGGTTTCTGATAATAGTGGTCTCAGCGGTGGATTCGCTGCAAGATCACTTTTATTGGCGGTGGGAGAGGGCCCCCCCTCCTTCCGCCGCTCTCCGGTGCCCTCCGCCTTTTACCGGAGCTGTCGGTAGCGGCGGAGGCGATCGGATCCTTGTCCTTCCTGGATATGGAGACGAGTGAGGGGGAAGATGGCCTCCACCCGTCTCCATACACCCGTCCCATTACAGGGCGGAAGCCATGTCAAAACGTCACTTCCGCCAAGAGCTCTTGAAGGGCCTTTATTTTTTTTTTTTTTCAAATGACACATTTTTTTATTTTTTTTTTATTGCATTTTAGTGTAAATATGAGATCTGAGGTCTTTTTGACCCCAGATCTCATATTTAAGAGGCCCTGTCATGCTTTTTTTCTATTACAAGGGATGTTTACATTCCCTGTAATAGGAATAAAAGTGACACAATTTAAAAAAAAAAAAAGTGTAAAAATAAAAAATAAAAGGTAAATAAGAAAAAAAAATTAAAACGCTCCCCGTCCCGCCAAGCTCGCGTGCAGAAGCGAACGTATATGTGAGCAAGCGCCTGCATATGAAAACGGTGTTCAAACCACATGTGAGGTATCGCCGCGATCGGTAAAGTGAGAGTAATAATTCTAGCCCTAGACCTCCTCTGTAACTCAAAACATCGCCTATGGAGATTTTTAAGGGTAAAAGTTTGTCGCCATTCCACGAGCGGGCGCAATTTTAAAGCGTGACATGTTGGGTATCAATTTACTCGGCGTAACATTATCTTTCACAATGTAAAAAAAAAATTGGGCTAACTTTACTGTTGTCTTATTTTTTTATTTAAAAAAAAGTGCGCTTGTAAGACTGCTGCGAAAATACGGTGTGACAGAAAGTATTGCAACGACCGCCATTTTATTCTCTAGGGTGTTAGAAAAAAAATGTATAATGTTTGGGGGTTCTAAGTAATTTCCTAGCAAAAAAAAAAAACAGTTTTTAACTTGTAAACAACAAATCTCAGAAAGAGGCTCAGTCCTTAAGTGGTTAATACACTTTCTTGGATCAATTTATTAGCACCTCAAAAATCCCACATCCATTAAAATTCTCCTTGTTTCTTCCATGTTCCCTAAATCAGTGCTAGTTCTTCAATGGGTTCAGGAAAGTAATTGTCTTCTTACACTTCAAACAATTACAGTTACTACAGTTATTACCTTTTGTATCACTTGACCCTCCCTTTTAGATTGTAAGCTCTAACGAGCAAGGCCCTCTGATTCCTCCTGTATTAAATTCTATTGTAACTGTGCTGTCCGACCTCATGTTGTAAAGCGCTGCACAAACTGGTGGCGCTATATAAATCCTGAATAATATTAACAATAATAATCTAACAGATCAATATAGACTTTTTTAAGTATTTAGTTTTTTTTTTTCCCATATTAAATATGCTTATTTCAAGGTATGAAGTGTCTTTAGTTCAATATATAACAATAATAAAAGGTGAATTAACTCCAAGAAAAGATGGATAAACTATCGCGCTCATTTTAGGCGCGTACCATCGCCCTCTTCCCTTCAGCCATTTCAAGTTCCTAATAATCAGCGTGCGAGCCGGCTGGGGCCGAAATGTTCAATATTTAATGCTAGCTTTTCAGACCTCCATTATGGTCTGCGCTAAATAATTTCTGCCGCCATACAGCCAGTCCTCGGAGCGTTCTTTTCAAAAACCAAAACAGCAGGAAAGGTTAAAAGTGTTTTTATTCTGACCTCGTGGCAAGGAAAAAATGCTACTTACAAGTCTGCTCTGAATTTATAACAAATCTCGCTTCCATAGAATATTCCACCCAATGTACTAACAGCCTCGGCCGCTGTGTTTCCTAGAGGGGGAAATTGTTGTTGCTGCTGAGAAAAAAAAAAAAAAACAACAAAAAGCGTGATTTTTTTGTTTACTTTGTTTACTTTGAATGCAGACTTTTTGTAACCGTGAATTATATTTGCTGCATTTAAGACTCAGCAAGGAATCCTTTTTTTTTTTTTTTTTTCAAGAAGGTCAAAAAGTTACTTCTTCACATAACCCAGAGTTCACAGATTGACCTTCTCAAGCTGCAATGTATTCGTAGTGAAGGTCATTGCTTCTACGCCCTGGTAGCTCGACAGATATGTCTGAACTGTTATAATAAACCGGTGACATAAGTTTGCCAGGAATCCACAACTTTCACCCAAGTTTTACCCTTTTTTTAAAAGAAGAAATGGAGTAATTATTGGATGGAAGTTGTTGAATCTTGGGTGAAAACATTAATATAAAACCCAAGATTCACCCAAGATTTACACAACTTCCATCCAATACTTACTCAATTTTTTTCTTCTAAAAAAAAAGGGTGAAACTTGGGTGAAAGTTGTGGATTCCCGGCAAACTTATGTCACCGTTTTATTATAACAGTTCAGTCATATCTGTTAATGTGTCCAGTCGAGCTACCAGGGCGTTGACCTTCTCAAGCTGCAATGTATTCGTAGTGAAGGTCATCGCTTCTATGCCCTGGTAGCTCGACTGGACACATTAACAGATATGACTGAACTGTTATAATAAACCGGTGACATAAGTTTGCCGGGAATTCACAACTTTCACCCAAGTTTTACCCTTTTTTAGAAGAAGAAATGAAGTAATTATTGGATGGAAGTTGTTGAATCTTGGGTGAAAACATTAATATAAAACCCAAGATTCACCCAAGATTTACACTACTTCTATCCAATACTTACTCAATTTTTTTCTTCTAAAAAAAGGGTGAAAGTTGTGGATTCCGGAAAACTTATAACAGTTCAGTCATATCTGTTAATGTGTCCGGTCGAGCTACCAGGGCGTAGAAGCGATGACCTTTACTACAAATACACTGCAGCTTGAGGAGGTCAATCTGTGAAATCTGGGTTATGTGAAGGTTGGTGAAAAAATAAACATAAATATAGCACTCGCAAACAATAAATAAAGGTGGAATGAAAAATAATAAAACAACACAAAGTCCAAAACAAATGACTCAAGGTGCTCCAATCCAAAAAAGAAGAGAAGAAAGGTGCTTCAGAAAATTCAGGTGAACAACACCCCCTTATGTGAAGATTGACCTTCTCAAGCTGCAATGTATTTGTAGTGAAGGGCATCGCTTCTACGTCCTGGTAGCTCGACTGGACACATTAAGAGATATGACTGAACTGTTATAAAAAAAAACGGTGACATAAGTTTTCCGGGAATCCACAACTTTCACCCAAGTCTTACCCTTTTTTAGAAGAAGAAATGGAGTAATTATTGGATAGAAGTTGCGTAATCTTGGGTGAAAACATTAATATAAAATCCAAGATTCACCCAACTTCCAATACTTACTCAATTTATAGATAGATTTGATAGATAGATAGATAGATAGATAGATAGATAGATAGATAGATAGATAGATAGATAGATAGATAGATAGATAGATAGATAGATAGATAGATAGATAGATAGATAGATATGAAGGAAGAAAGAAAGGAAGGCGTTCCCGGTCCTGGCAATAAAAGGAGTAAAAGATATAAGAAAGGAGGTAGGGAAGGGAGGAAAGAAGTCCTGGAAACAGAAAGATGTAAAGAAGAAAGGAAATGAGAACATAAGATATATTGGGTAAATATAAAATATAAAAAAAATATAGGCAGATGGATATGGTCAATAATATTAATAGATAGATAGATAGATAGATAGATAGATAGATAGATAGATAGATAGATAGATAGATAGATAGATAGATAGATAGATAGATAGATAGATAGATAGATAGAGAGGGAAGGAAAAGAGGAAAGAAGGAAGGAAATTGTAAAAAAGCGGAAGGAAGGAAGGAAGGAAGGAAGGAAGGAAGGAAGGAAGGAAGGAAGGAAGGAAGGAAGGAAGGAAGGAAGGAAGGAAGGAAGGAAGGGAAGAAAGAAAAAATAAGAAGGAATTATATAATAATAATAATAATAATAATTACAAAGGAATTACAAAGGAAGGGAGGCTTAAAAGGGAGGGTAGGAGGGACGGAAGCAAGGAAAATGGAAGGAAGGAAGAAAGGATGGAAGGAAAAGAGTAAAAAAGAATAAGGAGGGAAGGAAGGAAAAAAAGGAAGAAAAAATAAGAAGGGATTAAAAGGGAAAGAAGAAAGGAAGGAAAAAGTAAAAAAATAATTACAAGGGAAGGGAGTAAGGAAGGTTTAAAAGGGAAGGAAGGAGGTACGGAAGCAAGGAAAAAGGAAGGAAGGAAAAGGAAAGGAAAGGAGGTACGGAAGCAAGGAAAAAAGTACGAAAACTTAAAAGGGAAGGAAGGACAGAAGAGAAGGATTTGGAGTAGAAAGACAAATGGACAGGAAGGTAGGCAAAACAATAGATAGATAGATAGATAGATAGATAGATAGATAGATAGATAGATAGATAGATAGATAGATAGATAGATAGATAGATAGATAGATAGATAGATAGATAGATAGATAGATAGATAGATAGGAAAAAAGGGGAGGGGGAAGGAAGGGAGGAAGGGAGGAAGGAAGGAAGGAAGGAAGGAAGGAAGGAAGGAAGGAAGGAAGGAAGGAAGGAAGGAAGGAAGGAAGGAAGGAAGGAAGGAAGGAAGGAAGGAAGGAAGGAAGGAAGGAAGGAAGGAAGGAAGGAGAAGAGGGAAATGGACAGGGAGCTAGACCAGGAAATACACAGAAGATACAGTATATAGATAGAGAGATAGATGCCCTCAGTGTTCAACTAAAAATAGTTTATAAAATTAGTTTATTCTTTTGCATGGACATAGAAAAATTGCTACAAAATCTGTAAAATGTATAACAAGTTGTTTGTTTTATAACGCATGTTGTAGACGACCCAGAAATATTATTCCAGAGATGCAGATATAAGGAAGCCTTAATGATGACAGATCGCTGTTGCCCTATTTCCTAACATCACAAGAACAATAATCGATGAAATATATTCAGCCCCTCCACATCTCCATAGCCTGAGGTCTGTCGTGCTTTTATCTCCTACTGTATCATTCTCATATGCCCTGTCCTATTATAAAGCAATGTACGAGTCTATGATAACCCATAAATGCCACCATTCAGCCTTTGTTACACAGTTTGATTACATATTTTAACCCTCAAATTAGTCATTCCACTATGAAAAAGGTTTTCGTGCTGCACAGGAATTAAATAGCGTAATAAAAGCTCTGAGGAATATGGTGTCTCCAGTAAGAAGATGCTGCTGGTATCAGGAATATGAGAAATACATGTTTTCTGTGGTACTTTTTACTTAATCTGGAAAAACTGAGAAAAACAATTTGGCCAAGGATGTAATGGACTAGGACACCAATGGTGCTGGTGGACGGAGTATTAGGCACATAATTAGGCTTAAAAAAAGGACACAATTCTATCAAGTCTATTGAGTTCAACTGATAGTTATATCACTGCTTAGCCTACGATGTTGAGTAGACCTCCTTGTCCTAAAGCAGCCTACAAATATTACACAGCGACTAGCTGTGTATGAATAAAACAGTCAGTTGATCCATATTTTTAAGGAAAAGGTCCTTGTAAATGCAAGTTCCTTTTGCACAAACGTGAATGTTGAAGGGGAATGCTGGGGATGCTGTCTTAAAACTCATTCAAGCCAGTTTCCTCTGAGCAGGCTTGACCTGGGAGACTTGGCCTTGGTTGTGGAGCTGCCTAAACACAATGGACCCAGAGGCAAACTGGAACCTTCAGGGCCCCAGTGCAAGAAACCATACAGAACCCCCTGTCTCCCAGCTTGGGCCCCGCCCCCCCCATGACCTTTATGACCCTGGTAGTTCCACCACTGTTGTCAGTAGTTTTTTGTTATTATTTGTTTTTATTTTTTGTTTTTTTGCCTTTTTTTTTTTTTTAACAATTCAATTTTTTTATTACATTTTTTTTTTACAATTTTTTTTATTTTTATTTTTTTACAATTTTCTAGGAGCCCCGTTGGGCTTTGGCGGGGCTTTGGTGAAATATCAAAGGTCTAAGCAGACCTCTGATGTTCCACCTTTGAAACAGAGAAAGGAGATTGAGGACACAGCCCTCAATCTCCATCTCTGCAGCCTCAGCTGCACAGCATGAATGGACATGGATACCGTAGCTCTGTAGAGGCTTCCTGTTCATTCACAAACTGAAGCATAGTAAACACAGTTTGCTTCAGTTATGAATGAATGGAGTCAGTGATTGGTTTGGATCACTGACTCTGTTCATTAAGACAAGGAAGGGGCCGGTAAATTATACATTTACTGGCCCCTTCCCCTCTCTCCATCCTGAAAACATTCCCTGCAGAAGCCGGTGGGAGAGAGGAGGGGTAACCCTGCAGTGCTGCAGAGGATGGGGGGGGGGGGCAGGAGAGAGCACAGGAGCCCAATCACAGCAGGAGGTGGATAAGAAAGGCAGCATTGGCGGCATGCAGAGGAGCCAATCCTCTTCTTTTTCCTCCAGCAGCTGCTGAAAGGCTGCAGGAGGAAAATAGAGGAGATCAGTTCCTCTATATTGGGAATATGCAATTAGCGGACCTCCAGCTGTTGCAGAACTACAAGTACCATGAGGCATAGCAAGACTGACAGCCACGAGCATGAGACCCAGAGGCAGAGGCATGATGGGACTTGTAGTTTTGCAACACCTGGAGGTCCGCTAATTGCATATCCCTGCTCTATATGGTGCCCTCGCCTCCCCTCCTATTCAGGTGTACAGGGGGCTGCACGTGCCCCGTGGAGCATGGGGTCTGGTCGCAATTGTGACCCATGCGGCCCCTGTACATACACCCCTGACTGGACCCTTCCATGAGCTGACTGTTAACTGAAAATATTCTCCAATGTCTGTAGACACCCTAGCCCACTCCTGATTGCAATCTGTAAATGTATTGTTCTATTCTATGTTTCACTGTAGATCTAGAAATGTCCACCCGTGAGCCTTTAATAGCATGAAGTTTTCTTATAATTTTCTTTTACATATAAACCTGCAGGTTCCACCTATCACTGTGTCTTATACAGAGAGTAAGGCACACTGATAGCTAACGCCAATAGGCTGCAGCTGTCACAGTGTAAAACAGTGAGTAAAATATAAATATTTAAAATGTATGTATAGTCAATTTTTTTTTTTGTAGCATCGGGAAGGATTAGAACCCCTGTCAATTTTTAACCAATATTATTTGGTTAAAAACATTATGTATTTTATTTTTTTTTCATCTGTATTATGATCATTGTATTATTTGTTTTTTGTGTGTTCATTTAAATGAGAGTAAAAAAAAAAAAAAGAAAACAGGTGTATAGTGATATAAATGATCACTTTCTTTGCCCTTGTATCAATTACTGGGCTCTCAAACAAGGTAACAATTCAAGTCTCTGGATTTCCGGAGAGTTTAACAGACAAAGGTGGTATACAATGGAGTAACCTGGTCATTTTGGAGCACATAGCTTACCCTGGAATAGTTGTAAGGATCGCATTAATCAGAGGAACGGCAGCAGAACTGGAGTAATCATCAACCACCCTAAGGCACCCACTCTGTCGCTCGGTACCCCTGCAGGGGTGATTATTTCTGGTGAGTGGGGGAGCACTGGGGGGGTGAGCACTTCAAGTCACTACCTGAATAAAACGCACAGAAGTCACTGGTGTATGCCCTCAAGGGTGAAATAAACAGTATATACACTGAACTTAGTTTTTCCATCTGGTTAAAAACTCTTTTACATGGATTTTATATATATATATATATATATATATATATATATATATATATATACAAAAAACTTTTTATTTAAAAAAACTTTTTAGAAATGAACCATCACCTGCTATAAAATACAAGAGACTGGAAACAATTTTTTATGCATGAGATTTTTGGGATCGTATATTTATTGGATTTAATGCTCAGGGAGCGATTTGTCTTGCATTTCACTTTTTTAAGACTTTTACACAAATAAGTAATTTTATTTCTAGCAGGCGCTTACCGTCACAATATTTTTGAATCTTGGGGTAAGTTACTACCCAATCCAACAATCTGCATAGAATATGGGAGTGGCAAAACAGATATTGCACTGATACTTTTATTCACTTATGTTTTCTTACTAAATACAAACAAAAAAATTTTTTTCCTTGGCGCCATCTTGTCCCAAAACTTTTGAACTTTGGGGTCAATTTCTATTTAGTTAATTGCACAGTTTATAGAATTATTTGTTTCACTTTAGTCAGCACAATTTCACATGGCAGACAATATATTCTCACTGGGGTGACCTAATTTGAATATTTATCAAGCAGTAATTAATACTTCTTGAACCACTGGTGTTTTTATTTTATTTCTTTTTATTTTCTGGTCTTCTCCAATTATAAGGTCTTCTCTATCTTTAGACCGCATTACGGCATTTAGTGATGGAGTTCATATATGTCACAGTCATCTGAATTTAGCGTGCAGTTTATGACATCCGTACTGATAATTAATTAACATAGAGGGCAGCGCCTTTTATATCTCCTTATTATCTATCTAGGTGTATAGTGACACTTGTGCTGGGGGTTATTATGGCATCCACTGACACCAATGCTGGGAGTAATTGTGGCAGTGACACCTATGCTGGGGGTTGTTATGGTGTCCACTGACACTAATACTGGGGGATATTAATGCATCCATTGACACCTCTGCTGGGGGTTTTAGGGGGTCCACTAACACCAATCCTGGGGGTTATGATTGCGAGCACTGAAACCAGTGCTGGGGGTTATTAATGTGTCCATTGACTCCAATGGGGGGGGACACAATTTTGCATTTTCGCCACTGCTTAAAACATTAAACCAAAATTATGAGTTATAGCAAAAAAACAAAGAACTAACAGACATAGGTAGGGTAAAGACTCAGACAAGACACCATTAGGAAAAAGAAAGGAAGTAAGGGGAGGTGGGGGGAAAGGGCTATAGGCCAGCTCAATGTGGATGTCTCTAATAAGTACTCTCTAGCGTCGCAAATTAAGCACTTGAACCCTTCATAGTTGCAGAAGAAAGTCAAAGTCTTTTGACATTTAAGCTATGCTGCATGTCTACACCCAGGTAGGGTCAAAATCCCAGCTTACATTAATCAAGAATCATATACAGTGAGGGATAAAATTATTTGATCCCCCTGCTGATTTTGTACTTTTGCCCACTGGCAAAGAAATGATCAGTCTATAATTTTAATGGTCCGTTTATTTTAACAGCGAGAGACAGAATAACAACAAAACTATTCAAAAAAATGCATTTCAAAAAAGTTTTAAATTGATTTGCATTTTAATGAGCGAAATAAGTATTTTATCTCCTTTCAATCAGCAAGATTTCTGGCTCCCACGTGTCTTCTATACAGGTAACAAGCTGAGATTAGGAGCACTCTCTTAAAGAGAGTGCTCCTAACCTTAGCTTGTTACCTGTATAAAAGACACCTGTCCACAATCAGATTCCAATCTCTCCACCATGGCCAAGACCAAAGAGCTGTCCAAGGATGTCAGGAACAAGATTGTAGCCCTACACAAGACTGGAATGGGCTGCAAGACCATCGCTAAGCAGCTTGGTGAGAGAGTGACAACAGTTGGTGCGATTTTTTGCAAATGGAAGAAAAGCAAAATAACTGTCAATCTCCCTCAGTCTGGGGCTCCATGCAAGATCTCACCTTGTGGAGTTTCAATGATCATAAGAACGGTGACGGATCAGCCCAGAACTACACGGTAGAATCTTGTCAATGATCTCAAGGCAGCTGGGACCACCAAGAAAACAATTGGTAACACACTATGCCATGAAGGACTGAAATCCTGCAGCGCCCACAAGGTCCTCCTGCTCAAGAAAGCAGTTTGCTAATAAACATCTGAAAGAGTCAGAGGAGAACTGGGTGAAAGTGTTGTGGTCAGATGAGACCAAAATCAAGCTCTTTGGCATCAACTCAACTCACCATGTTTGGAGGAGGAGGAAAGCTGTCTATGACCCCAAGAACACCATCACCACCATCAAACAGGAAAACCTCACCACATGAAAGGGACGATAGACAAGGCCACGTACCATCAAATCTTGGGTGAGAACCTCCTTCTCTCAGCCAGAGCATTGAAAATGGGTCGTGGATGAGTATTCCAGCATGACAATGACCCAAAGCACAATGCCAAGGCGACAAAGGAGTAGCTCAAGAAGAAACACATTAAGGTCCTAGAGTGGCCTAGCCAGTCTCCAGACCTTAACCCCTTTCGAAAATACGTGGAGGGAGCTGAAGCTTCAAGTTACCAAACATCAGCCTCAATACCGTAATGACTTGAAGAGGATCTGCAAAGAGGACTGGGACAAAATTCCCTCTTGAGATGTGTGCAAACCTGGTGGCCAACTACAAGAAACATCTGATAAAAACATCTCGCAAATGTACTAAATCAGCAGGGGATCAAATACTTTTTCCCCCCACTGTAAGATAAGACATAAATGGAAGGAAAAATTTGAATTTGAGCCACCCTGCCTAGATGTGGTAGAATCTACTGTAAGAGTCCCTTCCGCTGTACAATACCTCCTTGAGGTGAATAAGGTTCACTTTTCACAGTTATTTAGAAAGTGTAGGGAGTTGCCTCGGTCTCCAATGTTTCAGTAGAAGGCTCTTTGCTATGTTAAGAAGATGAGAGACAACTGGGTGTTAGTAGATACTAACAGATAAAGGAGTTCTGAGGAAGAGGCAAGGTCAAGAGTCTTAATGTTTTCAAACCACCACTAATAATGTGAGTCAGAGGAAGACTCTCATTTCAATATCTCTGTATAAATGGGCAATCCCACCAAGTGTAAGCAAGTGTTCCCACTGAGCTACAACCTCTTCAGCTTTTGGGAGAGACAGTAGTGGACTCTGGGAGGAATGTAGTGCCATCTCAAGTTTTTTTGATTTCTGTGATCCCCCCCCGAAAAGATTCACCCTCTCTCGTTCTGTTGACCATTGTCATTGGGATTGAAAGTGAGAGAATGTCTTGAGTTGTCCCCAGGGCAGACTAGACAGAAAATCTTCCAATGATGGCACCTGTTCTAGTGCCCACTGGGAAATTCCATCAAATGCTTAGCTTGAATTGCCCAGGTTTGCTTCAGCTTCACTTTAAACCTCCTATAATAATGTTTTCTTGTCGTTATTCTTCACCGCTCTTTGCTGTTTCGCTCTGGGATCCTATTATTCTAGCAGTGGCATATGGAACGTGTAAGGAAGACATTGAAAGACGTAATTGAATTAAATAATCAGAAATTCAGTGAAGGAAAAAACCTGGCAGCATCCTTCTGGGAGAATATTGGAAATAAATAAATCATTGAGATAGCACCTTGCCTTAAATACCAGCTTTTGCATATTTCCAATTTACTGGGAACCATCAAGAGCCCCAGAAAAGGTAAGCTTTCTGAAGGCAATTAGACCTCCATAATCTTTATAATTTAGATTACAAAAATATGCAGGGAGTACCTTCCATTATTGGTATGCTCAGACAATTGCTTGAGCATAGCTTCACCTTGATAGGGAGTATGGAATATTACTGGAAGTATTGGATGCCAAGGGAGTGCAAAATCTGGTGCAGCTCTGCATAGATACCAATCAGCTTCCAGGTTTTTTTTTTTTTTGTCAAAGCTTAATAGAACAAGCCGAAGTTAGAAGCTTATTAGCTGCCATGCACAGCTGCAGCAGACTGTGCACTCTCCAGTTTTAGTAGATCAACCCCTAAGTATCTCATGTATAAGGTCTCTATGTGCCCCGCTCACTTTTATGAGCCTCCTGAGCAAGGTCTGTCTGTGAGGGTTCTTATTTTTCCAGGTCATGGTGGGGTTGATTTACTGAAACTGGAGAGTGCAAAATCTGGTGCAGCTGTGCATAGTAGCCAACAGGGGCGGACTGACAACTCATGGGGCCCCCGGGCAATAGGAGAGTATGGGGCCCTCGGGCAATAGGAGAAGATTATGGGGCCCTCGGGCAATAGGAGAAGATTATGGGGCCCCCGGGCAATAGGAGAAGATTATGGGGCCCCCAGGCAATAGGAGATTATGGGGACCTCAGGCAATAGATTATGGGGCCACACAGTATACACACACATACAGTATACATACACAGACACACAATATACACACACAGTATACACACACAGAATACGCATACACACACTGAAAAGGTACTGGAGAGGTGGGGCAGCTATAATTTTGGGATTTTTAAAAAAAACAGGCTGGCAACCCTGATGGGGCCCCTTAGTGGCATGGGGCCCTTGGGCAGTGCCCGAGTGCCCGAATGGTCAGTCCGCCCCTGGTAGCCAATCAGTTTCTAACTTCAGCTTGTTCAATTAAAGTGATTGTAAAGGTTCGTTTTAAAAAATAAATAAAAAAATAACAACAAACATGTTCTACTGACCTCCTTTGTGCAGTTGGTTTTGCCCTGATCCTCCTCTTCTCGGGTCCCTCTTTGCTGTTCCTGGCCCCTCCCGTCTATCGAGTGAGCCCACAGTCAGCAGCTTTCTATGGGGGGCACTGGAGCCGAATCACAGCTCTGTGTGTCCATTCAGACACGGAGCTCCTGACCCGACGCCGCCCCCTCTCTCCCCTGATTAGCTGACTGATTTTGACTGACAGCTGCGGTAGCCAATGGTGCTGCTGCTGTGTCTCAGCCAATAAGGAGGAGTGTCCCGGATGGTTTAGACATTTGTGCGCATCGCTGGAGAGAGATGGGGCTCAGGTAAGTAATTAGGGGGGTGCTGGGGTGGCTGCTACACACAAAACGTTTTTTTATCTTAATGCATAGAATGCATTAAGATAAAAAAAAAAAAAAACTTTCTTCCTTTACAACTTCCACTTACCAACCGGCCCATAGCCAAATGACGGCTGCAGGGCGGTTGGATAACTCTGGGAGGACGTCATATGACGTTCTCCCGGAATTCCCCTCTCGCACGCCCCCTGGGGCGCGCACCCGAACACATCCGTGACCGGACCCGGCGCATCACGGATCCCGGTAAATGGCCGCTGATCGCGGCCGTTTACCATGTGATCGGGCCGTCAAATGACGGCGCGATCACATGTAAACAGACCGGCGTCATCTGATGACGCCGGTTCCTCTCCTCCCCTCCTGTGTACCGATCGGTACACAGTGAGCAGGGAGGGGGATGGATGGATGTCTGCAGCGCTGTGGGCTGGATGTGTAGTGCCCACAGCGCTGCACAGAGACATCCAGCCATCCATCCATCCATGCTCAGCCATCCCTCACTACTCTGCAATGCTGTGCAATACTCTGCAATACCCCCACAATACTCTGCAATACCCCCACAATACTCTGCAATGCTGTGCAATACTCTGCAATACCCCCACAATACTCTGCAATGCTGTGCAATACTCTGCAATGCCCCCACAATACTCTGCAATGCTGTGCAATACTCTGCAATACCCCCACAATACTCTGCAATACCCCCACAATACTCTGCAATGCTGTGCAATACTCTGCAATGCCCCCACAATACTCTGCAATGCTGTGCAATACTCTGCAATGCTGTGCAATACTCTCCAATGCTGTGCAATACTCTGCAATGCCCCCGCCATACTCTGCAATGCCCCCGCCATACTCTGCCATGCCCCCGCCATACTCTGCCATGCCCCCGCCATACTCTGCCATGCCCCCGCCATACTCCGCAATACCCCGCCATACTCCGCAATACCCCGCCATACTCCGCCATACTCCGCCATACCCCGCCATACTCCGCCATACCCCGCCATACTCCGCCATACTCCGCCATACCCCGCCAT
Source organism: Aquarana catesbeiana (assembly GCF_042186555.1). Classification (NCBI taxonomy): domain Eukaryota; kingdom Metazoa; phylum Chordata; class Amphibia; order Anura; family Ranidae; genus Aquarana; species Aquarana catesbeiana. The sequence goes on along the minus strand of NC_133325.1, from coordinate 782,801,262 downwards.
ACTCCGCAATACCCCGCCATACTCCGCCATACCCCGCCATACTCCGCCATACTCCGCCATACCCCGCCATACCCCGCCATACTCCGCCATACCCCACAATACCCCGCCATACTCCGCAATACCCCGCCATACCCTGCCATGCTGAGCCATGCTCAGCTGTACTCGCCCTCTGTATGTGGCCAGGCTGTGGAAGTCTCACACATGTGGTATCGCCGTACTCAGGAGGAGTAGGAGAATCTATTTTGGGGTGTCATTTTTGGCATGTACATGTTATGTGGTAGAAATATTGTATAAATGGACAACTTTGTGTTAAAAAAAAAAAGCGTTTTAACCACTTCCCGCCCGCCGGCCATCATACAACGTCCTTGACTTTGTGCGGAGATATCAGAATGATGGGTGCAGCTAAAGGCATCATTCAGATAACCATAGGAATGATCATAGCGGCTGTTCCACTGCTTGATCGTTCTTACGGGAGGCGAGAGGGGATGTCCCCCCCCCCCCACGCTTCTACCGACTCACCGCTACGATCGAAGCCAGGATCGTTTTTTTTTTTTTTTTTTTTATTTCAGGCTTCCCAGCCTAGAGGTGAGATGTGGGGTCTTATTGACCCCATATCTCACTGTAAAGAGGACCTGTCATGCCATATTCCTATTACAAGGATGTTTATATTCCTTGTAATAGGAATAAAAGTGGTAAAAATTTTTTTTTTTTTTGGGAAAAAAGCATCAAACTAAAATAAATAAAGTAAAATGAACAATAAAAAAAAAAAAAAAATTTTTTAAAGCGCCCCATCCCGCTGAGCTTGCATGCAGAAGCGAACACATACGTAAGTCCCGCCCACATATGAAAACGGTGTTCAAACCACACATGTGAGGTATCGCTGCGATCGGTAGAGCGAGAGCAATAATTTTGGCCCTAGACCTCCTCTGTAACTCAAAACATGTAACCAGTAAAAAATTTTAAAGCGTCGCCTATGGGGATTTTTGAGTAGCAAAGTTTGGCGCCATTCCACAAGCGCGTGCAATTTTGAAAGGTGACATGTTGGGTATCTATTTACTCGGCGTAACTTCATCTTTCACATTATGCAAAAACATTAGGCTAACTTTACTGTTTTGGTTTTTTAAAGCACAAAACAGTTTTTTTTCCAAAAAAACGCGTTTAAAAAATTGCTGCGCAAATACCGTGCGAGATAAAAAGTTGCAGCGACCACCATTGTATTCTCTAGGGTCTTTGCTAAAAAAAATATATAATGTTTTGGGGTTCTATGTAATTTTCTAGCTAATAAATGATGATTTTTACATGTAGGAGAGAAATGTCAGAATTGGCCTGGGTGCTCCAGAACGCCTGAAGGTGCTCCCCTGCATGTTGGGCCTCTGTATGTGGCCACGCTGTGTAAAAGTCTCACACATGGGGTATCGCCGTACTCGGGAGTAATAGCAAAATGTGTTTTGGGGTGTAATTTGTGCTATGCATATGCGGTGTGTGAGAAATAACCTGCTAATATGACAATTTTGTGGGAAAAAAAAAAGTAAAAAAAAAAACCTTGATTTTGCAAAGAATTGTGGGAAAAAATGACAACTTCAAAAAACTCACCATGCATCTTTCTAAATACCTTGGAATGTCTTCTTTCCAAAAAGGGGTCATTTGGGGGGTATTTGTACTTTTCTGGAATGTTAGGGTCTCAAGAAATTAGATAGGCCGTCAGTACTTCAGGTGTGATCAATTTTCAGATATTCGCACCATAGCTTTTGGACTCTATAACTTTCACAAAGACCAAATAATATCCACCGATTTGGGTTAATTTTACCAAAGATATGTAGCGGTATCAATTTTGGCCAAAATATATGAAGAAAAATTACTAATTTGCAAAATATTATAACAGAAATGAAGAAAAATTTATTTTTTTACAGATTTTTCGGTCTTTTTTCTTTTACGGCGCAAAAAATAAAGAACCCAGCGGTGATTAAATACCACCAAAAGAAAGCTCCATTTGTGTGAAAAAAAGGACAAAAATGTCATATAGATACAGTGTTGCATGACTGAGTAATTGTCATTCAAAATGTGAGAGCACCAAAAGCTGAAAATTGGTCTGGTTAGGAAGGGGGTTTAAGTGCCCAGTGGTCAAGTGGTTAAGCTTTGACAAAAAAACCTGGAAACTGATTGGTTTCTACTCAGAGCTGCACCAGATTTGGCACTTTCCAGTTGTAGTAAATCAACCCCAGTATATCTAGTAGTAGTTAGTCACATTCAACTAGACTTTTTCCATAAAGTTGAATATGTTTTACAAACTATCCAAGCAGCTTCCACAGGGTGGAGAACATACCCAGCATTTATATCCACAGAGGTAACCTTCATCCAGGTACCATGGAATATGTCAAGGCAGATGTAGAATGGGAAATAGAATGGGAGGGGAGGTATAAAATTTTGTGGTACCACCTTGTTCTAATTGCACATTCCCATGCCTTAGGTTCATTACATCTGGAAAGGTGGTAATAATTTGAGTTACTCAATGGCACCAAGGGACAAGATGTAATTATCAGTGGTCTCTCTGCAAAGGTCTGGGATACTCCTTGTGTGTCAATGCCAGTGCATCTGAATCAGCAGAGCTCCCAGATTTGAGAGCTTCAGCTCTGACAGACATGGGGTGTCTCAGTTCTCTGCATAGAGATCACTGCTCTTAGAGTCAAACAATCCTTTGCAGACTACTGGCAGGGGGTAGGCTGTTTGAGCGTAGCTGGGGCTGTTTCTTTAACAAAAATAAACAGTAATGCCGCATACACACGACCAGACTTTTCAGCATCAAAGGTCCGACAGTCTTTCCGACGGACTTTCGACGGAGTTACGACGGACTTTCAAACGGCCGGACTTGGTCACACACGAACGGACCAAAGTCCGTTCGAAAGTCAGTTTTTTTGAAGGGACTAGAATAAGGAAGTTCATAGCCAGTAGGCAATAGCTGCCCTTGCCTCCTTTTTTGTCCTTCGGACTAGCATACAAACAGATTTTTCAACTGGACTCGAGTCAGTCGGAAAGATTTGAAACATGTTCCAAATCTAAAGTCCGTCTGATTTTCAACAGAAAAAGTCAGCTGAAGGTCCGATGGAGCCCACACACGGTCGGATTGTCCGCCGGAATCGTTCTGTCGGACCAGTCCAGTCGAAAAGTCCAGTCGTGTGGACACGGCATAAGGCTTTGCACCCTAATTTGATTTAAATCATGTGTTAGGAAGGTTCAATGGGGCTTTTAAGAGGTGCTCAACTCTCCAACTTCCTTAAGTTTTTTTCCCACTTACCTGCAATGCTGTGGTGCCCTTCAAAGCTGTTCTGGTGCCACACAGTGAGTCCCATTTCACCATTTTGATCCTCTTCAGCTGGTTACCTATTCCGGGGTGCAGACAGCCCGTTCTGATGACGTGATGAACCCACCCCTTCCCACCTCCTGGCTCACCCTCTGGATCACCTCTGGCCGCTCTCTGTGCCAATCCTGCAGACTCTTAGGACTTGTCACGTAAATATCCTAGGAAGCTGCAGGACCAAGTACTTGTCATTCTGGCTATTTTGGGGAATTAAGTTCTGCTTTAAGTGTAACTATGGGCAAAAAAAATGGCATATATGATACAGTATGTCACTATCAAAAAAATAAAAGATTTATTGAAAGGATCAACAGGTGATTTAACTTACAACAACTGCTGTTTTATTGCTAATAAGAGACTTCATTATATAATTAGATGTCATTTCTGTACATAGTTCCACTTTAATCATCAAAAAAATAAACTATAGCTCCCTTCCAGTATGGAGAACTGAAGGCCTTCTGGACACCTTGCAAAGCACATATCTCCCTGAAGGAGAATGGAAAATGGAATCTCTTCTTTAAATCCGAACTGAGGCATTTATGATTTATATTTTGGTTTTATTTCACTTAAAGAGGAAAAGCGTCGATTATAAGGCAGCTGGAAAGAGGAAATCTAAACACATCGCAGGCACCAGGTAACATGTAGTCCAGGACGCCTTATTATCCGCACAGTCTTTGTATCTGGTACACCTTCCCTGCTTCGCCCGGAGGACCTGGGGAAATCACTGAGACCCCGAACAAGCCAAATGCCAACAATACAAGGCGAGCTGCATCCAGAAAGTTGACACTAATGAATGAAAAAAGCCAGCGAAGAGTGTAAAATGCATCTCAGAGTATAAGCTGAGAAACAACAGACCTGAAGATTAGTCGCTCTTAAAGGGAAACTATAAATGTGTTTTGTGAATACATATTTCAAGTTATTTATGATAAAGTTTATCTAAAAATAATTTTTGATGCTACTGTTGCATGCATCTTTTTGATTGTAGCTCATAGATTGCTAACTTTCAGGTCTCAGGGAATCCCCACTAACAACTACAATATCTACAGCTCATGGAACATTCACAAGAACAGTAGGTTGAAATATAAAAATAAAAAAGAATAAGAATGCGGAATACATTACAGACTCCTTAAACTCTGTACAACAATTATTTTCAGTAATAATAATGGTTTTAAATACACAGTAAGAATGCATGGTTGTTCAGTGAAGTGCTCCTTTACGTGGGTGGTCATTGGAGTTAGGCCCTCTTATACTGGTGGTCAGTGGTTCAAATTTCAGCCTACATTCGTAGTCACCGGGTGAAGGTTTATCTAACACCGGTGGTCAGTGGCAAAAGTGTCCTATTGCATTGAGGTCAGTTGGAAGAATGCTTCTTACTTTGGTGGTCAATGGGAAAAAAAAAAACTCACTTTGGTGGTCAGTGGGAAAAATTAACCTAACATAGGTGCTCAGTGGGAAGAATGCCCTTGCATTGGGGGTAACGGTAATAATGGTCCTTTTATTGGGTATCTTTTTAGGAGCAATGCTCCTTACATTGGTGGTCAATGAAAAAAAAAAGACCGTTATTTTTATGGTCAGTGGGAAAAATGCCCCTTATATTGGCACTCAGTGGGAAGAATACCTTTACATTGGGGATCGGTGGGAACAATGCTTCTTACTTTGGTGGTCAGTGGGAAAAATGCCCTTTACCTAGGTGCTCAGTGGGAAGAGTACCCTTGCATTGGGGGTAATGGGAATAATGCTCCTTTCTTTGGGTATCTTTAGGAGGAATGCTCCTTACATTGGTGATCAATGAAGAAAAAAAAGACCCTTATTTTTGTGGTCCGTGCCCCTTACATTGGCACTCGGTGGGAAGAATACCCTTACATTGGGGGTTGGTGGGAATAATGCTTCTTACTTTGGTGGTCTTTGGGAGGAATGCTCCTTACATTGATGGTCGACAGGAAAAAAGTCCCTTACTTTGGTGGTCAGTGGGAAAAATGCTCCTTACATTGGCGCTAAGTGGAAATATCACCCTTACATTGGTGCTCAGTGGGAAAAATACTCTTTACATTGGTTTTCAGTGGGAAGAAAGCTCTTTGGATTGGTGGTCAAAGGAAAAAAAAGATCCTTAAATTGGTGGATAGTTGGAAGAATGCTCTTACATTGGTTTTCAGTGGTAAGAAGGCTCTTTACATTAGTGGTCAATGGAAAAAAAAATGTTCCTTACCTTGGTGGACAGCTGGAAGAATGCTCCTTACATTGGTGGTCAGTGGAATGAATGACCCCCTTACAGGTGGTAGCTAAAAAAAACTTTATAGTTATAAGAGACCAGTGGTTGATTCTGCCTTCCAAACTCCACCTACAATTATCTTTGTATGGACTCACTCTTTAAAAAGGTCAATAAACACAAAAGTCAAGCTCTAGTTAAAGGTAGAGCCCGGCTTCCTATATCTCTCAGATGTTCCAACAATGAGACCTCCAAGGTATAATTCCAGACTCTTTTTGAGTTCCAGCTCTTCCTTTACCATATTTCATAACAAGAGGCCAGTGGTTGATTCTGCCTACCAGACTCCACCTACAGTTATCTGCTTTGTATGGACTCACTCTTTAAAAAAGTCAATCAACACAAAAGTCAATCTCTAGTTGAAGGTAGAGCCCGACTTCCTATATCCCTAAGACGGTCCAACAATGAGACCTCCCAGCTATAATTGCAGAATTTTTGTTTTCCAGCTCTTCCTGTACCATATTGCATAACAAGAGGCCAGTGGTTGATTCTGCCTACCAGACTCCGTCTACAGGTATCTGCTATTTTGTGTACTTACACTTTAAAAAGGTCAATCAACACAAAAGTCAAACTCTAGTTAAAGGTAGAGCCTGGATTCCTATATCTCTTAGATGTTCCAACAATAAGACCTCCAAGGTATAATTCCAGACTCTTTTTCAGTTCCAGCTCTTCCATTACCATATTCCGTAACAAGAGGCCAGTGGTTGATTCTGCCTACCAGACTCCACCTACAGTTATCTGCTATGTATGGACTCACTCTTTAAAAAGGTGAATCAACACAAAAGTGAGGCTCTAGTTGAAGGCAGAGCCCGGCTTCCTATATCTCTTAGGTCTCATTGTTGGAAGATCTCTTCCTCCAACAATGAGACCTCCCAACTATAATTCCAGACTCTTTATATGTTCCAGCTCCTCCTATGCAATAATTTATAACATAAATAACAACAGGGCTGGTGGGAGCCCCTCATAATGGGCATGGCAGCTGTACAGACCCAGAAACTCATCAAAAGAAGTTTGAACCACTGACCACCAGAAGACAAAAGAAACTGTCATGTGGTTTATCTCTCCAGCATCTGCCAAACACTGAAATATCAGTTTTGGGTGGACTGACCCATTTAATCTTAAAACCCCAGAGCATGATGGGAGCTGCAACTCCTTGTTATCTAATGTCATTTATCATGCCGTGCGCTTTATCTTCCCTTCAAGAGATCTAAAGCTTGATACGATGTAATTGTAGGAAATCTGTGGATGAAATATCTGATACCAAAGCATTACAGATGTTTGTGAGTGTTCCAATCACAGGGACGGAGGCAATGGCAGGCAGCTAACAAGCAGAGGCAGCCTTGTCTGAAGTATGACATTCATTTGACTGATGAAATAGTATTAAAGGGATAAAATGACACACTTGTGACTTACAAATGCCCCGCGGTGCCTGCCTAGAACTGTGAAACAATCCCATTCACAGCATCAATCGAATCCCTTGAGGATTAATCCTAGGTTTAACATGCTAACCATCACAGACAATAGAAGGAATCTGATGCATTTCAAGAGTTGTTTAAGAACATTCAGATAGGGGAACCTTTAGATATGCTGCACAATGCTAAACAAATTGCTGAGTTCTGCCAGCTTCTATCTGCTTTTTTGAAATCCGCCGGCCTTAGATCACTGCTAGAATATTTCAAACTCTTTGAATCCTCTATTTTCTCTTACTTTATAGGAAACTAGATTGGGGGTCATTAATATTATTTTTTCAATTGGAATTTTTTTTTTATGAGGTACTAAACCTTAATTTGCAAATAATATTTCTACAGGGTGCATCTATGATATGAGTGTCACACAGCATATTGGATTTTCTAAAGCAATTGCTTTAGAAAATTGCTTGCTTTGCTTGCTTTAGAAAATTGCTTGCTTTCAGACTGTCTCTCTCTAACTGAAAGTCATAAAAAAGCTGCACAGAGCTGGCAGGGAGAGGGGACAGAGGGGATTTAGTCACTCATTAGAACTCCTTTCCTTTGTATTTTTTTCCACAGTTGTTTTATATATAAACAGTATATATACTGTGTGTATATATATATATATATATATATATATACACACACACACACACACACACACACACACACACATATTTATATATATATATATACACACCATTCCATTGAGTAACCACACTCCCAAATTTTTGAGAGTGCAGCGACTAATTGAAATTGTATAGCAGTGGCAGACCTGTTCCCAGCACCCAATACACAGGATGTGCAGTCCACCTTTTTTTACATATATGCATATACACTATATTGTCAAAAGTATTGGGACACCTGCCTTTACACGGACATGAACTTTAATGGCAACCCAGTCTTAGTCCGTAGGGTTCAATATTGAGTTGGCCCACCCTTTGCAGCTATAACAGCTTCAACTCTTCTGGGAAGGCCGTCCACAAGGTTTAGGAGTGTGTCTATGGGAATGTATGACCATTCTTCCAAAAGAGCACCTGTGAGGCCTGGCTCGCAGTCTCTGCTCTAATTCATCCCAAAGGTGTTCTATCGGGTTGAGGTCAGGACTCTGTGCAGACCAACTCGCTCATCCAGGTCTTTATGGACCTTGCTTTGTGCACTGGTGCACAGTCATGTTGAAACAGGAAGAGGCCATCCCCAAACTGTTCTCACGAAGTTGGGAACATGAAATTGTCCAAAATGTCTTGGTATGATGACGCTTTAAGAGTTCCCTTCGGTGGAACTAAGGGGCCAAGCCCAACCCCTGAAAGACAACCCCACACCATAATCCCCCCTCCACCAAATGATTTGGACCAGTGCACAAAGCAAGGTCCTTAAAGAATGCTCCTTACATTGGTGGTCAGTTGTATGAACGGCCCCCTTATAGGTAGCTAAAAAAAACATTACTGATTGTTGTCAGTGGTTACATATCTGAGAGGCAGACATTGCCCATTGCTCAGGAAACCCTTGGCAACCTATAGAAGCACCCTAGGATTCCACAGAACCCTGGTTGAGCAAGGCTGCTCTGGTGGCTTTACTCATTTAGAATGGATCCCTCTGAAGCACTCCTAAATGCTGAGATGAGATCGATCAGCTGCACAGTACTGGTGTAATGGTGTTCCTGACATACATTAAGAGCACACTTTTGCATTTTATCACATCTCAAGGTATGTAAATAGGTTAACCATTGTTATTTGATGGATATAGTTCACATGTATGTGTTGCTTCATGGGGCTCATAGAAGAAACACCAAGGTGCGGACCCAGTCTAGAAGAGAGAAAGCAGTAAGGCCTGGGCCAGGGTCATACTTCTTTACTTCCCTACGCCAACTGTCTCATTTCTCCCATCTCTTACACCAATCACTTGCTAGCCTTAGTACCAAAGATGTCTTGAATAAGACACAGTTGTTGAATAGGCATTGAATAGCACTACTATAAAGCCTAGGAAGAACCCACTAAGATTGGATAACCACCACCACAGAGGTCACATGTGGATTTAAAAACAGTTGTTTGTATTCTTGGTGCCTATTAAAACTCCCAGGCCACTAATTCACCTACAACTACTGGTAGATAGGGATGTGGCACCTTGAAACTACTTTAGGTCTAATTAAGACTAGCAATTTTTTTTGGGCTATACATAGACTTCAGCTTTTCCTGGAGGAGCCCAAGGCATTCCCAGACTACATGGCAGATTCTTTCCTTGTCATATAGATTGGGTTTGCCCAAGGCATGTTCACAGTCGCCCACGTAACTTGTGGAGAACCTTGCAAGCAGCCACTGGTATACGTCGTTGACTATAAACCCAAAGCTGGCACACAATGACGCAATAAGGGAGATTTACTAAAACTGGTGAACTCAGAATCTGGTACAGCTGTGCATGGTATCCAATCAGCTTCGAACTTCAGCTTGTTCAATTAAGCTTTGGCATTAAAATCTGAAAGCTGATTGGTTTCTATGCAGAGTTGCACCAGATTTTGCACGCTTAACCTTTAGTAAATAAACTTCAATGGCACAAGGCCTTCACCTGAACACTTCTAAAACTGCGACATTCCTCTCCTCAAACCCAACAGTTTTGTAGAAGAACCTAAATTCAAGTTCTTAAACCCATTGTTCTATTGCCGCACCTGCCCCTGTTAGTTAATTCCATTAGTTTAACTCGTTCATTTATTCTTTTATTCTCCTAACTATCATTTCCGAACACAGAGGAGGATTTTTACAATGCAAATGATTTTAAGCATACTGCAAACTATGCATACGTCAAAGTCCTTGTGGATATGCATGAGTGTGCAAAAAAGGAATGGATTGACTGTTTTACCACTCTGGCTTACAAGATTAAATCTGTCACCAAGGTGGAATTCCAGTTTAATTTTGCTCTTCTGTTGCGGTAACAGAGAGGGAAATATGTCAATATATGTGTTGTCCAACAGGGGAATCACCATATAGAGGTGGGGGAGGGGAGGCTCCAGCTCAGCTCAAACCCTCAAAGTAATTAAAGAATTTATCTCCCGGGTGTTGTCTATAAAGACATCCTGGTTATGGTAAGCAAAAGCAAAGTAGCTTATTGGCAGTATGTCTTTTCCCTTGACAGCCTTATTAAAGCCATCATTTCTGCTAGACAGGGGCATGGCGTTCCTGCTCTGGTCATTGCATTAACCTTTGTTACTACAAACACTCTGCGCAGTCGGGGCTCAGTATGAGGCAAGGTGAACCAGAGGACAGTACAGATATATGTAATTAAACAAAATGAGCAGATATGAGCCCAGTCTGAATGGGGGTTGTCTCATGTATGCCATCTCTCTCTACCCCTATTTTGTTTTGCTTTTTTATCTTTCACTCTTTCTTTACCTTCTCTCTACTTTATATCCTTCCCCTATTTTTTTCTCTCCATTTCCATTTTCTTTTCCAGTGTTTTTATTGAAGTTTTTAGGACATGTGAACATCGAAGGAATACAGCAAAATTCCATAAACATGTAACATAATACAACGGGCTTTGTGGGAAAAGTATACTAGTATGTCTTCTAACTTCTCTCGACAAGCCACATCAAAATACGCTATAAAATAACCATCATAAAACAGATTATAGGCTTCCCCATCGCCTCTCCCAAATCAGTATGAGGGGGAGGGGGAGACCATACCAACTTGATAATGAGGCCGAAATCCCCATTCCTTATGCAAACACTAAGGATGAGAAGACTTGTCGATTGAATGAAGCAAACATACCTCATTCGCCACCAGACTTCTCCTATTGTCTATCTCCCTGGTAGTTCAGGGAAAATGAAACAAAATAGATAGCCGGAGGAAGGAAAGGGAGAGGAAAGGAGGAGAAAAGGGTAAGACAGGAATAAGAGTGGATTCCCTAAGTTTGTGCCTGTCTGATGACCAAAATTTTACAAAGGTGCCGACAAGTAGTTAATTCAGGGTTCTCAGATTTTGTCAAATAAGGCTCGTTTGTCAAGTAAGGTTGCCGAGAGGCGTTCGTTAACCATGATCCACGACAGCTTGGTTCTCTCCAAGTCGAAGGGGGTTGTGGAAGACCTCCAGGACCTGGCTATAGCAATCCTAGCTACTGCGTATCCCTAGCTATGAGTTTTCTTGCGTATCCCGGTGTCCCATCAATCGGATGTCCCAGTAACGCTTGCTGTGGTGATTTTAGCAGGTTAACCTGAGTTCATGAATAAATAAAGTTGTAGATATGAATCCAAAATCATTTAACTTTTGGACATGACCACCAAATATGTAGTATTGTTCCCTCCATGCCATCTCCATTCTCCTTCTTTTTCTCTCTCCTTTTTTTACCCCGTCTCTTTTTATCTTACTCTTGTATTTCCTCCATCCCTCTCTCGCCCCACTTTTTAATCTCTCTCCGCCTCTTTTTAAGTCTCTTCTCAACCAACGAGCCATGGTCTGCTGCCGAGCTGTGGCCTCCTTACTCCTAGGCCTCCAGCCAACTTCAGACTCCCTTAACCTCCCACGGTAACTTCTAGCTCCCACAGTGCATCCCAACCTCACACAGTGGCCCACAGTGCTGATAAACCTCCCACAGTGTCTCCCAACTTCACACGGTGGCCCACAGTGCCTCCAAACCTCCCACAGTGCCTCCCATAGTGGCCCACAGTGCCGCTAAACCTCCCACATTGCCTCCCAACCTACCATGGTGGCCCACAGTGACCCCTGAACCTCCCACAGTGCCTCCCAACTTCCCATAGTGGCTCACAGTGCCCCTAAACATCTCAGAGTGCCTTCTAACCTACTATAGTGGCCCACAGTGCCCCTAAACCTCCCACACTGCCTCCCAACTTCCCATAGTGGCCCACAGTGCCCCTAAACCTCCCACAGTGCCTCCCAACCTCCCATAGTGGCCCACAGTGCCCTTAAACCTCCTACAGTGCTCCTATATCCCTTGAGTATCCTCATCCCCCACAGTGCCTCTATCCTTCCACAGCGCTGCTTTGTCCAGTGCAGTACCCTCCAGCCCTCTACAGATCCTCCAGGCCCCCACAGTGCCCCCAACCTTCAACAGTGTTTCATAGTGCACCCTAACTTCCCACAGTCCTCCCAGCCCCTGCAGTGCCCTCTTTTTTTAACAGTGCTCCTGCAAAGCCCCCAGCATTGTGGACAACCCCCTCCAAAGATCTCACTTTCTACAGTTGTCCCTAGTCCCCTCTAGAAACATCATCCCCTACAGGACCACCAAGTCTGCTATAGAGTCACTTAGCCCTCTTCAGGGTCCCAAACACCCCACAGTGACACCCTGCCCCACCCAGAGTCTTCCAGGATATCAGTACATGTTTTGCATCTCCATACTCCTATTTATACTGTTGGGGCATGGAAAGTTTTTGAAGATTTACTGGACCCTGATATCTGAGGGAGGCAACCAATGATCCTGTGGTTGTGTGAGTAATAGACCCTGTTTCTGGAAATTAGTGCAGCTCTGTCCTAGTCCATTGGGAATAAGCCAGTGGCGATCTGTCCATTAGCGGCGCCCGGGCGCTGCCCCCTCTCTCCTTTCCACCCCTATATGCAGTGGAGAGATTCATGCATAGCTACCGCCCCCTATTCATGTGTCCGGCCCCTTTTGGGGCACCGGGCACATGAATTTCAGTGGCCAGGGTTTGTTTTAAAGCACCTGATTAGAGCCATAGGCTCTAATAGGCTTCAAAATCGGGTGGGCTCGGGTCGCAGAGCATGAGCTCCGATCCCACCCAGGTGTGCTGCAACAGCGAATGATCCTATTGGGCGCCTAGCGCCAGGAAGGAGCAGGGAGGAGACGCGCCGCAGAGAGGACTCCAGGAGAGGACACCGGAGCCCGCCATGCTGGAAGATTGCCACAGCAGCTCCGACCGCTGCTCTCACCACCCACATCCATGGTAAGGATGGCGGGTGGTGGAGGGGGGTGTTAGTGACTGGCAGTTGTGCTAGTGCCGATCCACCGGTGGCCGGGGGGGGGGGGTTGTTTGCCGCCCCACCCAAAAAAAAAACCCCACCAGCCACCACTGGAATAAGCCCTAGTCTCCTGCCAGCAACAGATCCTGTGGGACATTTTTGTGTAGCTCAGCAATCTAGAGAAGAGTCCTCAAAGTATTCAGTTCTGGGGTATTCCATGCTTCCTCACCCTATCCAAGTTCCAACAGAACAAAAAAAAAAAAGACACCCCTAGACTGTTTCTTTGAGCCAGTGAAAGAATGAAGAAAGTGTTATGTGTCTGGCTGTGTGTGTCCTGACTGGAGGAATAAGGCCAAATTCACCAGCAGAACTTCCAGGATTGTGCAACATAAAAATGAAAAAAATATTATTTGCACGGAGTTCATTTTGCAAACCTAAACAGATGGCAGATGTACTTCCCAGGGATTGAAAAGTTTACAACACAGATACAAGATAACATTTAAAACTCTAAACAAGTTTTGCACGTTCCGTAGAGATTCCATATTTCTTCGTCCTTGTGGAGTGGGGAAATTTCACTTCTTTTCATATTCTGTCCTCGTTTTTGTGCTGTTTTTTACTGCACATTAGCTGTTTCCAGCTGGCCGCCTAGTAAGCAGAAGAGAGAGAGCTAACTAGGGCGACTTCAGGTCAATTAATCTCTGCCACCCAGAAACTAACCTGCAGAGTGTGTAACCCAACCGTTCGACCTGCTCAGCTGTTCATTAGTCACTTTGTCACCCTGGATATAATGAACCGGCTAAAGAGCTGCCGCTCTGCCCCTCTCCACCCAAAGGCATCATGGGAAACCGAGGTGTGACGGCGAGGCCAATATAAACCCAAACACAGCAGCCGATGCCTATTGGCTGCTAGAATTTGTTCAAAATGAAAGAAAGTAAATGTGATACAAGTGGAATATATAATAGAGGTATGGAAAGAAGATCTGTCTCCATCCAAGAGGTCAACATTACATAAAAAATAAATAAAAATAAATAACTAATGTCTGCCATGACGCAAAGTTCTGATTGGTCACTAATTGTATCTAATTTTCCAATTCTCAGTTTATAATGTGCATCTGCTTCTTATCTCTCCTCCCCCTCCCATAGTATTGAAACCCCTCAGTACAAAATTACCTACACTCACCATTATACGGCCGATTAGGAAAAGACACCGGGTGGTCAATGGCATGGCATAGATCACATCATCACTATTGGAACTGTAGAAATATTTTTGTTTTGTTTTTAAACAATTTATATTATTTTACATTTTTTTTTTATAAAGAATTTATAGCAGTATTGAATATATTCTCAATTTTATTTTATATAATAAAAAATATACACCCAAAAAAAGTATATATATATATATATATATATATATATATATATATATATATATATACATACATATATATATATATATATATATATATATATATATATATATAAAATATACAAAGTATATATACACACAAGTATATACGCTATATAGTAGATATACAGTATATATGAACCAGTGATAGAATGGAGGAAATGCTATGCCTTTGTATTTTGTTATGTATAACATTTTTTTAAAACTACTAAATTAGTGGAAAATGGTTATATTCTCCTATCATTAATTTGTTGGGCAATAAAGCAAAGGGAGATCTGAATCAATTTTCACTTGTTTAAATTATTAATAATAATAATCATTATAATAATAATAATAATAATAATAATAATAATAATATATGTATATATATATTATATACAGTATATATTTACACACAAGTATGTATGATATATGTATATATACATACTATGTACACTATATAGTAGATATACAGTATATATGAGCCAGTGAAAGAATGGAGGAAATGCTATACCTTTGTATTTTGTTATGTATAAAATTTTTTAAAAGTACTAAATTAGTGGAAAATGGTCATATTCTCCTATCATTAAATTGTTGGGCAATAAACCAAAGGGAGATCTGAATCGATTTTCACTTGTTTCAATTATTAATAATAATAATCATAATAATAATAATTAAAAATAAATATATATATATATATATATATATATATATATATATATATATATATATATATATATATATATATATATATATATATATATATATATATATATATATATATATATCATATACAGTGTATATATACACAAGTATATACGCTATATAGTAGATATGCAGTATATATGAGCCAGTGAAAGAATGGAGGAAATGCTATGCCTTTGTATTTTGTTATGTATAACATTTTTAAAAAGTACTAAATTAGTGGAAAATGGTTATATGGCAATGACAATAAACCAAGGGGATATCTGAATCGATTTTCACGTGTTTTAATTATTATTACCAATAATAATAATAAAAAAAACAATATATATATATATATATATATATATATATATATATATATATATATATATATATTTTTTTTTTTTTTATTCAATTTAATTCAATTTAATATACATCTCTTTAATATTGGAAAGTTATAACTATCTTAAATTATTTAGTACAGTTTTTTTTTAATGTTATACTTATTTAAACAAATGTGGTATATATACATATATATATATATATATATATATATATATATATATATATATATATATACATATATACTACATTTGTTTTCAAAAGTATAACATTAAAAAAAACTGTACTAAATAATTTAAGATAGTTATAACTTTCCAATATTAAAGAGATGTATATTAAATTGTTGGGCAATTTATCATTTAGTTAGTTTTTGCATTTTTTAAAGGGAATTTATGACGAATCAGAATATATATGTAAAAAGAGTGCTGCGCTAAAAAATTAAAGTGCATTAGTGCGAATACAAACAAATATCAAAATATACTAATATGCAGACAATCAACTGTATATAAACAATTATAACTGTGAATAAAGTTTGAAGACAAATATGCATAATTACTTCAGAATAAAAAAAAAAAAAAAAACTTAAAAAAAAAATCTAGTTTAAAATACTGTATATAAGCTTAAAATTATAATAAATTTGCCAAAAAAATGTATCTTCCCATACTAGGAATAATATTATCTTAATAAATAGTAGGAAATATTTATCTTCCCATAATAGGCATAATCTTATATATAAAACTGTATAGTTAAACTTTATATAAACAATAATAACTGTGAATAAAGTTTGAAGACACATATGCAAAATTACATCAGAATATAAAAAAAAAAAATTTAAAAAAACTTAAAAAATAAAATCTATAGTTTAAAATACTGTATATAAGCTTAAAATTATAATAAATTAGCCCCCCCCAAAAAATGTATCTTCCCATACTAGCAATAATAGTATCTTAATAAATAGTAGGAAATATTTATCTTCCCATAATAGGAATAATTTTATATATAAAACTGTGTAGTTAAATTGTTGGGCGGGGGGTGGGGGGGGTGGCATAGCATTTATAACCGTTCTTTTCATCGATGGATCCACTTTAAGAGAATACCGCGGCGCACAAGACGCAGCCTTATCTGCGGGCTGCAAGAAGCACAATCGGAAGTCTCCAGAGCACTCAGGGTTAAAGGCACAATAGATAATCACCAAACAATAAAGCTGGAAGCACACACTATCTGGTCAATCAAAGTGATTGATTTTTCCACCTACTGTGCCTGTTGAGGTTTGCGCGGCTCTCACTCCGAAAATTGAAAACCGTTTGAATGCCTGAGCTCAGTGAGAGCGGACAGCGAAAAGTTGAGTAATTAACCCCTCTCCTGCCAAGCTCCGCTGTCAGGCTGACCGGTTTGATCTATGGCCCCCATCATGCATTGCAACAGCCTGAGCGATGAAGGCAATGTACAGTAGGCAATCAGTGCCAATCCGTCTCTTAATAGACTGTACTTGAACAAGTTGATGTACGGCGAGGGGGTTTGGCGCTCTTGAACCGCTGACACGCAGGACATTTTTGTTTTCCAATTAGCGGAGAACCAATTAACCTTGGCTCTGTGCATTACCCAGCAAAAATGCTAAGTTAGCTGTTGCCTTGAAGCTCTACCCCAGAGGGGGCCGGCTGCGCTCACCCCTCACGTCTAAAAATAAATACATTTTTTAAAAAGTTTGTGCATTTGTTTTGTTTTATTTTATTTGCTTCAAACTTTATTCGCACTGCACGCCATCGCCTTTTAGAAAGAAAACTCTTGCCGAGCCTCGCCGTTGAAATCAAATCATGTCATAGCTATCAGCCTGAGAGATAAGCAATTGAAACGGTATCCAAATTTGTAACTCTTTTCCTGTAGAAGCTGAGCAAGGCCACACCCTTCTTGGCTTTCCAAGACCCCCCCCCCTACTGGCCATTCCATGTAATAGCAGACCTCAATGAACAACTGAGAGTAGTGATTGGCTTGAATACGGAGCAACTTTAAATCTGATCTTCCCTTTCAGTCTTGCACAGTGGTACCGGCTCCTCTCCTGTACTGGAATCACTTACTCTGATTTCACTGCACACAGTGAGCTTCTCACAGTGTGCATTAGAAGCTGCAGTGCGTCAGTTAGAGCCCCGTCTCATTTCCTGGCTAGAGATAGCCCAGCATTATCCGGCGCTGTCCTCCCCAGCCTGACCCTACGTTCACGCCTATGCATTTTTAGGGCGTTTTGCAGTTTGCAGAAGCGCACTACAGTCCATTTAACATGGTTTCCTATGGTACTAGTTCAAGCCTACGCGTTTTGCGGCTAGTGCGTTTTTGGAAAGGGTCAGGGACTTTTTTCCCGCGGTTTGCGGATAATATACTTCGAATGGTGCTGCACATGAAACGCAAGTGGTGCATTTTTTGATGTGTTTTACGTTTTGTGTTTCTTATTTTACCACTGTATATAGCTGGTTGCTAAGCAGGGGGCCGGGAAGCCGGCCACCGCGTCCTTAGCAACCGATGAGTCATCAGCTGTCAGCGGGGTTCCCCGCTGAAAGCTGAATGTAAAAAAAAAATTTGCAAAAAAAACGGCGTGGGGTTCCCCCCCAGGTCCATACCAGGCCCTTCGGGTCTAGTATGGATTCAGAGGGGACCTTCCCCATGCCAAAATTTTTTTAAAAATGTCATGGAGTCCCCCCCGCCTCCCTGAAATCCATACCAGACCCTTATCCGAGCATGCCACCCGGCAGGTCAGGGAAGGGGGGGGACGAGCATGCGCCCCCCCTCCTGAATCATCCCAGACCGCATGCTCTCAACATGGGGGGGATGGGTGCTTTGGGGCAAGGGGGCTCTGCGCCCCTTACCCCAAAGCACCTTGCCCCCATGTTGATGGGGTGTCATGAAAGGCGTCCTGTTAGCACGACCGTCGGCGGAAGATCGTTTAACAGAACCACTGTTGTTAGAGCCAGAGAACGCGTTCGGAGGCGCGTTGGCACGAACGGACGCGGGCGGGTGCGCGCTCGTACGAACGGGTGTACGCGGGTGCACGATGGTACGAACGGGCACGTACGATCGGTACACGGGCGTGCACGTGGATGCGCGCAGACATGCAGTGTGACAGCGTTTGGCGCCATTAGGCCTATTTAAAGGAGCCTGTCACCACGCTTCCTTGCTGTCCGGTCTACAGCGTTCCCTGTGACCCTAAGCTATCTGAATACCTGCCTACCTGCTTCCTGTTATCCGGCCTGTTCCTGACTATTCTTGTTTGCTGCCAGTCCCTGACCCCGGCTCGTCTGACTACTCTCCTGCCTCCTCCTTCGGTTATCTGTTGCCCGCCTGTTGCCAACCCGGACTGTATCCTGACTATTCTTCTGCCTCCGTTTGGTACCTGCTTGCCTGCCAGTGTTGATCCGGTCTGTCTGATTCTGCTTGTGCTCCAGTTGAACTACAGAACACCTCCCTGTTGCCTGCTGTTCCAGAGTTCCTGCCTGCTACAGTGCACCTCTCACAGCCAGTGGTTCCAGTGTTCCTGCCAGAAGTTCCAGTGCATCCTCCTACAGCCTGCTGTTCCAGTGCCCCAGCTGAACTACAGAACACCTCCCTGTTGCCTGCTGTTCCAGAGTTCCTGCCTGCTACAGTGCTTCTTCTTACGACCAGTGGTTCCAGTGTTCCAGACAGCTCTCCAGTGCATCTTCTTACAGTCTGCTGTTCCGGTGTTCCAGTTGAACTTCAGAGACATCTGCCACTCGCCAGGCACTTGTGGCCCCCTGCGCTCTTGAGTCCCTGTTTCCTCTATCAGGGGTTCTTGAGCCAGAGGCACACGAGAGGCCATTCCCTGCATTCTGGGCTCCACCACCAGGTACGTGACATGGGGACAAGGGCCACTTCCCGACAACCCTAGCCGGTGGCTGTCGGGGTCTGCAGGTGGGGGGGCTTACCGGAATCTGGAAGCCCCCTTTAACAAAGGGACCCCAAGATCCCGGCCCCCCACCCTATGTGAATGGGTATCGGATAAATCTTACCCCTACCCATTCACCAAAAAAGCAGTAAAAATTAAAAAAAAAAAAAAAGCCAGTATTTGACAATTCCTTTATTAGTAAAATTGCTCTGAGCCGCCGTCTCTCCCGGTGTTGTCTCTCCCGGTGTCGTCTCTCCCGGTGTCATCTCCCCCAGGGGTTGTTAGGGACGCGGTGGCAGCTTCCTGGCCCCCTCCTTAGCAACCAGCTTTATACAGTGTGTTTTACAGTGCTTTATAAAGAGGAAAAAATGAAAAAACGTAAAACGCATAATGCATGAAAACTGCATGCAAAAATGCATTAAAAACCGTTGGTTTAAAAACACAAAATGCACTGAAAAACATGCCTGAAAAACACATCAAATGCAGCCGCATAGGTGTGAACCTAGACTGACTGCCCCTAGCCCGCCTCTTTCATTCAATGAGTTTCAGTTGGTTCAATCTTGGAAGCTCAGCATTACATGTGGGCATTACTTAGAACGGTCTGCATGCAAACACAGCCTGTAAAGCATCACCCATTTTTCCAGACTGACACCCCCCCACCAAGGCAATTCGATATTTGCATAACTCCTCCCAAGAGCCCCCCCCCCCCCCCGCAGATGGACACCGGTGGAAAAAAGCGCCCGGAGGTTGATTCAGTTCGCATAGGTAGCGCTATACAAGTCACTCATTCATTCATTCAAGATCAGTTGCTCTATATGCTGCTGCCCTTCCTGCCCCTGTCCTCCCTCCTGGTCCCCTTGTGCTATTCCCTGTCCCCCCCTCCCCCATCCCCCGCAGTACTGAGCACTGACTATGTCCATTCATAACTGAAGCATAGCAAACTGTGTTTACTATGTTTCAGTTTGTAAACGAATGGGAAGCTCTGTATAGATATATTCCTGTCTATTCATTCTGTGCAGTTGAGGCTGCAGAGAATGAGGTTGAGGGCCGTGACCTCAATCTCCTTTCTCTGTCTCAAAGGTGAGGTCAGTTTAGACCCCTGATATTTCACCAAAGCCCCTCGAACGAAGCAACTAAAAAAATTGTAAAATATAATATTGTGAAAACGTTTTTTAAAAAATGGTAAAAAAATAATGAGAAAATAAAATAACAAAAATTAAAAAAAAAACTACTGACACCAGTGGCAGAACTACCAGGGTCGCATAGGTCACACTTGTGACTGGGCCCTGGCGTTCCGCCACTGGAATCGGAAAAAGGAAGGACTCTGGCCGGAGGGTCAAGGGGGCCCTTCAAGATTTTTTTGCCCTGAAAGTTCTAGTTATGCTTCCATTTCTTTAATAAACACTATTAAAAGAAAGCAACAAAAACATTTCAAAGTGTACAATGCCTTTAGTTTTCATCAACGTACAACACAAAAAGGAAATTTGTTTTTGGCTCATGTAAAAAAAAAGAAAAAAAAGAAAAAAAGAAAAGCTCCAGGACGTTTTAACTGTTAATCTAATTGTATAATCTGTACAATCAAAAAGTATCAAACAATTTTAAGGTGTCATTCATCATACCAATTCGTTATAACGTGATACTGAGCTTCCTAACTAAATCATTTTGTCACGAGCCTCGGGGCAGGAGTTCTCAGCCTACAAGTGGAAATACAAGGGTGTAAGCCAATAAAAGTTAACAGATAGTCGAGGGATACAATATATAACGGAACAGTGTTTGATGTGGAGCATCGCGCATTACCGCTGACACTTCTAGGGATGCTTCATAATAATTCCTGGTATAGGGTAAGCGATGGCGACACTTCAATCTATTTGGCGCTCTCAGGGACTCCGGCGTCTCAGTTACAGGAAGCTTTGCGGGAATGGATAAAAATGAATTCATTTGGGGGGTAACCAATAGTAACACTATAGCTACCTTATTCCATCATTAAGACATTTTTTGAAAGTGATGAAAGGTGAACCCCTCATTGCACATCATTGTTTTGCCTTTTGGAATACTTTAAGGGGTTTATGTATATACAAGAAAAAAATTTTGCAGTGCGGATGTCACCAGCATCCCCACGAGCACAGCAAATTATCACCGCAATGTTTGCAACATGATTATCTCTTATGAGCATCAGCTCCATCTAGTGGCCATAGTGTGGTATTTTTTTCTGAAAGACCTCGATAACAAAAAAAAAATACCGATTAAGGCCACTAGAAGGAGCTGACAACCATAGGTAATTCATGTTACAAACAAAAAAGTGTTAATTCATCCAAAGTTATCTGCACTGCAATTTTTTTTTAATACATACAGCCATAAGTGTATGTGCAGCCAAAACTTTTTTTTTTTCTTGTTTTAATTTTTGTAGTGGGGAAGGATTAGAACCCCTCTCAAGTTTTTTATATAAATGCAAAGAACGACAATCAATATAAACTAGGGTGCCGTGAACAATCCAATAAATGAATAAACAATCCAATAAATAAGCAGCTGACGTGTGTTCCCACTTCAAAGGCTATATATCCATAAAATAAGTGCAGCACTGCTGTGTTAAAAACAAAACAAAAAAACATGTATATATATAAAATATATATATATATATATAGATATATATTATAATATATATCTATATATATATATATATATATAGATATATATATATATCTATCTATATATATATATATATAGATATATATATATATCTATATATATATATATAGATATAGATATATATCTATATCTATATATATATATATAGATATCTATATATATATATATATATATATATATATATAGTATATACTGAATGTAAAAAAAAATATATATATATATATAGATAGATATAGATATATATATAGATATATCTATATCTATATATATATATATATATATATATATATATATATATATATATATATATATATATAGATTTATATCTATATCTATATAGCTATAGATATATATACACAATATATTGATGCACTCACATACACATATCACTAATCCCGTATGTTAGTGTATATATCCCTACCCTATAAGAGATCTTTACTCTGTGGTCAGCATCGCTCTACCTGATGCCTTACCACTTCCTGCATTGCGCGATGACGTCATAGAGATTGTAGTAGTTCTCTATTCTATCCAGAGCAAACAAACAGTTTTTTCAGAACTTTCACTGGACTTATTGGATTTACTCAAAGGGAAAATTGCATACTTTATTATAGGGGCAACGTTCTCATTTTGTTTACCCCTTACCAGGACTACCGTAGGATGCAGGACCGGCCAGGAATCATCAATGGTGAGCCCCAAAATGTGTGACCAGGGGCTCTTCAGCATGATCTGAATAATCCATAATATTTTATCTTCTTATGTAACTCATCCAGGGATCCTCAAACTACGGCCCTCCAGCTGTTGCAGAACTACACATCCCATGAGGCATTGTAAAACTCTGACATTCACAGACATGACTAGGCATGATGGGAATTGTAGTTCTCGAACAACTGGAGGGCCATAGTTTGAAGACCCTTGCATTAAACGAATGTATATCCTAATTAGTAAGACCTATGCTTTGACTGCTAAGAAGTTAGACCTATACTTTACTTTACATAGAGAAAGCAGAAAGGGAGGAAGTTACACAACAAAGCTTTAAGGAAATACAACCCCAGTGACCCTGTGAGGTGCTGTGTGAAATATGGCTTTTCCTCTGTTACTGGGTAATGGATCCACCTTCTTATCCTTCCACCAGAATACAGCTCAGAATAAACATATAAAAATCACAGTGCTTGCCATAAAAATGCCCCTTATTAAAAAAACAAATAAAAAATGCCGTTGGATGTACATATGCATTAAGCCGGTGCATCCCACTATATTCGTGTTTATATCCCTTTAAAGTGTTACTAAACCCACAACAGTAAAATCAGTGTGTATATGCAGTAATGCATATTATACTCACTGTGGAACCTAAGGGGTTATTCCTCCGCTATGTGTAGAAAAAAAGGCTGCTTGACCCTGTCTTCTCTGATCCTCCCCTTTTTACACTGTCCCCAATCCATCTCCTGATAAGACAGAGACTTTGGAGTCACTCTGCATACTCTGCATTTTTTGGGAGGGTGCATGTGATCAGCACAGGGCCAATCAGCACTGTCCAGACAGAGGGTCAGGGGTCCTGCAGCCTCATAGGACAGTCGGAGTAGAATGAAAACTCCTCCTACAAGCTTTAACCAGACACTGATAGGCTCCATGCACACTGGACGTTAAAATAACATTATAAAAATGCCAGTAGCTTTGCAGTGAGTGTTTCAACGTTTTTTAACATTTTTGCAATAGTGTTTCTTAGCGTTTTTTAGCGTTTTTCCGCTTAAGCGGTTTTTAGCGTTTTTTAAAATTTTTTTTCAATGGATCAAAAACTTTAAAAAATGCTGGCGAGCCACGTTTTTGAGCATTTATCGACGTTTATCAGCGTTTATGAGCGTTTGGCGTTTTTTTGTGGTCAGTAAAATGACTCCAGAACGCGATTTTATGGCCTTCAGAAAACAGCCCATAAACTTCACTGCTGATAAACATCCAAAAACGTCCACGTGTGCTATGGACACATAGGGTGACATAGAGGGGGGTTTATGGGCTGTTAAAAAAAAAAAACGCCCAAACGCCCAAAATTGGCCGTTTATGAGCTTCAGTGTGCATTGAGCCGTAGACGTCACAAGACTGCCATATACTGCTGATGAGAAAAAGGTATTTAGCAGTTTATATTTACTAAAATAATTGCATTTCCATGTTCTGTGTACTGTGGGAGACCAGATATAGTGAATGCAGGGTCCTGGGTTTAGTAAGACTTTAAGAGATCTTTATTTCTTGGACCCAGTCTGTCCAGATAGCATGGTCAGCACCGCTCACACTGATGCCTGGCCATATCCTGCATTGGCGCGATGACGTCGCCGGGACTCTGTTAGAGCGATTGTAGTCTTTCCCTGTTCTATCCAAAGCAAAAAAAAAATTAGTTTTTTTGAGGATTTACAGTAAAACCTTGGATTGCGAGCATAATTCCTTCCAGAAACATGCTTGTAATCCAAAGCACTTGTATATCAAAGCAAATTTCCCCATAAGAAATAATGGAAACTCAAATGATTCGTTCCACAACCATTTATTCAGAGGTCCTTCAGTTTATAGTCTATATCAGGGGTCTTCAAACTGCGGCCCTCCAGTTGTTCAGGAACTATAATTGCCATCATGCCTAGTCATGTCTGTGAAGGTCAGAGTTTTGCAATGCCTCATGGGACGTGTAGTTCCGCAACAGCTGGAGGGCCGTAGTTTGAAGATCCCTGGTCTATATAAAAAGATTATAGCAATGTGACCAGGTTGTGTAACCATAAAATGTCCATCTACAAATGGAAGCCTCCACAAGGGGATTAGAAGCAAAATCCATCAGAAGCTACAGAGTATAAAAGAGAAGAGAGGCGCCTCTAAGTGTAGCAATATGTTGCTAAAATGTTGTACCTTCATTAAATGTAACCATATTGCTACACTTACCCCCGGTTCACACAGGGGCGGCACGACTTGCAGGTCGCCTCACCGAGGCGACCTGCACACGACTTCCACGGCGACTTGCAAAACGACTTCTGTATAGAAGTCTATGCAAGTCGCCTCAAGTCGCCCCCAAAGTAGTACAGGAACCTTTTTCTAAGTCGGAGTGACTTGCGTCGCTCCTATTAGAACGGTTCCATAGTACAGAACGGGAGGCGACTTGTCAGGCGGCTAGGTCGCCTGACAAGTCGCCCCTGTGTGAACCGGCACTGAGAGGCGCCTCTCTTCTCTTTTATAATCAGTTGTGACATGACACTACTCGTATATGAAGACATCGCTTGTATATCAAGTCAGAATTTATTAAATAAATTTTCTTGTCTTGGCTTGTCTTGCAAAATGCTCTCAAACCAAGTTACTCTCAAACCAAGGTTTTACTATACTGGACTAAATTAAGAGTAAAGAGATAAATTAATTACTTCTGAAATAGATGGGCTTTGCATTAACCGCTTGCAGACCGGCTCACAGAGATATATACGTCGGCAGAAGGGCATGTACAGGCAGATTAAAGTACCTGTACGTTGCCCTTTAAGAAGCGGTTTGTGGGTGCGCGCCCGTCGCAACCTCTGTGAGTGTGATCGCGGGTCCAGCAGACTCGATGTCCTGCGGGGATACCCGTGATCATCTCACAGAGAGGACGAACGGCGAAATACTGATGTAAACAAGCATTTCCCCGTTCTGCCTAGTGACAGGACACTGATCACCGCTCCCTGTAATCGGGAGTGGTGATCGGTGTCGAGTCACACATAGCCCCCCCCCACAGTAAGAATCACTCGCTAGGACACACGTAACCCCTACACTGCCACCTAGTGGTTAACCCCTTCACTGCCAGTCACATTTACACAGTAATCAATGCATATTTAATTGCACTGATCGCTGTATAAATGACAATGGTCCCAAAATAGCGCCAAAAGTGTCCGATCTGTCCGCCATAATGTCGCAGTCAAGATAAAAATCGCTGATCGCCGCCATTACTAGTAAAAAAAAAAAAAAAAATTATTAATAAAAATGCCATAAAACTATCCCCTATTTTGTAGACACTATAACTTTTGCGCAAACCAATCAATAAACGCTTATTGCGTTTTTTTTTTACCAAAAATATGTAGAAGAATACGTATCGGCCTAAACTGAGGAAAAAAATGTTTTTTTTTATATATTTTTTGGGGGATATTTATTATAGCAAAATGTAAAAATTGTCGTTATTTTTTTGTTTATAGCGCAAAAAATAAAAACCGCAGAGGTGATCAAATACCACCAAAAGAAAGCTCTATTTGTGGGGGGAAAAAAGAACGTTGATTTTGTTTGGGAGTCAAGTCGCACGATGGCGCAATTGTCAGTTAAAGCGACGCAGTGCCGAATCGCAAAAAAACGCTCTGGTCTTTTGCCAGCCAAATGGTCCGGGGCTGAAGTGGTTAATCCTCTGCGTTTGGATCCTTGTTCATGCATAAAAAAAAAAAAAAAAGATTTTATTTTTTCACAACCATAGACCGGTATTAAGAAGCAGATGATTAAGAAGTATGTGCGCAGCTGAAAATCCCGTCCATTAGGTCAGCACGACCTAAGCCGTGAACTGTTCAGTCCATGTTAACAGTAAACACGACCATGTAATGTGAGCTCTACTGTAAATATAGGAATAATTAAAGAGTTGAACATGCCATTAGCAAATATACAACTATGAGTGCAAAAATAAAAAAAAATAAACTATACGCCTACGACGCTCTATTACTCACTGGCACTCCGGGGCGTCTAATTCTTATAAATTGATACTTAATGTGGAAAAGGTTGGTGACCCCCCTCCTCTGCTCCAAGGTTACATTATGGCAACGATAGCAAGTAACAGAAGCACAGGTTAAAAGGGTCTAGGGTCTATTACTACTAGATGTAATTTATAAGAAGGATGTCTATTCTAAGGCTGCATGCTGGTAATACTAAGATGTAAGATAAGCACAAGGTAAGAAGGTGAAGGAAACAGGAGCTAGGGATGAGCTAATGGTTTGGTCCAAACCCGGGACCTGGAAATCGTATATTCCTACTGCTTCTATAGATGCCAGTTTTTTCCACTGTCATTGTTCCCAAAGGAAGCTGCAGGTGCCAGCACCCGCCGCATCACCCTAGGAACCACTGACGTCACTGGGAATGAGAGAGCAGTGACGTGACTGCCCAAATATGGCCATGGTCACCTTTAGAACACCCAAACCCATGGCTCCATCCCAGACTTACTCCTTTCAAGCCACAGTTGCTGACTACCACAGCCCGTCTTCCCCTATCCTTCCCCTAGTCTTGTGAGCAAGCTAGCAGTGGTGGAACGAGTCAAGGAAGGTGGTTTCAGGTGGAGACATTCATGTATGCAGTTTTCATCTTTTATGGAATTAAATAAAGAGCTTTTGGAGTGCAGCTTATGTATACTTTTGCCTGATCATGGTCATATTTGGTCAGTGATGTCCCCACCATCCTTGCCTCTTCGTTTATAGAGCTGTCATTCTGCTATGAGTACCTTCATTAGAACATACCCAAACCCATGGCTCCATCCCAGACCTGCTCCTTTCAACCCACACGGATGACCCAGTTGCTGACTACCACAGCCGTCTTCCCCTATCCTTCCCCTAGTCTTGTGAGCAAGCTAGCAGTGGTGGAACGAGTCAAGGAAAGTGGTTTCAGGTGGAGACATTCATGTATGCAGTTTTGATCTTTTAATGAATTAAATAAAGAGCTTTTGGAGTGCAGATTATATATACTTTTGCCTGAGAATGGTCATATTTGGTCAGTGATGTCCCCACCATCCTTGCCTCTTCGTTTATAGAGCTGTCATTCTGCTTTGAGTACCGTCATTAGAACATACCCAAACCCATGGCTCCATCCCAGACCTGCTCCTTTCAACCCACACGGATGACCCGGTTGCTGACTACCACAGCCGTCTTCCCCTATCCTTCCCCTAGTCTTTTGAGCAAGCTAGCAGTGGTGGAATGAGTCAAGGAAAGTGGTTTCAGGTGGAGACATTCATGTATGCAGTTTTCATCTTTTATGGAATTAAATAAAGAGCTTTTGGAGTGCAGCCTATGTATACTTTTGCGTGAGCATGGTCATATTTGGTCAGTGATGTCCCCACCATCCTTGCCTCTTCGCTTATAGAGCTGTCATTCTGCTATGAGTACCTTCAGGATCAATCATATGCGCCAGGTCATCAGACTTTTATTTTTTTAGCTAACTGGCAGGCAGTGGGCATCATGATTGATGGGTTTACAACAAGGGATGTTTTTAAGGATTTTTATTCTTTTAATAGAGGACTCGTCAAACATTAGGGTGTCTTTATTTCTAGGTTACAATTCTTTTTTTTTAATGTATCCCATACTCATTCATGTGGGGGGGATGCCGGTATGTGTCTGGAGCCACCTTATTATTAAATAAGATGATTTGGACTAATGCACAAAGCAAGGTCCGTAAAGACATGAATGAGCGAGTTTGGGGTGGAGGAACTTGACTGGCCTGCACAGTCCTGACCTCAACCCAATAGAACACCTTTGGGATGAATTTGAGACTATGATCCAGGCCTTCTCCTCCAACATCAGTGCCTGACCTCGCAAATGAGCTTCTGGAAGAATGGTCAAACATTCCCATAGACACACTTATAAACCTTGTAGACGGCCTTCCCAGAAGAGTTGAAGCTGTTATAGCTGCAAAGGGTGGGCCAACTCAATAGTGAACCCTATGGACTAAGACTGGGATACCATCAAAGTTCATGTGCGTATAAAGGCAGGTGTCCCAATACTTTTGGCAAAATAGTGTGTATATATATATATATATATATATATATATATATATATATACTATACCACTCCCTACCCACCTACCAGTACTGCCCCTTTTAGAGAATACAGAGCCAAGTATCATTTTGTGGTGCTAAATCATTTGTATGGAACATGTTGATAAAAAGAAAAGCAGTAAAATAGATCCCCTGCAGCCAGGAACAATAGAATCCCAGCAATAGATCCCACACAACAATAGACTCCCCCAGCAACAATGGACTCCACCGCAACAAGAATAGATTCCCTGCAGCAACCGTGAACCACCCACCACAAAATATCACACCCAGTAACAAAATATCCACCTAGGCAACATTAGACCCCCCAGCAGCAACAACAGATCTCCCAGCAGCCAGCATCAATAGATCCTCCAGCAGCCAGTAAAAATAGACCTCTCCCTTAACAGTAGATCACTTCCAGCAACATAAGACCCCCCAGCAACAATAGATTCCCTGGCAGCAGCAATAGACATTTACACAAAAACAGATCCCCACAGGGACAATAGATCCCCCAGCAGCCAACATCAATAGACCCTCCAGCACACCCCATACCCCATGTAATTACATACATTCAGTGCTGGAGGTGCCGGAACTGCTTTCCCCCGCGTTCCCGCTGAAAAAAATTCCTGTGTGTATATATATATATATATATATATATATATACAGTGGGGACGGAAAGTATTCAGACCCCCTTAAATTTTTCATTCTTTGTTATATTGCAGCCATTTGCTAAAATCATTTAAGTTCATTTTTTTCCTCATTAATGTACACACAGCACCCCATATTGACAGAAAAACACAGAATTGTTGACGCTTTTGCAGATTTATTAAAAAAGAAAAACAGAAATATCACATGGTCCTAAGTATTCAGACCCTTTGCTGTGACACTCATATATTTAACTCGGGTGCTGTTCATTTCTTCTGATCATCCTTGAGATAGATGGTTCTACACCTTCATTTGAGTCCAGCTGTGTTTGATTATACTGATTGAACCTGATTAGGAAAGCCACACGCCTGTCTATATAAGACCTTACAGCTCACAGTGCATGTCAGAGCAAATGAGAATCATGAGGTCAAAGGAACTGCCTGAAGAGCTCAGAGACAGAATTGTGGCAAGGCACAGATCTGGCCAAGGTTACAAAAACATTTCTGCTGCACTTAAGGTTCCTAAGAGCACAGTGTCCTTCATAATCCTTAAATGGAAGATGTTTGGGACGACCAGAACCCTTCCTAGAGCTGGCCGTCCGGCCAAACTGAGCTATCGGGGGAGAAGAGCCTTGGTGAGAGATGTAAAGAAGAACCCAAAGATCACTGTGGCTGAGCTCCAGAGATGCAGTTGGGAGATGGGAGAAAGTTGTAGAAAGTCAACCATCACTGCAGCCCTCCACCAGTCGGGGCTTTATGGCAGAGTGGCCAGACGGAAGCCTCTCCTCAGTGCAAGACACATGGAGTTTGCTAAAAAAACACCTGAAGGACTCCAAGATAGTGAGAAATTAGATTCTCTGGTCTGATGAGACCGAGATAGAACTTTTTGGCCTTAATTCTAAGCGGTATGTGTGGAGAAAACCAGGCACTGCTCACCACCTGTCCAATACAGTCCCAACAGTGAAGCATGGTGGTGGCAGCATCATGCTGTGAGGGTGTTTTTCAGCTGCAGGGACAGGACGACTGGTTGCAATCGAGGGAAAGATGAATGCATCCAAGTACAGGGATATCCTGGACGAAAACCTTCTCCAGAGTACTCAGGACCTCAGACTGGACCGAAGGTTTACCTTCCAACAAGACAATGACCCTAAGCACACAGCTAAAATAACGAAGGAGTGGCTTCACAACAACTCTGTGACTGTTCTTGAATGGCCCAGCCAGAGCCCTGACTTAAACACAATTGGGCATCTCTGGAGAGACCTAAAAATGGCTGTCCACCAACGTTTACCATCCAACCTGACAGAACTGGAGAGGATCTGCAAGGAGGAATGGCAGAGGATCCCCAAATCCAGGTGTGAAAAACTTGTTGCATCTTTCCCAAAAAGACTCATGGCTGTATTAGATCAAAAGGGGCTTCTACTAAATACTGAGCAAAGGGTCTGAATACTTAGGACCATGTGATATTTCAGTTTTTCTTTTTTAATAAATCTGCAAAAATGTCAACAATTCTGTGTTTTTCTGTCAATATGGTGTGCTGTGTGTACATTAATGAGGAAAAAAATGAACTTAAATGATTTTATCAAATGGCTGCAATATAACAAAGAGTGAAAAATTCAAGGGGTTCTGAATACTTTCCGTCCCCATTGTATATATATACACACACACATATATACAGCAAAAGTAACATTTACAAAGGAAAGAAAATGATACAGTTTAAATTGCCAGCAAATGACATTTCAATAAAGGCTAAAAATAAACAGCATGCAGACCCCTCCATCCCCTAAATTATATAGCAGAACTTTGTAGGCGTTTGTATGCTGTTTGTTTTTTCTTTTTAAAGACGCTTTCATTTATCAGCAATTTTAAACATTGTAAATGCAGTTTACAACTTTCTGTACATCACAGGGATGTGCCCCTTCACAGGCAGGATTAGGACACCCCCCAGGCATGTTATTTAAAGGAATTGTCTGCTTTTAATGATTAACCTTAAAGCAAAACTGCCTCCTCCCTCCCTTTTCCATCACCTTTGGATAAAGTTTTTTTTTTTTTTTTTTTTTGGGGGGGGGGGGGGAGTGATTTTGACAGGTACCCACTCCCACGTCCGCTCGGATCACCTAGGCAATCTGCAGCGCACCAGGGACCCAAAGACAGGTGGAGAACCGGCCCAGATGAGGACCCCCACTGGATCCCTGGACAGATAAGTGTCCTTTTATTTAAAAATCAGCAGCTACAGTATTTGGAGCTGCTCACGTTTCATTTTTGCTGAACCTCCAGAAGAACCAATTTGTGCATCTAAGAAATTACTGCCCCTGGTGAAATCAAATTTTTAATAGTTTTTTTTTTTTTTTTGCCTCGGTACATGTTCTCAGGGTAGTGCCTACCCCCCCCCCCCCATGCTAATTTTTGACATCCTTTTTGCTATTAGCCCCAAAAATGGGAATTTTTAATTGACAGATATGGCTCCTATTGATTTTGATGGGGTTCGGGATTCACACTTCTTTGACATTCACCAAACTCAGCTCCAGTCCTGGGACAAGGTCATCAAGCGCCCAGGGCAAAGATTCCGAAGTGCGCCCCCCCCACCACCACCCCAAACACACAAATCTCCCAAAACAAATAATCCCCCTTGTCCCAGTACAAAACCCTTCCTGTTAAAATCCCCCCTCACAGCACAAATCTTTCCCCCCATCCTCTCTAACCTAAAAATCCTCTCTTTTCCCAAATGTTCCTTGATAGCACAACTATCCCTCCCCAAAAAAAACACCCTGCTACACAAATCCTCATCCCTCAAATTTCCCCCTCAAGCAAAAGTCCTCCCTCTCCAAATCCCCCTCCAAGTACAAATCCCCCCCCCCAATTTCCCCTCCTACCACAAATACTCCCCGACCATCCCTACTAACACAAATGCCCCCCCAAATTCCCCCTCCAAGCACAAATACCCATCAGTCATCCCTGCTAGCGCAAATTATCCCCCCCCATCCCCCTTCCTAACAGCCCCAAGATGTCCCATCCTAGCACAAATCACCCCCCCCCCCCACCCCCATTCAATCATCTCTTCTAGCACAACGCCCCAAATCTAGACATGTGCACTGCCGAAAAATTCATTCATTTTCGTTCCATTCG
Source organism: Aquarana catesbeiana (assembly GCF_042186555.1). Lineage (NCBI taxonomy): Eukaryota > Metazoa > Chordata > Amphibia > Anura > Ranidae > Aquarana > Aquarana catesbeiana. The sequence goes on along the minus strand of NC_133325.1, from coordinate 782,768,801 downwards.
TTTTTTTGTTTTTTTTTCTCGTGTCATTCGTTTTGATCGCAGTTCGTAATATAAAAAATTGGAAAATCCAAAAATAAGAAAGAAACAATTCTAAATAATGACTGACTAACTAACAAATTATAAATGACTATTAAATGATAGGTATTGGAATTTCCTTTCAAATTTGGCTGTTAGTGAACGTAACGAATACGAATTTTATCCAAAGTTACGAATTATCCGAAATAACCAATGCCGCATTTAAACGGAACGGAACGTAACAAATTAATAATAAACAATAATAAAACGTTTTTATTATTATTATTGTTATTTATTATTATTAATTCGTTACGTTCCATTCCATTTACGAATATTCAGATATTTCCGAATGAATTAATTTGTCAAAATTCATTAAAAAACGAATTTGGAACTAAACAAATTGCACATGTCTACCCAAATCCCTGCTCCCGGCACAAATCTTCTTTCCTCCATCCCCCCAAATCACCACTCCTAGCACCCCCCCCCCCCAGAACAAATCTGCCCCCTGCCCCCCCCCCCCTTCCCCCTCCTAGCACAAATCATCCCCCTTCCAAATTATTCCCCTAGCATAAATAACCCCCCCCCCCAAAAAAAAAAAAAAAATCACAGACAATAACAATAGCACAAATACATTTGTTAAAGTTGAACTATAGGCACAACTTTTTTTTTTTTACTTTGAATAAAGTATGGGGGGGTTATGTACCATTGCGGATATTTCCCTTCACTCCATAACCAATCAGGAAGTGAGAAGAAATCCCTGCAAATTAAGGGAATTCCTTGGGGACCCCCCAGGTCACTAGTGTCCCCGGTGAAAGATTTCCCCCCTATTACTTTTCTGGGGACAACCAAAAATGCTCAAGAAAAAAAAAATAACATCCTGCTCCTTCAAATATTCTTATCACTTGGAAAACAAATGTCAATTTAACCCCACTAGTGATCAGAAATTCGAACAAGTTTTTTGAAAAATGGACATTGTTCAATAAAATTCTACTAGTGTATGGCCAACTTAAGTTATGGCTACATGCTGGTAACACTAAGAAGGTGTAATGGAAAAAAAAAAGGTAAGTAGGAGGAATAAACAATTCAGATTCTATCACTGATCTATATTCTCTATTTTAGGCTACACGCTGGTTATACTAAGGTGTAAGATAAAGAGGGGGTGGAAGCAGTTTAGTGCTAGCAGTCTATTACTGATGTAATAACAGCTACATGCTGGTAATAATAGGGTACAAAGGAAGCACAGGGCAAGCTTGGGGACATCACAGTACTAGAAGTATATCATTGTAGATTCTCGATTCTACAGCTACATACTGAAATACTAAGGTGTATTAGAACCAGGGATGAGCTAGGTTTGATCCACAACTTGGTCTGAACCCAGTTTGGCAGAATGGGAAGTTGTCTTGTGATTGCATCCCCCACTGGCCCAATCAGCTTCAGCTTGGGTATTCCCCATTTTACAGCTGCATGCACCCAAAGAGACATGGATGATCATGATATTATTGACATAGTATGGCCAGCGTTTTTCCTTTCGAGTGATCTTTCTGGCCATGTCTAAAATGAGGCTTGATTCCACCATGTTCCGGTTTCCCTCCCCTGTCCGTTCACTATATAATGTGTGATGGCTCTGCCTAACATCCATGCCCCAGAAGGCATTATAAGTGCCGAAATGCGTAGGACAGAGCCAACGGATGTGGCGTCACCACGCGCCTTCGAACCCAGAAGCAGTTGGTTCTAATTTGTGATTTATCCTCGTGAGTATTTTGACAAATTTGAATAAATATTTTTGGAGATGGTTTTACAGTGGACTATCCTTCCACACTTTTAAATGCATAATTTGAGGTTGAGGTGGATATTCTTTTATGTCCTGTGTGGGGTGTCATAAGAGGCCACGGAGGATTTCGACAATAAGAGCACACTTCTCTGCACAGAGGGTCAATATAATTTGGTAAGTGTACCCATTTGATACTTTGGTGTAGGATCACTGTGGTGTCAACGTCTGGAGTGCCCATATATGTCAATCTGGAAGATTCTTATCACTTTGGCATCATTTTCATCTGTAATGGTGGACTAATAATGCACTATTTGAAACCTTTTCTATTTATTGTGTATTCATCACTGTTTAAGGAGCGCAGCAGTTGTTTACTTTATGTATGGCCACATGACCATATATGGTCAATGAGGTAGTGGTAGACAGGTACTTGACAAAGTCATTTCTTGAGCCCAATTGGCCTGAATTTAGCAGACGGGGACCACTCAGGAGAGGACATTCACCCTAGTTGAGAAATTCAAGTGCAAAAGACACCCTAGACGTTTCTGAAGCCCCTGCAACGCATTGGTTGTCTTTTGTCCTGCTTGATGTAAACAGTTGAACAATAAAGACTTTGGCCTTTCATTTGGTGCTCTCCTTGACCTATTACATGAATAACAACAAGGGCTGTATCAAAAGTAATGAAAAATTGGGCATAACTTTATTATTGACTTACACAGGTTGTTCAATTTTCACATATTGATAGAGTAATCCTTCTTCTTTTTTTTTTTTTTCATTGTATGTAAATAACGGGCTTCAAGCAAAAGCAACATGCCATTATTATGTTCTTGACAAAGAATGGGTGGTGGCTGTCTGACATCCACAGAAGCCTATAGAATGTTTATGGGATGATAGATTTGACAATGGCAATGTCTTGTCACTGGTGACTCTCTTGTCAATAATGTCATCTCCATAAACTTTCCCTATCCTTCTGTGGATGTTGGACAGTTACCACCCATCCTTCATCAAAAAGTCAATAATGGAACGTTGCTTCTGCTTGGAATTCATTATTTACTGAAAAAGAAGAAGAAGAAAAAGAAAGAAGATGGAAAAAAGAAGGAAGAAAGAAAGACGAAAAATAAAAAAGAAGAAATAAGGAAGATGAAAGGATAAGTAGAATGATGAAAGAAGGAAGAAGTAGAGTTCCTCTTTTTCATTGTATGTAAATAATGGGTTTCAAGCAGAGTTCTTGACGAAGGAGGGGTGCAGGCTATCCGATATCCACAGAAGCCTACATAATGTTTATGGGATGAGATCATTGACAAGGGCAATGTCTGGTCACTGGTGACTCTAGTCAATGATGTCCTCTCCATAAACATTGCATAGCCTTCTGTGGATGTTAGACAGCCACCACCTATCCTTTGTTCAGGAACGTTGTTTCTGCTTGGAATTCATTATTTACTGAAAAAAAAGAAGAAAAAGAAAGGAAAAAAGGAGAAAGAAGAAGCAAGCAGAAAGATAAAAGAAGAATAAAAAAAGAAGGAAGAAAGAAGAAGAAAAAAAAGAAGAAAAAAGAAGAAAGAAGGAACAAAGAAGAAAAAAGAAGAAAAAAGGAAGCATAGAGATAAAAGAAGAAAAAGAAAGAAGGAAAAAAGAAGAAAGACGAAGAAAGAAGGAAGCAGAAAGATGAAGGAAGAAGAAGAAAGAAGAAGAGAAAGAAAAAAGGGAGATGAAAGGAGAGGTAAAAAGATGAAAGAAGAAAGAAGAAGAAAGAAGGAAGAAGTAGAGTAACCCTTCTTCTTCTTCTTTTTCATTGTATGTAAATGATGGGTTTCAAGCAGAAGCAACATGCCATCACTGAGTTCTTTTTGTTCGTCCTTCTGTGGATGTTAGAGAAAGAAGAAAGAAGGAAAAAAGAAGAAAGAAGAAGAAAGAAGGAAGCAGAAAGATGAAAGATGAAAGAAGAAGAAGAAAGAAGAAGGGAAAGAGAAAAGAAGAAAGAAGGAAGATGAAAGGAGAAGTAGAAAGATGAAAGAAGAAAGAAGAAAGAAGAAAGAAGAAAGGAGAAAGAAATAGAGTAACCCTTCTTCTTCTTTTGCATTGTATGTAAATAATGGGTTTCAAGCAGAAGCAACGCGCTGTCCCTGAGTTCTTGACGAATGAGGGGTGCAGCTGTCCGACATCCACAGAAGCCTACAGAATGTTTATAGAATGATTTCATTGACAAGGGCAATGTCTGGTCACTGGTGACTCTAGTCAATGATGTTATCTCCATAAACATTCCGTAGCTTTCTGTGGATATTAGACAGCCACGACCCATCCTTCGTTCAGAACTCAGTAATGGAACGTTATTTCTGCTTGGAATTCATTATTTACCAATAAAGAAGAAGAAAAAAAAAAGGAAAAAAGAAGAAGGCAGAAAGATAAAATAAGAAAAAGGAAGAAAGAAGAAGAAGAAGAAAAAAGGAAGAAAGAAGAAGAAAGAAGGAACAAAGAAGAAAGAAGAAGAAAGGAGAAAGCATAGAGATAAAAGAAGAAAAAGAAAGAAGGAAAAAAGAAGAAAGAAGAAGAAAGAAGGAAGCAGAAAGATGAAAGATGAAAGAAGAAGAAGAAAGAAGAAGAGAAAGAAAAAATAAGAAAAAAGGAGGATGAAAGGAGAAGTAGAAAGATGAAAGAAGAAAGAAGAAGAAGAAAGAAGGAAGAAGTAGAGTAACCCTTCTTCTTCTTCTTTTTCATTGTATGTGAATAATGGGTTTCAAGCAGAAGCAACATGCCAACATGCAACACTGAGTTCTTGATGAATGAGGGGTGCAGGCTGTCTGACATCCACAGAAGCCTACAGAAAGTTTATAGGATAATTTCATTGACAAGGGCAATGTCTGGTCACTGGTGACTCTTGTCAATGATGTCGTCTCCATAAACATTCCGTAGTTCTGTAGCCTTCTGTGGATGTTAGACAGCCACCACCCATCTTTTATTCAGAACTCAGTAATGGAATGTTGTTTCTGCTTGGAATTCATTATTTACCGAAGAAGAAGAACAAGAAAGAAGGAAAAAAGAAGAAGGCAGAAAGAAGAAGAAAGAAGGAAGCAGAAAGATAAAAGCAGAAGACAAAAAAAGAAGGAAGAAGGAAGAAGAAGAAAAATTAATTATTTACCGAAGACATAAAAAGAAGAAAGAAGGAAAAAAGAAGAAGGAAGAAAGAAGAAAAAAGAAGGAAGCAGAAAGATGAAAGAAAAAGAAGAAGGATGAAAGAAAAAGATAAAAGAAGAAGAGAAAGAAAAAAGAAGGAAGAAAGAAGAAGAAAAAAGAAGAAAGAAAGAGGAAGAAGAAGAAATAAAAAATAAAAAAAAGGGGAAGAAAGAAGAAGGAAAAAGAAGAAACAAAAAAGAAGGAAGAAAGAGTAAGAAGAAGAAAAAAAAAAGAAAAAAAAAAGAGGAAAGAAGAAGAAAAAAGAATAAACAAAAAAGAAGAAAGAGGAAGAAGAAGAAAGAAAGAAGAAAAAAAAAAAAGAAGAAAGAAAGAAGAAGAAAGAAGAAAGAAAAAAAGAAGACATAAGAAGGAAGAAGAATAAAGAAAGAAAAAGGAAGAGTTGGTAGAGTTACTCTACCAACATGAATTTTGAGCGTCCTATGCCCACTTTTGCATTAACCTAATATTTGTGAGACAAAGCATAGCCAATTGAATTTGGGGAGAATGGGGAAGAATAGAATTTGGGGAGCAAAGTAGAATGAAAGGAAGCTACAGCTCAGTACTAGGAGTCGATTACAGTGCACAGGAATAAAACATAGAATATAGGAAAAAGCAAAAATGTCCCCTTATGATACAGACCCATTACAAGATAAAATCACCAGTTAATCCTGCAAGTATATATTCTTGATGGATCCATTGTTACCGGAGTTAATCACGGCCATTCAGCTCACTAACGGCTTTGGCCAAATTGACTGGCTGATGATGGCCTTCCAGGAAAGTGTCAGCTGAATGTGCCCAAATTTCAGGGAACACCTGTTACTCAACCAGCCTGAAATATTCAATCATGGAAGATGTCACTTCCAATTTCATAGCGGAACAGACTGCAGCTAATCATTCGCAGCCAGCAAACATTAGCGACCTCACCTGCATGCTCCGGGCCGTCCCTCTGCTGCTGGACTGGCAGCGGGAAATATCACAGACCGTCTTAGACTTTTGAGATACCTTTTTGTGTTTTTATTGCTTCAAAGGCTGAATAAAAAGACTTATGTCAATCACGTTTAACGTCTTACAAGCCCTAGCAATTTTGATCTGGAGGTGGCAGAACAAAACTCCTTGGAGGGAAAAACATATATTAATCCTTCCAGATCCCACAAAGACTGTCAGAAAATTTCCATTAATACAATATTTTGAAACTTCTTGTTATAAGGAATAAGTGAAACTGACAGTTTACTTTTAGCCAAAATTTTGGCAAAAATTAAAAGATTTTATTGAAATGCATTGGAATCAATGGGAAAGGCAACATTAAAAGAGAAGTTCGGGATGTGAAAAAAAGAAACCTGGGTGGGTGCAGCATCAATCCGATGCTGAATCTGTCCCCCGCCAGCTCTGTATTGAGAACTGAGCGATCAAACACCGCTGATTGCTCAGTTCACACCTTCCGCTCTGAGCAGAGAGCCGTGACTGTCAGTCAATGGCTCTCTGCTCTCCCCTCCAGCGCAAGCTGGAGCGCTGGGCTGTGAAGGGTGAAGAAGGGACTGGCTCAGGCTCTCAGTGGCTCGCTGAGAGGTTGAGGCAGGTGCTGACCCAGGCATCTGGGCGAATACTGACCATATGGTCGGGACCGGCTTTGTGACGTCAGCTTCAGCCCTCTGTCAGCTGAAAAAAGGATCCATAGGAGAAGTATACCCAAAATTCCTTTGCCCATACTTCTTTTTTAAATGATTTTCAAGGCAGATTTATTTTAATTTTTTTTAACGACAATCTATGACATACTTACCTGCTCTGTGCAGTGGTTTTGCACAGAGCGGCCCGGGTCCTCCTCTTCTTGGGTCCCCTGCAGGTGCTCCTGGCCCCTCCCTGCCCCCATAGTAAGCAGCCAATGGCTCCCACTGCTGTCTCAGCCAATGAGGAAGAAGAGACCCAGGAGAGCTGCAGCTCTCATGCACATTTCTGGATCAAGATGGGGCTCAGGTAAGTATTAGGGAGGGCTGGGGGGGGGCGCTGCACATAAAAGGTTTTTTACCTTCATGCATAGAATTTCCCATTATATTGCAGAGTATTCTCCAGCTTTTGGAGAAAAGGTACAGCAATCAAGCATCAAGATTCCCAGATGTAACGCCAACCCTGGCTGCTGCTGACTCTCCTCAATATTTCAGGTAACCAACAAGGAGCCATCAATACAAAAGAAAAATACGCTGCGCTATATTGCGTTAATCAATATATCAAAATATGTATGCATCTACAAACGTATGAAAAAACTTAAATGCATATATGTAATTCATACCCCCACTGGGTAAAGCACAAACGATGGTAAATGTAAATAAAAATAAAAATATAAGTAAGAGAAGAGTGCTCCTAAATATAAAACATACACAAAAATAATAATAGTATATACAACACACTAAAATGCAATATGCATGATCTAATCAAACAAACATGCTAAAGTGCATATATGAAAATTTTATGAACATTTTAAAATAAAAAATTCCAAAAGAGCTTAGTGCCACACAATACATGTGAGTACTAATAAGGTAAATAAATGAACAAAGAAATAAAATTGTTGAAAGAATACACCGCCAATGGCATATTAAAATGCATATTAAAATGCAAGATACTTTGTTACAATACAGATGCAAAATGCGTGAACTTTTTTTATACATATTGTTTAGTGTATTAAAGTATCTTATTTATTTATTTTTTATTTTTTGGAGGGGATATGTCATTGGTTGTGTCTATCTTTTACCAACACTTTACTTTATTTATCCTTTTAGTATGATGACGCCTGCTCAAATAATAGGATGCAATGCCCTGTATATTCAAAGGATTTTGTTCACAGCTCTCACTAGTCTTACTATTTGTTTTGAGATTAAATAAGAAGGTAAAATACAACACTGTTCTGTTAAAGGGCAAAAAAAGTAAAAAAAAAAAAAAAAAAAAAAAAAGAATCTTCTTAGTACATTCTCACATCTCCTGCTTCCCATGTCATCAGCCTCTATTGTAGTCAAGAGGAACCACCAAAAGAATTGTCATAATCCGATACTTCTGAAAGTGCTTGAGATGACCGTAATCATGTTAGTGCACTTGCAGAAAGAAAAATCAACCTTCGTGATACTTTTTTATTTGCACCAACATCCAATTTTTCCAGGAAAAGCTTTTCGGGGTGTACCCCCTTCATCAAGGTTGGTCAAGCTTGGACCTTGAAGAAGGGGGCACACCCCGAGAGGTTGTCCCCAATTTTGGATGTTTGGATACTTTTTTTTTATTTGCACCATCCAATGGAAATTTGGATGGTGCAAATAAAAAAAAAAGTATCATGGACAGTACTCAATTGTTCTGGTGTCAAATTCCGTGTCCCCGCCATTTTCTGTGGTAACTACGCTACATAGGACAAAATCAGAGGTGGCTCTCTAATTAGGCGGTCGCCTAAGGCCTCGCACTCACAGGGGCCTCGCGGCTGCCTAATTTGCCTGTTCTCAATCACTGAAGTTGGCGCCGGCGGCTCCGCCTACCCCCACTGGGACTCTGTGGCTTAGGAGCTGACGGACAAATCAGATACTACCCGCAGCCTGAGGAATAGCGGCCTCATCACGGAGCGTCTCAGTTCGTGGGGCCTCATGTGTAAGTTTTGCCTAAGGCCTCACAAAGCCTAGAGCCGCCTCTGGACAAAATAGTGACATTAGGGTGGGGAGAAGACGATGAAACACCAACCACAGTGTTCGATTCTGAAGATCCTTCTGAAGGCTGTTTATCTTCAATATGGAAGAGACTGATTACATGGGTAGCATATATATAGGATTTTTTTATTTGTTTTACATTTTAATAAGAAATTTTAAAGAAATGTTTCACTATCTCATAGCATATACTGATTCCATACTCTGGATAAGACTGACCTGGGCAGTTTCTCTGTTTTCCCCATACTTGGTGCTCATACTAATCCATCAAAACCTATTTCATTGATGGAATTTAAAAATTCTTATAAAAATGTATTATTATTATATTTTCAATATTTCGAAACTCTAATGCCCCGTGCACATGATCTGATTTTCCGACAACAAATGTTGGATGCGAGCTTGTTGGCTGAAAGTCCGACCGTGTGTACGCTCCATCGAACATTTGTTGTTGGACTTTCCGCCAACAAATGTTGGCTAGCAGGTTCTCAAATTTTCTGCCAACAAAACTTTGTTGTCGGAATTTCCGATCGTGTGTACACAAGCCCGACGCACAAAAGTTCACGCATGCTCGGAATCAATGGCTATTGAACTTCCTTTTTATCGGCTCGTCGTACGTCTTGTACGTCACAACGTTCCCACGTTTGGAATTGTTGGCCAACATTTGTGTGACCGTGTGTATGCAAGACAAGTTTGAGCCAACAACCTTCGAACAAAAATCCACGGTTTTGTTGGCGGAAAAGTTCGATCGTGTGTACGCGGCATAAGACTAACCATTCACTTATAATATGCTTATCGGAAACTAAGCTATCCACCACCCACAGGTTTGATTGATGACCAGAATTTGGTGCATTGTGAAGTTGAAACCAATACATTGGAAGCGTCAACACAGACTAATTTAAGATTGAATCAAAAAAAGAAAAAAATTACAGCAATTTTGTAAAAAGTGATTGGATTTTTCCACAGGATTTGATTGGTACTTACTCAATCCCATCTACTTGTGAGTCATCAAAACCACCAATTTATGTTTTCGATTGCTTTTTGAAATGAATGCTCAATCACTCACTAATTTCCCATGTGTATGGCCACCTTTTACCTGGTATAAACCATCATTTTCATCAGGAGGTGCAGCAGAAAAGACTTTCCGTAGGTTGTCTATTTTAATTTTCTTTATTTTTTTAAACAAAGTACTATTAAACCCTCGCTTTGCTAAGTATTTTCTCCTTTACCACTAACAATTTCCAGGCTATTTTGTAGTATTTTGCCCCAAAGACTTACATTTGATCATTTAAAATTTTTACAGTCAGTTCTATTCTTGTTTTACCTTTGAATGCCTGGATTGGGGAATACTCACTGATACATTATGTGATGTCCTGCTTTGGGACCAAATACCCTATGATCCATTATGTTAAGCCTATAATGTACATGTGTGCCTGCTCTAAAACTATCTGCTGGCCTCCTACATCCTCAAGCCCAGGCCATAAATCACATGTGTGCCTGCAAGCTGTCCTCCTACATCCTCAAGACCAGTCCATATTTCACATGTGTGCCTGCTCTAATACTATCTGCTGGCCTCCTACATCCTCAAGCCCAGAACATAATTCACATGTGTGCCTGCTCTAATACTATCTGCTGGCCTCCTACATCCTCAAGCCCAGGCCATAATTCACATGTGTGCCTGCTCTAATACTATCTGCTGGCCTCCTACATCCTCAAGCCCAGGCCATATTTCACATGTGTGCCTGCTCTAATACTATCTGCTGGCCTCCTACACCCTCAAGCCCAGGCCATAATTCACATGTGTGCCTGCTCTAATACTATCTGCTGGCCTCCTACATCTTCACAAGCCCAGGCCATAATTCACATGTGTGCCTGCTCTAATACTATCTGCTGGCCTCCTACATCCTCAAGCCCAGGCCATATTTCACATGTGTGCCTGCTCTAATACTATCTGCTGGCTTCCTACGTCCTTAAGCCCAGGCTATAATTTACATGCGTGCCTGCTCTAATACTATCTGCTGGCTTCCTTTGCCCTCAAGCCCAGGCTATAATTTACGTGTGCCTGCTCTAATGCTCTAATACTATCTGCTGGCCTTGTGCGTCCTCAAGCCCAGGCCATAATTCACAGGTGTGCCTGCTCTAATACTATCTGTTGTCCTCCTAGATCCCCAAGCCCAGGCCATTAATCACATGTGTGCCTGCTGTAATACTATCTGATGGCCTCCTAGGTCCACAAGGCCAGGCTATAATTCACATATGTGCCTGCTCTACTACTATCTGCTGGCCTCCTACATACTCAAGCTCAGGCTATAATTCACATGTGTGGCTGCTCTAATAATGTTTGTTGGCCTCCTACATCCCCAAGCCCAGTTCATAATTCACATATGTGCCCGCTCTAATACTATCTGCTGGCCTCCTACATCCTCAAGCCCAGTTCATAATTCACATATCTTCCTGCGCTACTACTGTCTGTTGGCATCCAACATCCTCAAGCCCAGGCCATAATTCACTCATGTGCCTGCTGTAGTACTATCTGCTGGCCTCCTAGGTCCTCAAGCCCAGGCTATAATTCACATGTGTGCCTGCTCTAATACTGTCTGCTGGCCTCCTACATACTCAAGCCCAGTTCAAAATTCACATATGTTCCTGCTCTACTACTGTCTGTTGGCCTCCTACGTCCTCAAGCCCAGTTCATAATTCACATGTGTGCCTGCTCTAATACTATCTGCTGGCCTCCTACATCCTCAAGTCCAGGCCATAATTCACCTGTGTGCTGTTCTAATACTATCTGCTGGCCTTCAGCCACCTCAAGCCCAGTTCATAATTTACATGTGTGCCTGCTCTAATACTATCAGGGGCCCCATGAAGCCTCACACCCAGGCCATAATGCCCATGCTTGCCCACTCTAAAACTATCAGGAGGCCAGACCCAGGCTATAATGTGCATAGGTGCCCAATCTAATATTATTAGGTGGGCTCCTGCATCCTAGTGCCCAGGCCATAATGTGCATATATGCCTGCTCTAATAATCTCAGGTGGCCTCCTGCGTTCTCACAATAACCAATATTGTGCATGTATGCCTGGTCTAATGTTATCAGGTAGACTCCTGCATCCTTCTGCCCAAACTATATTGTGCATATGCGCATGCTCTAATACTATCAGGAGGCCTGCTGTATCCTGTGTCCAAGCCATAATGCACATGCATGCCTGCTCTAAGACTATCAGGTGGCCTCCTGCGTCATTGTGCCCAGCCCCTAATGTGCCTCCTGTGACCTAGGGTCAAGCCAAAAAGGAACCAGCCTGCCTGGTCTAATACCAGGCAAGCTGGCCTCCGAGTGGCCTCTTGGGTAGTTGCGGCCAGGCCAGTGGCTCCTGTGGCTGCCTCTCTGTCCAATGATGAGAGAGAGAGCCAAGAGAGCCGCTGCTCTAGTGCATATCGCTGGTTCTAAATTGGGCTTGGATAAGTATAAGAAAAAGGGGGGGGGGCTGCTTGCAGAAAGTTTTTTTAACCTTAATGCATAAAATGCATTAAGGTAAAAGACCTCATACCTTTAGATTCAATTTAATAGTAACAGGTGGCTTCCGTCACCCAGGCGTCCAGCTAATAATGCGCATATGTGCCCGCTCTAATATTATCAGGTGGTCTCCTGTATCCAGGCTAGAAATTCGGACAAATCTTTCGTTATTTGGAAATTTGGATGTATCCGAGTTTCTGAATTACAATAGTAACAAATTTAAACAAATCCGAAAAACAAAATTTCAGACGAAATTCTCATTTGAATAATTTTCGTATAAAATTCAAATCGTTTTTGTATTGAATTTTAAATACATTAAAATTCAAATAGAATAGAAAATAAGAGAATAGAAAAAACAATAGAATAGAATTGAATAGAAAAGAATAGATTAGGAAAAAAATAATAATATAACCAACTTCAAAAATTCTAATAGAATAATTGTGAATTTAAATAGAATAGAAAAGAAAAAAAAAATATTAGTACTAGAATAGAAAATAAATGATTAGAATAAAATAGAATGAAAATATAAACATCTTCCAAAATTTGAATGGAATAAATTTGAATTTGAATAGAATAGAAAAGAATAGATTAGAAAAACAAAAGAATAAAATAGAATAGAAAAACTATACCAAATATGACCATCTTTCTAAAATTTGAATTTCAAATAGAATACATTTTAATTCAAATAGAATAGAAAAGGATAGAACAGAAAAAAAAAAAAACAATAGAAAAGAAACACTGTATGGAAGTATAGCCACCTTGTAGGCGGAAATACCAATGGGTATAGATTTTGTTGCAGGATTGTGCTGCAAACGCAGGCTGTGGAGAGGAAAGCAACAACAGAAGACTACCAGGTATAGAGCTCTGTACATAATTATATATATATTGTCAAAAGTATTGGGACGCCTGCCTTTACGCACACATGAACTTTAATGGCCTCCCAGTCTTAGTCCGTAGGGTTCAGTATTGAGTTGGCCCACCCTTTACAGCTATAACAGCTTCAACTCTTCTGGGAAGGCCGTCCACAAGGTTTAGGAGGGTGTCTATGGGAATGTTTGACCATTCTTCCAGAAGCGCATTTGTGTGGTCAGGCACTGATGTTGGACGAGAAGGTCTGGCTCGCAGTCTCCGCTCTAATTCATCCCGAAGGTGTTCTATCGGATTGAGGCCAGTCAAGTTCCTCCACCCCAAACTCGCTCATCCATGTCTTTAGGGACCTTGCTTTGTGCCCTGGTCCAAATCATGAGAGATATTGATGTGGGGTTGTTTTTCAGGGGTTGGGCTTGCCCTCCTTAGTCCCAGTGAAGGGGAAGGAAGCATGCCAAGACATTTTGGACAATTTCATGCTCCCAACTTTGTGGGAACAGTTTGGGGACGGCCCCTTCCTGTTCCAACATGACTGCCCACCAGTGCACAAAGCAAGATCCATAAAGACATGGATGAGTGAGTTTGGGGTGGAGGAACTTGACTGGCCTACACAGAGTCCTGACCTCACACCCGAAAGAACACCTTTGGGTTGAATTAGAGCGGAGTCTGCGAGCCAGGCCTTCTTGTCCAACATCAGTGCCTGACCTCACAAATGCACTTGTGGAAAAATGGTCAAACATTTCCATAGACACACTCCTAAACCTGGTGGACGGCCTTCCCCGAAGAGGTGAAGCTGGTATAGCTGCAAAGGGTGGGCCAACTCAATATTGAACCCTACGGACGACGACTGGGGTGCCATTAAAGTTCATGTGCGTGTAAAGGCAGGCGTCCCAATACTTTTGGCAATATAGTATAGTATAGTGTAGAGAGAGAGAGAGAGAGAGAGAGAGAGAGAGAGAGAGAGAGAGAGAGAGAGAGAGAGAGAGAGAGAGAGAGAGAGAGAGAGAGAGATCTAGATATAGATATATTTAGATATATATCTCTATCTATCTATCTATAGATATATATCTATATATACATATCTATCTATCTATCTATCTATCTATCTAGATATATATAGATATATATATATATATATATATATATATATATATATAGATAGATATATATATATATATATATATATATATATATATATATATATATATATATATATATATATATATATATATATATATAGAGATAGATATATATATATTTTTTTTTTTTAATGAGGGTTAAATGATAATTTATTTTAACTTTTTCTTTGCCTTTTTCAGCCAATCCATTTACCAGAATTTTTCCACATTGCACTTTGATGTTTAAAACTTTATGGAATCTGAGTGAAAACTTTCAGCTTTAGCAGGAAGAAAAGTGAATTATTTTGCTGATTTTTATATATAAACCCAATAAATATATTTTTCGAAAAAAAAAAAAAAGAATGTTCATCTGCAAAAACCAGTGTGATACCTCGCAGTGTGATATTCACGAGCGTAGGACAAATAGGACTAGAATGTACATAGAGCTGTGACAGTTCCTAACATGCAACAGATGAGGGGTCAGGGGGACGCGCAGTGCCCGCTCTGCTTGTCATGTCGTTGTCTAGGCAACAAGACCGAATTACCAACTTGTCACCGGGGGTTTCAGCAGGAACGAGTCATAAACTCACAACAACACCAGCAGATCCAGCAGAGGAAGAAGAAGGAACGGACAAGTGGCCACTTACCTGAAATAAAAAAACAATAAGAAAATCCACATTAGTATAAAAATGACATTAACCCAATGATATCTAAACACAAGAAATAAAAATGTCATACAGTCGGGGAAAAATAAGGATTTCATCCCCTGCATATTTTTGTAAGTTTGCCCACTTACAAAGAAATGGAGGGTCTATCATTTTTTATCATAGGTGTATTTTAACCACTTGCTTACCGGGCACCTAAACCCCCCTCCTGCCCGGACCAACTTTCAGCTTTTAGCGCTGTCACTCTTTGAACGACAATTGTGCGGTCATACTACACTGTACCCAAATGAAATTTTTATCATTTTTTTCCCACAAATAGAGCCTTCTTTTGGTGGTATTTGATCATCTCTGCATTTTTTTATTTTTTGTTAAACACATTAAAAAAGACAGATTTAAAAAAAATAAATAAAATACAAAACCGTTTTATATTTTGTTAATACATTTTGCAAACAGGTCATTTTTCTCCTTCAATGATGTACGCTGATAAGGCTACACTGATGGGCACTGATAGGCTGCACTGATGGGCACCAATTGGCTGCACTGATGGGCACCGATAGGCTGCATTGATGGGCACTGATAGGCTGCAATGATGGGCACTGATACGGCAACACTGATGCGCACTGATAAGGCGTCATTAATGGGCACTAATAGGCGGCACTGGTGGGCACTGATAGGTGGCACTGATGGGTGGCACTGATGGGCGGCACTGAAGGGCATTGATAGGTGGCACTGAAGGGCACTAATAGGTGGCACTAATAAGTGCCCATCAGTGTCGCCTTATCAGTGCCCATCAATGCAGCCTGATGAGTCACTGATTAGGACCACTGGTGGGCACTGATAGCTGGCACTGATGGGTGGCAGTGATGGGCACTGATGTGTGGCAGTGATGGGCACTGATGGGTGGCAGTGATGGGCACTGATCGGCACTGGTAGGTGACACTGATAAGCAGCACTGCTAGGTGGCACTGATGAGGCACTGATTGGCACCAGTGGTGGGCATTTATAGGTGGCACTTGTGGGCACTGATAGGTGGCACTGATTGCTGGCACTTACATACTCTGGGCACTGATTGGTGGGCATCGTGGGCACTGATTCGTGTCACTGGCTGGTGGCACTGGCAGGCGGTACTGGTGGGCACATATGAGGCTCTTCCTCTTCGGGACCGATGTCCCTGCAAACAGAAGCCGGTGATCGGCTTTTTTTCCCCTTACGCTGTCAGCGTGAGAAGAAAGAAAAAAAGATTACCGATCCTCTGTTTACATCACGTGATCAGCTGTCATTGGTGGACAGCTGATCACGTGGTAGGGGGCCGGGATTGGCCCCTTACTCAGATCAGTGATCACCTGAGTCTCATTGACTCGGGTGATCACAGCGCGCACCGTGCACACCCTTCAGGGGGGCGTGGCGAGCCTGCAAAGGGGAGCACATCAATAGATGTACTTCCGGCAAAGCAGATCCGTGCTGTAGCCATCATTCGACTATAGCGCGGATCTGAAGGAGTATTTGATCCCCTACCAACCAACAATAATTCTGGCTCCCACACACTGGCTCATGTGGTACACAGATGAGTCTTGTTAATTTTAGAAGCTGCTCCTTACGACACCTGTCCGCAGAATTTCTTTCTTCCATTCACACCACATCATCATGGGCAAGACCAAAAGAGCTGTCAAAGAGACATCAGGGACAAGATTGTAGACCTGCACAAGGCTGGGATGGGCTAAAAGACCATCAGCAAGAAGCTTGGTGAGAAGGAGACAACTGCTCGAGCGATTATTCACAAATGATAGAAATATAAAATAACCATCAATCGCCCTCGGTCTGGGGCTCCATGCAAGATATCGCCTCATGGGGTAAGGATGATCATGAGAAATGTGAGGGATCAGCCCAGAACTACACGGGAGGAGCTTGTGAATGGTCTCAGGGCAGTTGGGACCACAGTCACCAAACAAGTCATTGGTAACACAATACGCCACCTTGGATTGAAATCCTGCAGCACCCGCAAGGTCCTCCTCCTCTAGAAGGCACATGAACAGGCCCATCTGAAATTTGCCAATGAACATCTAAATGATTCAGAGAAGGGTTGGTATAAAGTGCTGTGGTCAGATGAGACCAAAATTGAGCTCTTTGGCATTAACTTGACTCGCCGTGTTTGGGGGAAGAAAAGTGCTGACTATGACCCTAAGAACACCATCCCTACAGTCAAGCACAGAGGTGAAAACATGATGCTTTGGAACTGTTTTTCTGCTAAAGGTATAGGCCGACTTGACCGCATTGAGGAGCCAATAGACGGGGCCATGTATTGTAAAATCTTGGATGAGAACCTTTTTCCTTCAGCCAGAAAACTGAAGATGGGTCATGGATGGGTTTTCCAGCATGATAATGACCCGAAAAATACTGCCAAGGCAACAAATGTGTGGCTCAAGAAAAAGCACATTAAGGTCATGGAGTGGCCTAGTCCGTCTCCAGACCTTCATCTTATAGAAAATTTATGGAGGGAGCTGAAACTTCGAGTTGCCAAACGACAGCCAAGGAACCTTAAGGATTTAGAGAAGATCTGTAAAGAAAAGTGGACCAAAATCCCTCCTTAGATGTGTGCAAACCTGGTCACCAACTACAAGAAACGTCTGACCTCTGTGATTGCCAACAAGGGTTTCTCCACCAAGTACTAAGTCATGTTTTGCTTGGGGATCAAATACTTATTTTACTCACTGAACTGCAACTCAATTTATAACATTTTTTATTGTTTTTTTCTGGAGTTTTGGTTGATATTCTGTCTCTATCACTTAAAATTCACTTATGATACAAATGATAGACCCTTCATTTCTTTGTAAGTGGGCAAACTTACAAAATCAGCAGGGGATCAAATATTTATTTTCCCCACTGTATACTATAGCTTACCGGCCCTCAGATGTTGGGCTGCATTAGTTTACTTCTGTCTTTTTTTTTTTGTCTTTGATGATCCTGCCAGTAACACAATTCCTCTCCTAGGGTGACAACTCTCACTTACTGTACTGAGGAGCAGCGTTGCCACCCTAAGACATGACTACAAAACACCTACCCCTCTGCTCATCTCCATAAATTAAGGGTGGGGGGTGTTGTACAGCTTAATAGCTGAGAACAATTTTAAACAATGGGCAGAGACCCTGCAAGACTACTGGCAGGATCAACAGGAGTATTGAACAGGTATAACAAAATGCATTCAATAGACCAAAAGGGAGCAAATAAGAGAAATTAATTGTCAAGATATACATATACTCTAACCACTCCCCTTCCGTTCGTTACATAAACCAGCCACTAGGGGGGGAAGAAGTTATTGTGATAGAGAGTGGTTAAAATGGCTTTTTTGTTTGCCCTGGTGCACATGCCCAGGCGTTACTCCCACTGTCATTAGTCAGCAGAAAGAATGGGACTAATGCACAGAGCTGATCAGAGCAGCTCTGTACCTAGCACTGGTCCAAATCATTTGGTGGAGGGGGGGGATTATGGTGTGGAATTGTTTTTCAGGGGTTGGGCTTGGCCCCTTAATCCCTGTGAAGGGGAAGGAAGCATGCCAAGACATTTTGGACAATTTCATGCTCCCAACTTTGTGGGAACAGTTTGGGGACGGCTCCTTCCTGTTCCTACATGACTGCGCACCAGTGCACAAAGCAAGGTCCATAAAGATATGGATGAGCGAGTTTGGGATGGAGGAACTTGACTGGCCTGCACAAAGTCCTGATCTCAACCCGATAGAACACCTTTGGGATGAATTAGAGCGAAGACTGCAAGCCAGGCCTTCTCGTCCAACATCAGTGCCTGACCTCACAAATGCGCTTCTGGAAGAATGGTCAAACATTCCCATAGACACACTCCTAAACCTTGTGGACGGCCTTCCCAGAAGAGTTGAAGCTGTTATAGCTGCAAAGGGTGGGGCCAACTCAATATTGAACCCTACAGACTAAGATTGGGATGCCATTAAAGTTCATGTGCGTGTAAAGGCAGGTGTCGCAATACTTTTGGCAATATAGTGTATAGGAAAATGTATAAAAATAGTTTTGTATCTCTCATAAACAGATGATTCCTGAACAGACATAAGCAGGTAGGTACGATGTCAAAAGCTTCCTTATAATGTCCTCAGAGGCATCCAAGCAAATCTCGCGTGTCAAGAAATACAGGTGTCTATTAGGCTTAGACTTCGAGTCAATATTGCACACAAGGGGCGAAGATTATTTCTCTGTTATTGGATGCATAGTACAATGCTGGAATTGATGCAATGGCGTTGTACTGTATCCCTTGACGCTATGATTTGGGAATTACTTGGATTCCCCTGAGGAATTTATAAGGAAGCCTTTGACATCATACTTACCTGCTTATATGTGTGCAAGGACATCGTCATGTGAGAGATAGAAGAAACAATTTAAGCACTATTTATGAACTTATATGGATCTCCATGATATATATTATTATTTTTTTTTTTTAAAGCATCATTATTCAAGGGCCTATTTATAGAAAATCCCTGTATAATCCCCATAATTTTGCCTTCTTTTAAATGAAAAAAGGTGCATGTAGCATTTTTGGCATCATTGTGCTGCGGTGCAATGTACATGAGAAGGCACATTGGAGTGTTATTTATGCTGTACTGTGAAGGGTAGCTCAAATGGAAAGTTAAACTAAAATAAAAAAAATTATTAAAAAATGTCTTGTATTATAATAATAATAATAATAATAATAATAAATTAAAAAAAAAAAAATATATATATATAAATATTTTTTTTTTACTTTTGGAAAGTGTGGCTATGGTATTTTTAAAGAGATTTAAAAAAAAAAATCCCCAAACAATCCCTGTAATTTGCCTAATATGTTTATTTCCTTTGAGCTAAAATAAAATAAGTAGCGTGCCTAACACTAACTTATAAATAAGTGTATTTTAAATGATTGTATAAATAATTACATTTATTTAAAGCTATTGTAGTTAGATAATATAATTATTATGTATTTATTAAAAAAGGATTTGTGCAAAAAATAATTATATATATATATATATATATATATATATATATATATATATATATATATATATGTAAATTATTGTATCTATAAATAATTATATTTGTTTAAAGCTATTATAGTTAGATAATATAATTATTATATATTTAATGTAAAATCGAATTGTATACAGTATATATATATATATATATATATATATATATATATATATATATATATATATATGCAGTAGTATTAGATAGATGGAAAGATAGGTAGGTAGACAGAGAGATAGATAGATAGATAGATAGATAGATAGATAGATAGATAGATAGATAGATAGATAGATAGATAGATAGATAGATAGATAGATAGATAGATAGATAGATAGATAGATAGATAGATAGATAGATAGAGAGATAGAGAGATAGAGAGATAGATAGATAGATAGATAGATAGATAGATAGATAGATAGATAGATAGATAGATAGATAGATAGATAGATAGATAGATAGATAGATAGATAGATAGATAGATAGAATAATATTATATAACTTAAAATAATAAACTGTTTAGGACCTTTTATCAGGGTGTTATGTGTGCAGCTTCTAATTTTTGGAAACGTTGTTTTTTTTTTGTGTATATTTTCTATTCACGGGTATTCTTTTGGTATTGTTGCACTAAGCGCAGATTTTGACCTATTTATTATTTATTTCCTACGATCATCGGCTCCATCTAGTGACTGTAACGCAATCATTTCCTCAAATACTCCAATTTAGGAAAATGCCACATTATGGCCACTAGATTTTATTATTATTTTTTTTTCTTTAACTCTCCATCCATGTGTATTCAGTTGTTTTCTTAAAACTCTGCTGTTATCGTAATTGATATTTTTAAATGATTTTCTTTCTAATGTTAATTACTATTATTATTTTATTATTATTATTATTATTATTCAGGCTTTATATAGCGCCAACAGTTTGCACAGCGCTTTACAATACAAAGGTAGACAGTACAACTACAATACAGCTCAATACAGAAGGAATAGGAAGACTGCTCACAGAGCTTACAATCTAAAGAGAGGAAGGTGGAAGGTGCTACAAAAAGGTAAAAGCTGCAGGAGAGATTCTGATAAGAGTCGGCCAAAGTACTGTTCTTAGGTGGAGGTGGGGTAGGCCGTTACTCCCGTGAATAAGCAATGAGTTTTTTAGAATCGCCTAAAGGCAGACAGGGTAGCAGCTAACCAGACATACTGGGGCAGGGAGTTCCAGAGGATGGGGGAGGTTCTGGAGAAGTCCTGAAGACAATAAATCGATCCATCTAGTGGCCATAATGCAGTATTTTTCTGAAATGCTTTGATCAGGAAAATGTTGCATTGTGTGCACTAGATGGAGGACATCACCGCCCCGCCTCCCCACCTTGTCCAATCACAGAACACTTTGCATTCATTGAGAAAATGAATCTTTGAATGGCCCCTGTTGTCTTGTGCTCACCATGCAGCAGGGCAGCCGCTTGGCACAGGACTCGGAAGCTAGTGGGGATCACTGGAGTAGCGATGTGTCTATACAGTAATTTCCAGCTTCCAGGGGCATTGACCAGGTAGGGGATACACCTAGTTACATTGTTCCAAGCATCCTGGATGTACAGTGCATCCAGGAAAATATTCACAGAGCTTCACTTTTTCCACATTTTGTTATGTTACAGCCTTATTCCAAAATGGATTAAATTCATTATTTTCCTCAAAATTCTACAAACAATTCCCCATAATGACAACGTGTTTAGAATCTTTGCACATTTATTAAAAATAAAAAAGGAAAAAAGTCCCATGTACAGAAGTATTCACAGCCTTTGCCATGACACTCAAAATTGAGCTCAGGTGCCTCCTGTTTCCACTGATCATCCTTGAGATGTTTCTACAACTTGATTGAAGTCCACCTCTGGTAAATTCAGATTGGACATTATTTGGAAAGGCACACACCTGTCTATATAAGGTCCCTCATGTAACAGTGCATGTCAGAGCACAAACCAAGCTATGAAGTCCAAGGAATTGTCTGTAGACCTCCGAGACAGGATTGTATGGAGGCACAGATCTGGGGAAGGGTAAAGAAACATTAAAGCAACATTGAAGGTCCCAATGAGCACAGTGGCCTCCACCATCCGTAAATGGAAGATGTTCAGAACCACCAGGACTCTTCCTAGAGCCAGGACAAACTAAGCGGGGAAGAAGGGCCTTAGTCAGGGAGGTGACCAAGAACCCGATAGTCACTCTGACAGAGCTCCAGCGTTTCTCTGTGGAGAGAGGAGAACCTTCCAGAAGAACAACCATCTCTGCAGCACTCCACCAATCAGGCCTGTATGGTAGAGTGGCCAGACAGAAGCCACTCCTCAGTATAAGGCAGCCTGGAGTTTGCCAAAAGACACCTAAAGGACTCTCAGACCATGAGAAACAAAAATCTATGGTCTGATGAAACAAAGATTGAACTCTTTGGCCTGAATGGTAAGCGCCATGTCTGGAGGAAACCAGGCACCGCTCATCACCTGGCCAATACCATCCCTACTGTAAACCATGGTGGTGGCAGCATCATGCTGCGGGGATGTTTTTCAGCTTCATGAACTGGGAGACTAGTGGGAGGGAAATATGAATGCAGCAATGTACAGAGGCATCCTTGATGAAAATATGCTCCAGAGCACTTTGGACCTCAGACTGGGGTTCATCGTCCAACAAAACAATGACCCTAAACACACAGCCAAGATAACAAAGATAACCTGGCCAATACCATCCATACTGTAAAGCATGGTGGTGGCAGCATCATGCTGCAGGGATGTTTTTCAGCTTCAGGAACTAGGAGACTAGTCAGGATTGAGGGAAAGATGAATGCAGCAATATACAGAGACATCCTTGATGAAAATATGCTCCAGAGTGCTCTGGACCTCAGACTGGGGTGAAGGTTCATTGTCCAAAAAAACAATGACCCTAAGCACACAGCCAAGAAAACAAAGGAGTGGCTACGGGACAACTCTGTGAATGTCCTTGAGTGGCCCAGCCAGAGCCCAGACTTGAACACGATTGAAAATCTCTGGAGAGATTAGAAAATGGATGTGCACTGACCTTCCCCATCCAACCTGATGGAGCTTGAGAGGTCCTGCAAAGAAGGATGGCAGAACCTGCCCAAACATAGGTGTGCCAAGCTTGTAGCCTCATACTCAAAAAGACTTGAGGCTGCATTTGGTGCCAAAGGGGCTTCAACAAAGTATTGAGCAAAGGCTGTGATACTTACCGTATGTACGTGGGATTTTTTTCATTTTTTATTTTTTAATAAATTTGCAAAGATTTCAAACAAACTTCTTTCACGTTGTCATTATGGGGTATTGTTCCTCGAATTTTAAAGAAAATAATGAATTTTATCCATTTTGGAATAAGGCTGTAACATAACAAAATGTGGAAAAAGTGTGAATACTTTCCGGCTCCGGACGCACTGTAACCACATTATGTATAAAATATCCATACCTTGAATTTATCTTTAACTACTCCCTACTCTATCCGAAAACGCAAGAAAAACTTTAGACCCTACATACCCTTTAAAACCTGAAAAAAATAATTAAATTGTTCCCTATTGTATTTCAAATAGCTAAAAAAAAAAAAAAAAGGTGGAGCTGGACTTTAAATAATTATATAAAAGAAATCAATCTCGATATTTACAGCCCGCTGTCCACCATTGACATAGACAGATGCCTATTTTGCCCATAGACATTTCCGTCCTCACTGGGGAAGGATTTATATTGCGCAGCATTTTTTTTTTTTTACAAGTGTATAGAGTACGAATCTGAGAGAGATGGAGACAAAGTTTCTTTACAAACCCAGCAGGCAGATAAATTATGAGTGTCCATTAAATGCAGCCCCTTGGCGCTGTGAAATAGTACGAAATGAAATATTCAGCTCCCCGAGTAACAAAAATGTTAATCTCCCTTTCACCGAGGACTTTCACAAGAATTCAAAATTACAAAAGGAAAAGTTTTAATATTTTTCATGGTCTTTGAGTAACGAAGAACTAAAGCTGAACTCTACAAAAAAACAAAAACTTTTAGACCATTAGAAGGCAATTTAAGTTTTCCAGGGCAGCATCATTTAATGCACTTCCACTGAGCCCAGGTCATTGTGTACCCACCTCCAACCTGGGACTGGGGCAGACTGGGCCAGGGGCATGGGGGCAATTGCCCCCCCCCCCCGGGTGCTCTGATGCCCCGTAACAAGGCCCCACTACGTCTGGCACAGACTTGCCAAAAGTCTTCCTGATGAAGAGGTAGTAAGAAGTCCCTGCTGGTGCCCTACCAACTGTACGAGGAATATGAGGACATGGATGGCAGAGATGCTGGCATGGATGGTGTACACCGTGTCTGAGTAGAGATTGGCTCTGTGCCCCACTGGAGACTCTCCTCCCCCGGCCAGCCATGACTGAGCCTCCTCAGCTCCCCCCTGCACAGCCCACTGCCGGCCAGTTCAGGAACTGTCCAGCCCGACCCACCCCATGAGCAGGGAGTACTTGGAGCAAAGCGTCAGGCTGGAATGGGGGTTGGGAGGAGGCAGGCAAGAGGGAGTACTTGCCCCAGGGGCAAAAGTTGCCTGTGAGCCCCTGCTGAGACTGGACTGTGGAGGGGAAGCAGCACAGTGTTGAGCTCATCTCTCTGTCACATTGCTCTCCCCTCCAATCAGCATTCTCCTTGTCAGTAAACAAACTGATTGGCCCCTTATGTGTAGGGTAACCAGATGCCACCGGTTTCCAGGGACAATCCCCAACTTCCTATAGTCACATATGTACGTGATATTGAGACATCACACTCTGAGCAGCTCTTTCTATGGTGAAGCCTTGGGGTGGACTGGGCCAGGAGCATGGAGGCAATTATCCATTTCTGTATGGACCTTGCTTTGTTCATTTGGTGGAGGGGGGATTATGGTGTGGGGTTGTTTTTTAGGGGTTGGGCTTGGCCCCTTAGTTCCAGTGAAGGGAACTCTTAAGGCATCAGAATACCAAGACATTTTGGACAATTTCATGCTCCCAACTTTGTGGAAACAATTTGGGGATGGCCCCTTCCTGTTCCAACATGACTGCGCACCAGTGCACAAAGCAAGGTCCATAAAGACATGGAGGAGCGAGTTTGGGGTGGAGGAACTTGACTGGCCTGCACAGAGTCCTGACCTCAACCCGATAGAACACCTTTGGGATAAATTAGAGCGAAGACTGTGAGCCAGGCCTTCTTGTCCAACATCAGTGCCTGACCTCACAAATGAGCTTCTGGAAGAATGGTCAAACATTCCCATAGACACACTCCTAAAACTTTTTTTTAACAGGCTTCCTAGAAGAGTTGAAGCTGCTATAGCTGCAAAGGGTGAGCCAACTCAATAATGAACCCTACGGACTAAGACTGGGATGCCATTAAAGTTCATGTGTGTGTAAAGGCAGGCGTCCCAATACTTTTGGTAATATAGGGTATATGATGATCGAAAAGGTTAAAAGAAAAAAAAAAATGGCAGAGAGGGGTTAATGTTTACTCTCTTAATATTGTGCTATTCTAATTGAGCTCCATGCCATTTCCGTGTTTCGTGTCCCAGCCTAATGCAAGGTTCAATTACGCCTCTTCTGCGCTGGCCTTCCATCTCTGATTACAAATTTTCACGGAAAAACACATAAAAACCCCAAAGCCACGTACCTGCCTGCCGAGCCAGTGTCACTTTAATCAACCATTTGATGAAAATGTATAAAAAAAAATAAATCCATTTTCAATGGCTGCATTTTAGACACTTTACTGGTTTGATAAACTCCTAATGTGAAGGTTAAACCTGGTTAGTCATCATTTCGCTGTCTTCACTTCAACTTCAGAAAGAAGACTTTTGGGGGATTCAGCCAATGGCAGGGCGGGGGTGGAATAAAACACTGATTAGACCAAAAGAGCTCCACAATACTCTCATAAAATTCCGTGCTTGGGTCATAAGATGAAAAAAAAAAAAAGCGCAAGATAAAACCGATAGCGCCGTTCCTCGATTACAGATAGCAATCACAGGAGGGTCCTCTCACACTCACTTGGTGTACAAATATGCCCAAGGGTTAAAAAAAAACTGAGAAAACTTCAAAGTGTAAAACCCCACCAAATTTTTTCTAAAAAGCCCAGATTAAAAGCACTCACATTGCGCAATGTAAAAACAGGGATAAGTCATGAATACCAGGGATCACATTAAGTGTAGCAGCTCGCTAGCCAGCAACCAAAATGTCATCTGTGCTTCCTGGCTCTGACCTATGCGTTTCTTCATATGTGACGTCATCAGGGGCCACAAAGTCTGTTGAGCTGCCTGTTCAATGAACTCCATGAAATGTACAGCCACTTGTGTCATAGAAGGTCGGAGGGCAGAGGATGTTACATGAATGGAGGAGGAGTTGAGTTGACATTTCATCCTGTTTCTTAGAAAGAATTATCAATAGCCACGAGGGTTTGTTCCACCGGAACTCTGATGAGTCTGCTCCACAAGATAAATTATTTATTACAGGTGGCTGATGGATCTCTGGCTAAGGAAATGACAAATTATGGATCCTACACAATACAAAAGGTCCCTGGTACGCATTCAAGATAGCCAGTAAAAAAACCTGAATTGTTTCAACTATTATACTTAAAAACAATTTTTTGTTGCATGTGTTTGGGAATACACGTGGAAGCCACGCTTGTGCATCAAGGCACCTCTGAAAAGTGATATTCGTAACTGTATCCTATATGAGTGTTAGGAGCATCAAACAGGCTCAGGATCCTAGGGGATGAAACCAATTGGCCAGCAGCAGCTGGTATCTTTTGCCGGTCCTGTTCTTGGATGATGGACCCTGCTCCCGAACAATGTCCTAGTTGCTTGTCAGTGGTATGGTACTGACTGTTTATCCCCTTGGGCCTGATTGACTATAGCACTCCAGCACTCTACTTGACCATCACAAGCCCGGAGGTCTGGGTTTTTAATGGCATCTTACTAACTGATTCTCTACCCTGCTGTTCCTGCTTTCCTAGCCTAGTTATTAGATTCAATAAAACTACAGTAAGTTGATTGTGTAGAGCTTGAAACTACTAGACTGTGAAGGCTGCAGTGTTCAAAGTGTAGGTGCCCTAAAAGAAACGTCCAAAATATAGACAAAATAGCTACGTGGAACAAGGCTTGCCATAAAATTAGGGTATCCACAGAGCAATGATGCTAGGTCCAATAGTATGGACCTTGGACTGTTACTGGTTTACGCTTCTCTGCTGCCTGCCCTAACCTTGGACTGTTTCTGGATTATTCTTCCCTGCTGCCTGCCCTGACCTTGGACAATTTCTAGTTTACACTTCTCTACTGTCTGTCCTGACCTTAGACTATTTCTGGTTTACGCTTCTCTGTTGCTTTCCCTAACCTTGGACTGTTTCTGGATTACACTTCTCTGCTGCCTGCCTTGACCTTGGACTGTTCCTGGATTACACTTCTCTGCTTCTTGCCTGACCTTGGACTGTTTTTGAAGTACACTTCTCTGCCACTTGCCCTAACCTCAGACTGTCTCTGGATAACATTACCCATTCGGTGACACCATGACCACCACCAGCCTCTGGAATTTAGTATGGATACTCTTCTGCTTGCTACATCCCATGCCAGATACTCCTGAAACTCACAGTTAATCCCTAATGTTACCTATGCTTGGTTCCTTATAGCATTGGGCTGCAAACTAGAGCATAGTATGCCAAAACCTGAGGCAACCAAATACTGGTAAGCTACAATAGCTGTAGTCTCTGACCTTGAGAGAAAGAGGGCGTACATCAAACTAAGTTCCAAACCAAGAAATATATATAGCAATTCAAAAGCAGAGCACAGGATCACCTGGAGGCAGCCATTAAAGTTCATCTTTCTGACCATGTTTCATGTCACACCTGTATTTAGGGTGTAACATGAAACATGGTCACATACCCCAACTCTCCATGACAAATCATGTGGTGTTTTTCCCTCAAGAATTCTGTGCATATTTGAATGTATCTATGTGTGGCTCCTCGCCCACAGCTAATTCACTCAAGGATCTGTGCAAGGAAAGACTACAAGTCCCATTTGCCACCAGGTCAGATGGACTCACAGATCTTGCCACATATCTCACTCTCCTTCTGGATGGTCCCTTCAAGAACACACCTGTCCCTAATTATCTAACTATCCCTTCAATAATACCCTTTTTTTTGTTAATCTGCATGCTTAGTTTTGCAAATAATGGTGATACTGTAACTGCTTGATGCAGCCCGAGACATTGCATCATCAGGACATAGCACATCCCTGGCAGGTGAGGAAAGTTGGCATCTATGCCATAGGTCTGTACCTCTCTACTGAGCTCTAAACAATGCAGAAGCCTTGGCTTTGTGCCCACAGTGCCGCGATGGTTCGCCACACAGCACAGTCCTGTCTGCTAGGGCAAGAGACCTGATTTTGCTCTGTTGCAGTTTAGCGACCCCCTTGTCCCTCCCTCAGCCTCTGATAGGACGGTGAAAGAAAAAGTAGCAGACTGATGAGACCCTCTCTCTGTCACTCTGCTACGCTGTATTCAGCTTCAATGGAGGGATGTTTCTCACAATACTTTTTTTCTGCTTCTAGACCAGCATCATTTAACTCACCTGTTCAGAGCCCAGGTCAGAAAAGAAGAAAGGTAACCGCGCTCTCTGCAGGGACAGCTCAATCCATACACAAGGTCCACTCACAGGTGCCGAGGCTCGATGTGTCCCAACACACTCCAACGCAACAGTAATAAGGAGAGCCGGCAAAACTGTAATCCTTGAAGTGTCGTTTATTGGTACATCAGAGTGACAATAAAACAATAAAGCTGACGCGTTTCAGCAATAGCCTTAGTCATAGCACAGCATCCCGGACAAGCCCCCAACCAGTGACTGGACAGTGAAAAAAGAAGTGGAGTGAGGAGTTTATCTCTTTGTTGTTCTGCTGTCTCTGCCTATCAGCATACTTTGTGTTGGCACATGAACTGAGTGGTTCCATTTGCTGTTTTTCCCTCTCCTAGTCTGAGCTCACGTACAGGCACTGAAAGCGGTAGTAAATCATATCCAAGTACTTCCATGGCTTGTATTAAAAAAATACATTACATAGTTGCATTTATTGTGGTTGCATATCTTTCTGGGCTTCATCCTTAAGAAAATAGCACTAAAACAAAAAACATAATAGTCCAGTGTGGTCTCATCATCTACGAAGTTTGCTCAGAAACTGCAGCACAAAATGGTTAAGAAAACCCGGCTTAACATTATTACATGCTCACAGCTTTCCCCTTTCTTTTGTACCAATGGGAGAAGCAAAAGTAATATTGTTTCAAAAATCAATTTCATACCAAAGAACGCACGTAATAAAGACAGAACAAAAGGACTTTACACAACTAAGCCTGACTACCCAGCATCTCCATCAAGGATTCAGAGGAAACCGGGCAGCAAACCACCGCAGGTAACCAAAGGTACTAGCGTGACTAAAGGGGGGGTGACTGATGCTCGCGCTCCCCAAAGCAAAGGCTTTTATTGCAGTCAAGTGTTCACTTCGCCCTCCGCAAGTGACCTTTACGGTCCCGATGGGAAGAAATAAATTTGTACATTTCAGCTTAACCACCACGACAGCCCCAGGCAAAACCTGGCAAAACCTGATTTCTGAAGGCCTTAAAAAAAAAAAAATGTTTATCTGGATTCTCAATGCCGACACACGGAAAGGAAAACTGCGACAAAACACAGGAGTCCCGTGGAGAGTTCACACCAGTATTTTTATTCATAAAGACAAAGCCGAGGGTTGAAACGAGAGGGAATACTATTCTTCTGCTGGCTAAATTGTGTTTTTATAAAAAACCTTAGGCGTTCCTGCCCACTAAACCCACAAGGTCATCCCAGCTTGCTACACTTTTTGTTTCTGAATAAATTAATATGTTTAAGCCAGGCAAAAAAAAAAATAGGTAATTGTGATGAAGGACCTTTTTTTTTTTTTTTTTTTTCTAGCTAGAATATTTGGGTTAATTGGCATTGTGAAGTGACCAGAGGGATGCAAGCCAAAGAGTGGAGGTCTTTGGTATGGGATTATAAAGAAAATAATGAAGCATACGAAAAAATAATAAAGCATATGGAAAATGGGCACGGAAATATATTCCTCAAGAACACGGGTGTCAAAGTCAATTTCATTGCCGGCCATTATCAGCGTTGTGGCTGCCCTCAAAGGGCTGGTTGTAGCTGTAAGACTAGGGGCTTGATTTACTAAAAGCAAATAGACTGTGCACTCTGCAACGCAGTTGTTTTCCGGAGCTTAGTAAATGAGGGCGATCTCTGCTGACTTCCATCATCCATTCATGTGCGAGCAAAAATGCTGCTTTTTTTTTTTTTTAATTTTCCTTGCATGTGATTTGGTATTCTTTGCAATGTGAAGCATTACCTCATTTACTAAGCTCGGGAGCAATTGCCCTTTTGCAGAAGGCACTGCACTTGCAAAAGTGCATAGTCTAATTTGCCTTTAGGAAATCAACCCCTAGATATCCAGAGCACCCCACCCGTACATCAGAAGTTAAGAGTCCCCCCCCACGCTCCCTTACATCACAGTGCACACCTCCCTTACTTTGTGCTGCTGCCGCAAAGAGGCTGGTAAAGGCAGAAAGGGCAGGGTCTGGAGGAGGACCAGAAAAGGGCTGGAGCCAGCTACCAGAGTCTGCTGAATGCTGAAATCAGGGGGGTGGAGATGAGAGGCAGGATCGGTAGGAGCAGTTTTGTCCTCCTCTCTGCTGGTGACGTCTTGGACCGGGGGGAGGGGGGGGAGTTAGATAAGGGGGTCCTGCAGCTGAAGGGGAGGTGTGAAGGCCACATGAAATGGCATGGTGGCTTGGATTCAGCCGTGGGCCTTGTGTTTGACACATGTGCTTTAGAACAGCCAATACCAATTGTCAGTGGAAGCTCCACTGACAAGATTCCACACAAGAACTCTAATGCCCCGTACACACGGTCGGACATTGATCGGACATTCCGACAACAAAATTCATGGATTTTTTTCCGACGGATGTTGGCTCAAACTTGTCTTGCATACAGACGGTCACACAAAGTTGTCGGAAAATCCGATCGTTCTGAACGCGGTGGTGTAAAACACGTACGTCGGGACTATAAATGGGGCAGTAGCCAATAGCTTTCGTTTCTTAATTTATTCTGAGCATGCGTGGCACTTTGTGCATCGGAGTTGTGTACACACGATCGGAATTTCCGACAACGGATTTTGTTGTCGGAAAATTTTATAGCCTGCTCTCAAACTTTGTGTGTCGGAAATTTCTATGGAAAATGTGTGATGGAGCCTACACACGGTCGGAATTTCCGACAACAAGGTCCTATCACACATTTTCCATCGGAAAATCCTATTGTGTGTACAGGGCATAATGCCACATACACACGATTGGAATTTCCGTCAGAAAAAAGCTTGCCTTGCATACGCACGGTCACACAAAAGTTCTCTAAACTTTCGACCGTCAAGAACGCGGTGACGTACAACACTACGACGAGCCGAGAAAATGAAGTTCAATGCTTCCGAACATGCGTCATGCTTACGAGCATGTGTTTCCGAGCATGCGTGATTTTTTTGCGCATCCGAATTGCATACAGACGAACGCATTTTTGGATAGGAACTTTTCCCGACTGAAAAATAGAGAACCTGTTTTCAATCTTTAGCTGGCTGGAATTCCGCCAGCAAAAGACCGATGAAACATACACAGGGTCACATTTTCCGATAAAAAGCTCTCATCTGAGTTTTGCTGGTGGCATTTCCGATCGCATGTGCGCAGCATTAGTTCAGCCCTTTCTCAGTATAGAGTTCTTGTTTATCCATATCATGATTAGACCCATGCTCACAATATTTTCACACTGAAATTGGGAACCGCACAGCAGCTATATTTAGGTGTGCATGTGATGTTGTCATGGATTCAAGTATATCCTCTTTGTCAGCAAAAAGAAAGCTCTAACCAAGGTGTTTTCCCGCTGTCCATTCTTTTCCAGAACTGCTGGTGGTGCAGACTATGTTTCATACAGATACCAGAATTTAACGTCCAGGATTGCATAAGTAACAGTGGACCCTTCAGACAGGACCCATCCTAAAACAAGTCATAAAGTGGTTGTCAGGACAGGCTAGATGTGAGGGCTCTAGTATAGTCCTCAAACAAGCTAACAGGTAGCCATGACCCCAGCTTGCTTATGGACCTGCCTGCTTCAGCTCACCGTGAACGCCTTCAGTTTATCTCTAACCTTGTCATGGATGAGCAAATGAGCATGAGAACCTTGCCCACTATTGGTTGTTTGACTTTTAAGAGACACAATAATAACAATGCCCATGGGCCTTACGATATTTGCATCGAGTGGCTGTCGAGTGTTATGCCCCGTACACACGATCGGACTTTCCGACAAAAAAAGAAAACGTGGATTTTTGTTCGAAGGTTGTTGGCTCCAACTTGTCCTGCATACACGCGGTCACACAAATGTTGGCCAACAATTACGAACGTGGGAACACGGTGACGTACAAGACGTACGATGAGCCGATAAAAAGGAAGTTCAATAGTCATGTGATATCTCCATTACGAACGCTAGTTTTTTTAAGACCGGGCGCTTCCGTCTCGTACGTGATTCAGAGCATGCGTGAACTTTTGTGCGAAGGACTTGTGTACACACAATCGGAAATTCCGACAACAAACTTTTGTTGGCGGAAAATTTGAGAACCTGCTAGCCAACATTTGTTCGCAGAAAGTCCACCAACAAATGATCAATGGAGCGTACACACGGTCGGACTTTCAGCCAACAAGCTCACATCCAACATTTCCCACCGGAAAATCCAACCGCGTGTACGCGGCATTAGAATAAGACCCCTTTCACACTGGGGCCACGGCCACATTAACTCTTAAGTGCCGCTCATTTTAGCGGTGCTTTACTGCTGTTTAAGCGGCACTTTTCAGTCGCTAGTGGGGTGCTTTTAACCCCAAAGAAGGGGTTAAAAGTGCCCATGTTGAAGTGCTTCTGAAGGCTGCCCATTCATTTCAATGGGCAGGGCGATTTGGGAGTGCTAAATACAGCGCTCCCAAACCGCCCCAAAGATGATGCTTGCAGGACCTTTTCTAACGTCCCTCAAGCGCACCGCCCCCAGTGTGAAAAGACACACTGAAGCGAATGGGAGGCTGTTTTTAGGCACTATTTAGAGCAGTGGTCATCAACTCCTGTCCTCAGGGCCCAATAACAGGCCAGGTGTGCAAAATAACTGAAATACATCACAGGTGATATAATTTGCTGCTCAGTGATTTCAGTATTCTAGTCTGCATCTCCCCAAAGTAATACCTAAAATCTGGCCTGTTATTGGGTCCTGAGGACAGGGTTGATGACCACTGGTGTAGAGGCTATTTCTAGAGCTAAGACGCCTGAAAACCACCTCAATGTGAAAGGGGTTTAAGTCTCAGCACCCAGCAGTAGAACATGTCCTGCACCCTCAGGACACTTAGATTTTGTTAAATCCCTGGACAGTCCTGCAGGAATGGGGACACTTGGGTCGTATGGACACTGGCATATCCCCAAGATGTGCAATAAATGTACAGAGCCACTCATTATGGATACGCCTCTGAATAAAGTCCAAACATCATTTACTACATTGATACTTTGGGAAAACCATGACTACTACTGGTGGCACAAAGAGTTTGCATAACAATCCACCATTTGAATAAATGGTCAAGGTAATTTATTGTATCTGTCTGCCCTTGGAAGTATGCCAAGAAGGATAAAATAGGAGCCTCTTTACCAATATTTAATACGTTCTTATTTTGGATCGTCAATATGTAAAACTCAATAGGTTTTTTTTTCCCCCAGCTTTTCTATACCGGATGCTCCAGAGACCTTTCTCAGGGTTGCCAAGTTTCTGAAGGCTTTCCATAATGAAGGCATGCGGTGATATGACAGTTGCCATGGGCCATGCGTATTTGGTAAACACAGCTATACAGGTCCTCTACAATGGCTGTTCAATGCTGAGCTGTTTATATGCAGCATTCATTCAAGATCCTTTAATCTCTCAATGTCATCACAAAACATCAACCGCAAAAGCAAAGAAAACCTCCAGGGTGAGTCACCCTCTCGTATATAGTATGTAGGAATGTTTTCCTTTGCATTTACTGTATTCAGGAATGTAAATTAAAATCTTATGTGTCTTCCGACAATGCATAGAAAACATGCCAGATTCCTCTGTGATAAACATATGCCAAACAATGTGATAATCACGGCTATTATAATTTGAACTATGTTCTACATAACAGATTATTTTGACATTAATTCCATAATAGAAGAGGCAATTTAGCTTTGTCTCTGGGGATGGTCCCGATGTTCGAATTGAACGCAAGTTCGACTCGAACGTCGGGTGTCCGTTTGTTCGCAAATGAAGCGAACATACGGGGCGTTCGCGGCAAATTCGAGCGTCGAGATCGCAGTGCATTGACGGCTGCTAATTGGCCAAAGCATGCACCTGACCTGCATGCTTTGGCCAATAACAGCGCGATCTGCTGTGAGAGCCGTGATTGGCCAAAGGCACGGTGCCTTTGGCCGATCATGGCTCAGGGGGACTAAGTCCACACCCCGCACTATATAAGGCTGCTTACACGGCGGCCGTATGTAGTGTGATACGTGGAGGAGACTGAAAGAACTTGAGCTAGATTAGACAGGTTAGTTAGCGGCGTGCAGGCAGCTTATTTTATATATTTACAGTGTAGTCAGTGTAGACCAAGGGTGCTCAACCTGTGGCCCTCCAGCTGTTGCCAAACTGCTATTCCCCTCATGCCTCTGCCTTTGGGAGTCATGCTTGTAACTATCAGCCTTGGAATGCCTGAAGGGACTTGTAGTTCAGCTAGAGGGCCACAGGTTGTACACCCATGGTGCAGACTATGTATTCAGTGCAGGCAGTGTATTAAAATGGTGTTCCGGCCGAAATTATACTTTTTAAATAAAAATACCCCTATAATACACAAGCTTAATGTATTCTAGTAAAGTTAGTCTGTAAACTAAGGTCTGTTTTGTTAGTTTATAGCAGTAGTTTGTTATTTTATAAACTTACAGCAGGCCGTGGCCATCTTAAGTGTGGGCATCTGAAGCCAGACTGTATTTCTTCCTGGATCTCATCCTTGCAGATCTCGCACATGCTCAGTGCAGCACAAGCAGTGTAATAGGTTTCAGGTCAGGTTTCCATAGCAACGGCAGTTTCAGAGGAAGTTGTCGCCCCTTCCCAGAAGGCATTGCAAACAGGAAATGATGCGATGGGCCGCGGCCAGGGAAGAGGAAGTGAAAAATGAATACAGCAGATATACAGTAGGTGCTGAGAAAAAAAAATTTAAAAATATCCAATTCGTTTACAGTGCACAGTTTAGTGAGGGATGCTGAAGAGTTGTAAAAGTGGGTGGAACTCCACTTTAATATACATGTATATATATATATATATATATATATATATATATATATATATATATATATATATATATATATATATATATATATATATAAATAAATATATACAGTGGGGACGGAAAGTTTTCAGACCCCCTTAAATTTTTCACTCTTTGCTATATTGCAGAGCTATATTGTGGCTGAGCTCCAGAGATGCAGTCGGGAGATGGGAGAAAGTTGTAGAAAGTCAACCATCACTGCAGCCCTCCACCAGTTGGGGCTTTATGGCAGAGTGACCCGACGGAAGCCTCTCCTCAGTGCAAGACACATGAAAGCCCGCATGGAGTTTGCTAAAAAACACCCGAAGGACTCCAAGATGGTGAGAAATAAGATTCTCTGGTCTGATGAGACCAAGATAGAACTTTTTGGCCTTAATTCTAAGCGGTGTGTGTGGAGAAACTAAGGCACTGCTCATCACCTGTCCAATACAGTCCCAACAGTGAAGCATGGTGGTGGCAGCATCATGCTGTGGGGGTGTT
The DNA here is from genome assembly GCF_042186555.1 of Aquarana catesbeiana. Taxonomy (NCBI): domain Eukaryota; kingdom Metazoa; phylum Chordata; class Amphibia; order Anura; family Ranidae; genus Aquarana; species Aquarana catesbeiana. Next base: position 782,733,073 of record NC_133325.1, on the reverse strand, counting down.
TTTCAGCTGCAGGGACAGGACGACTGGTTGCAATCGAGGGAAATATGAATGCGGCCAAGTACAGGGATATCTTGGATGAAAACCTTCTCCAGAGTGCTCAGGACCTCAGACTGGGCCGAAGGTTTACCTTCCAACAAGACAATGACCCTAAGCACACAGCTAAAATAACGAAGGAGTGGCTTCACAACAACTCCGTGACTGTTCTTGAATGGCCCAGCCAGAGCCCTGACTTAAACCCAATTGAGCATCTCTGGAGAGACCTAAAAATGTCTGTCCACCAACGTTTACCATCCAACCTGACAGAACTGGAGAGGATCTGCAAGGAGGAATGGCAGAGGATCCCCAAATCCAGGTGTGAAAAACTTGTTGCAAAAATGTCAACAATTCTGTGTTTTTCTGTCAATATGGGGTGCTGTGTGTACATTAATGAGGAAAAAAAATGAACTTAAATGATTTTAGCAAATGGCTGCAATATAACAAAGAGTGAAAAATGTAAAGCGGAGTTCCACACAAAAATGGAACTTCCGCTTTTCGGAACCCTCCCCCCCTCCGGTGTCACATTTGGCACCTTTCAGGGGGGAGGGGGGTGCAGATACCTGTCTCAGACAGGTATTTGCACCCACTTCCGGCATAAACTCCCATGGGAGTCTACGCCTCTTCCCGTCCCCACCGTGCTGTCTCCTGGGAACACACAGCTCCCAAGAGAGAGCGGGGACCACTAGGGACGCGCAGCGCGACTCGCGCATGCGCAGTAGGGAACCGGGAAGTGAAGCCGCAACGCTTCACTTCCTGATTCCCTCACCTAGGATGGCGGCGGCAGCTGCCGAGAACCGAGCGGGTTCTCGGCGTCCCCTGCCGACATCGCTGGACCCTGGGACAGGTAAGTGGCCATGTATTAAAAGTCAGCAGCTGCAGTATTTGTAGCTGCTGGCTTTTAATATTTTTTTTTTTTTGGCGGTGTGGGTGGACCCCCGCTTTAAGGGGGTCTGAATACTTTCCATCCCCACTGTATATACCCTGGCAGAATTTATGATTTCTTGGCCATTTTTCAGAGAATATGAATGATAACACAAAAACTTTTCTTTCACTCATGGTTAGTGTTTAGCTGAAGCCATTTATTATCAATCAACTGTGTTTACTCTTTTTAAATCATAATGAAAACAGAAACTACCCAAATGACCCCGATCAAAAGTTTACATACCCCAGTTCTTAATACCGTGTATTACCCCCTTTAACATCAATGATAGCTTGAAGTCTTTTGTGGTATTTGTGGATGAGGCTCTTTATCTCCTCAGATGGTAAATTCTTGGGCTGTCTTGCAAGAACTGCACGCTTGAGATCTCCCCAGAGGGGCTCAATGATATTGAGGTCAGGAGACTGAGATGACCCCTCCAGAACATTCACTTTATTCTGCTGTGTGTGTCATTAGTGCGTGTGTGTGTGGGGGGAAGGGGGGCGAGGCTTGGGGTGGCAAAGGGAGTGAATCCGGGCCTGTCTGTCGGGCGACGTGATTGACGATGGATGTACATGGCGGGACACCCCAAAGCACCCTCCCCATGTTGAGGGCATGTGGCCTGGTATGGTTCAGAGGGGGAGGGAGGGCTCCCAGCAATATTGCCGGTAGACGGCAATACAATACAGCCGTAGGCAAGAGATTACATTTTTTCCTTTAGAAATCTCATTTTACTACAGCACAGTAAAACACATCATACAGATGCACCACTTTACAGGCAGACTAAGGGGACCCCCCCCCCCCAGACACAATATTTAAAGGAATATATCATTTTTATTGTTTCACTAAGCATTATTAAAATCACTGCTCCTGAAAAAACTGTAGTTTTAAAAAACTTTTTTTTGCATTGATCCATGTCCCCTGGGGCAGGACCCGGGTCCCCGAACACTTTTTATGGCAATAACTTGGATATAAGCCTTTAAAATGAGCACTTTTGATTTTTCACGTTCGCGTCCCATAGACTTTAATAGGGTTCGCATGTTCGCTAGAACTTTTTGCCTGTTCGCGGTGTTCTGGCGCGAAACGAACCTGGGGGGTTGTTCGGCCCATCCCTATTTGTCTCTATCCAGTTTAATTTAGTGCTCAATTACAGTCTTATACCTGTTGTCTCTTTATAGTCCTGTGGTAATTGTATGTTAGAATTTTTACTTGAAAATTCATTAAAATACCTTTTTTATTTAGTGCCCATCAGTGCTGCATATTAGTGCAGCCTCATCAGTACCGCCCCATCAGTGGCCTTCAGTGCAGCCTCATCAGCGCACATCAGTGCAGCCTCATCAGTACCACCCCATCAGTGGCCTTCAGTGCAGCCTCATCAGCGCACATCAGTGCAGCCTCATCAGTACCGCCCCATCAGTGGCCTTCAGTGCAGCCTATCAAAGTCCATCAGTGCAGCCTCATCAGCGAACATCAGTGAAGACGAAAAATTACTTACCATATTTATCGGCGTATAACATAACGTAAAACTTTAAGAGGGATGTTTCAGAAAGAAAACGTACATTTTAAAATAAGGGTCAGTGCCCATCAATGCAGCCTTATCAGTGCCCATCTGCAGCCTCACCAGTACCCATCAATGCAGCCTGATCTATACCCATCTGCAGCCTCTAACATACCCATCATTGCAGCTTGTTTAGTGCCCATCTGCAGCCTCTATTGTGCCCATTATTGCAGCCTGTTTAGTGCTCATCTGCAGCCTCTAATGTGCCCATCATTGCAGCCTGTTTAGTACACATCTGCAGCCTCTAACGTGCCCATCATTGCAGCCTGTTTAGTGCCCATCTGCAGACTCGCCTTTGCCGATGATTGCAGCTGCGCCAGTGCTGGATGACACAGATCCGCGGTCTCCTGTGTATCCGGCGCTCAGTCACTCACAGTCCCACCCGGCTCATATGATGGACAGAACAGTGGTCCAATGCTGGGCCAGGGGGGCGGGACTGTGTGTGACTTCGCGCCGGATACCCTTTGAGATCACGGCTCTGTGTAATCCAGCGGCGCTTGTCCCCTCCTTCCACTCCGAGGCAGCAGGGATCGGCGTATAAAACGCACACACGATTTCCCCCTGATTTTCAGGGGGGAAAAGTGCGTGTTATATGCCGATAAATACGGTATTTACAAAACTGTGCTTTGAAAACTGTCACATGACATTGAGAAAAAGTATCAGTAACCGGTATCGGCGAGTACTTGAAAAAAAAAAGCCCACTCACCCTTCCGTTAAGACCTGTTCCGTGGCCACATTCCTGTCTAAATAATGTGTCTGGGTTTCGGGCGGACTGAAACCCGGACACGTGATTCACAACCCGGACTGTCCGGGTGAATCCCGGACAGGAGGCAACCCTACCGCCGGGCCGGGTTGTAACTAGTTGAAACATTTCAATATATTCTGCTCTCTGCAATTCATGCTCTCTTTCTTGCAATTCATGCTCACGTGCATTGCATACAGAGGCACAGAGACCCAGTGATGACACCACTGGGCCTAAAATAAAAAAAACTTAAGAAAAAGAGAAAGATTTTATTGACAAATCGATTTAGAATATTGATGAGGGCAGAAAGCAGGAACCAAGGCAGGCCAAATATAAGCAGACTAAACTCCAGCCCCTGCACTTCACATTGCCCGCAATGCGTTAAACCAGGATTAAATCGGCAAAGCTGTTGAGCGTTCAATAGCCATTTCCAAAATAATTGAAAGGGAGAGATTCGCCCCCGGTTTGCTGTAAGAAGTCCAATGATTACACCGCACTGGCACACGCTGTATTGTGAGTAAGACATTCTTCAGCTGGCTCCGATCCGGGGAGGGCAACCGCGGCAAACGCGCGAGCAACAGTCAAAGGAAGCACAAAAGAGGATGACACCGGGCCACAGAAGCTTCTAAGGCCACCTAGCTGCTGGGAAAACCCATTAAAAACTGCTGAATGCCAGTTCTGTCCAATCAGCAGCCGCGCTGGATTTCTGAAACGCTTGTCTTCCTTCTTGTTTGCCTTTTATCACCGGAGAGGAGTTGGAAAGTGCAGACCTAGGTGCTTTTTGTTCAGAGACTCGCGTCTGCTCCTGTGCTGGAGTTTTCTAATCAAACGCGATAAGGGGGAGGTGGGGGGGCTGATCGGTAGCAAGCGTGCCCCCAGGCAACCAGAGCTGGAGGTTTTCTGTCGAAGCAGCATTTTTTTATTTCCGATGCTGACGGCACATTAGCGGTACTGTCGCCTAATTATTACAATCCCCGTAGCTAACTCTGCGAAGTACAACAAACCGGGGAGTAGCGCGGCCCCCGAGGTGTCAATGTTTTGTCTACTGAAAACTACCTGAGATGCAAAGGCTTTGTGTTTTCCCTCGTCTGTCTCTGTTCTGTTACCTGTTAGTATAGCTCGATTAATGGATGGAGCCCTTGTACTAAGTGTCAGACACATATTGAGACAGAAGAACGCACGCCGCGGTAAGTGGCTGATGAAGAGAGATGGCGGGCGCGGAGAACGTGGAGTGATGTTTGCTGTGTCAATCACTGGCGCTTTTGATGTGGTAGGAAAAAAAAAAAAAAAAGGCTAAATGTACGTGTCTTGGAAGCCCGAGGTAGATCAATGTTGCCTGTTCTATTGTATTATACAGCTTTAACTGAGGGGCTGGGTTGTAGTTACTTACAGGGTAAGTCTACTCAGACCAGAAGAGTTATTTAAGATGCAAACCCTATTTAGTTCACCAAAACATTTTTTTTTTTTTTTTTAAATAAAGTTCTTGTTTTCACCATTTTTTTATTCTTTGTTACTTCTAAAGGCCACTGATCTCCTGCAGCCTATTTGAAGTCACTTCCTGTCTACATGCACTCCAGAAATGGCTGCTTGGAATCTTTCAGGGTTCTAATAGAGACAGCAGTGGACCAAGTCTGCATAATGTGTGATAAAAAAGGTGCTTGTAGTCCCCATCAGAAGTCCATGTGACGGAAACACCATTGGGAGGCAGAGCATTGACTCCCTTTAATGGGAAATGTCTGAACAAAGAGACCATTATGGTGGGATCACTGTCACTAGATACAAGTGACATCACTGGGAATGCAGCCTATCCCTTCACTAGAGACCGGTGACATCACTGAGAATGCAGCCTATCCATTCACTAGAGACCAGTGGCATCACTGAGAATGCAACCTATCCATTCACTAGAGACCAGTGACATCACTGAGAATGTAGCCTATCCATTCACTAGAGATCAGTGACATCACTGAGAATGCAGCCTATCCATTCACTAGAGACCAGTGAAATCACTGAGAATGTAGCCTATCCATGCACTAGAGACCGGTGACATCACTGAGAATGCAGCCTATCCATTCACTAGATACCGGTGACATCACTGAGAATACAACCTATCTATTCACTAGAGACCGGTGACATCACTGAGAATGCAGCCTATCCCTTCACTAGAGACCAGTGACATCACTGAGAATGCAGCCTATCCATTCACTAGAGACCGGTGACATCACTGAGAATGCAGCCTATCCATTCGCTAGAGACCAGTGACATCACTGAGAATGCAGTATATCCATTCACTAGAGACCGGTGACATCACTCAGAATGCAGCCTATCCATTCACTAGAGACCAGTGACATCACTGAGAATGCAGCCTATCCATTCACTAGAGACCGGTGACATCACTGAGAATGCAGCCTATCCATTCACTAGAGACCGGTGACATCACTGAGAATGCAGCCTATCCATTCACTAGAGACCGGTGACATCACTGAGAATGCAGCCTATCCATTCACTAGAGACCGGTGACATCACTGAGAATGCAGCCTATCCATTCACTAGAGACCGGTGACATCACTGAGAATGCAGTATATCCATTCACTAGAGACTGGTGACATCACTGAGAATGCAGATTATGAATCGGGTAAACTGATGATGATGACCTAATAATTGGCTTTTTTAGATGTCATGTTCCTTATTCTATATCTAAGAGCACCTGTAGGTCTTCCGCTATGTCCTGTATGTAAATTATATTCAGTGAACTAGGATATCACCATCTTCTTGTGCTTATCAAAGAGTGACACGTCCTTCCATGGTACAAGCTAGACCAAGTCAGTTTACTTTCCTAAGAATAAATAGGTGTTTGTCAGGGATGTATGGGATGACAGGCAACCAAGAGTGAAATGATTTCTGGCTGCCAGTCTTTGTTGGGTAACCTTCGACCAAGCAGAAGGAATCATAACAACAATCACTGGCTTCTCATGATGAATAATCACAAAGTCCAAATTGTTGCTCAGAAGTAAATGTGAACACGATACACTGAATTTCCAGAGGCTGGTTCTTAGCTGAAAAGTTTTCATCTCTGATTGAACAAGATGACAATTCAACATAGCACAATCTGCTTCATTTCTTGCCTGAACAACGTACACATCTAGGAGTCCCAAGTTAAATCACAATTTATATAGAGGAGAGGTGGGGGCGAGTGAACTTCTAAAGGAACGCTCCAGATAAGACACAATTTTGCACATAAACTCTCTAACCCATCTGTTGAGAATGGCATTTCCATCCTGACATTCGCCTTTGCACTTGACTGCTCTGGTCACCCCTATGGCTGCCAGTATCTTTCATTTAGGATAGCCCTATATCCCAGATTGTGATGTGAGGTCACGTGATGTCAGGTGACCACCTCCATGCTCTGTAGTTCTCAGAGGTGTGATCACATTACAAATTGACTTAAAAAGAAGCTGCACCCCCATACAAAATACAATGAAAATTTGGTGAATTGAATCGAAATGGGCTACATTTAAAATGAAAGTCTTGTGAGCAAAAATAGTGTTGGGGTTACTAAGAGGGTTAGTGAAAGAATTACAGGGAGGGTTACAGAGAAAATTTGTGTTAGGGTTTCATGGAGTCCAATCCAAGATTTCATCAGCACACCACCTTTATGGTCACATAGAGACCAATCCAAGATTTCACTAGCAAACTATGATTAGGGTTACATGGAGTCCAATCCAAGATTTCACCAACACACCATGTTTTTAGGGTTACATGGAGTCTAATCCAAGATTTCACCAACACACAATGTTAAAGGTTACATGGAGTCCAATCCGAGATTTCACCAGCATAGCATGTTTTTAGGGTTACATGGAGTCCAATCCAAGATTCCAACAGCACACCGTGTTTTAGGGTTACATGGAGTCCAATACAAGATTTTACCAGCACACAATGTTGAAGGTTACATGGAACCCAATACAAGATTTCACCAGCATACCATGTTTTTAGGGTTACATGGAGTCCAAGCCAAGATTTCCCCAGCACACTATGTTAAAGGTTACATGGAGTTCACCCCAAGAGTTCTACAGCACACCATGTTTTTAGGGTTACATGGAGTCCTATCCTAGATTTAACAGCACCATGTTTAGGGTTGCATGGAGTCCAATCTAATATTTCAACAGCACACCATATTTTTAGGGTTACATGAAGTTCAATCAAAGATTTAAGCAGCGCACCATGCTTTTAGGTTTGCATGGAGTCCCATTCAAGATTACACCAGCACACCATATTTAGGATCCAATCCAAGGTTTTACCAGCAAACCTGGCTTAGGGTTGCATGGAGTCCAATCTAATATATCCTTATTCTATATCTAAGAGCACCTGTAGGTTCTTCCGGTATGTACTGTATGTAAATTCTATTCAGTGAACTAGGATATCACCATCTTCTTGTGCTTATCAAAGAGTGACACGTCCTTCCATTGTACAAGCTAGACAGAGTCAGTGGGTTTCCTAAGAATAAATAGGTGTTTGTCAGGGATGTATGGGATGACAGGCAACCAAGAGTGAAATGATTTCTGGCCTCCAGCCTTTGTTTTACCAGCACCATGTTTAGGGTTGCACGGAGTCCAATCTAATATTTCAAAAGCACACCATATTTTTAGGGTTACGTGAGGTTTAATCAAAGATTTCAGCAGCGCACCATGCTTTTAGGTTTAGATGGAGTACAATTCAAGATTACACCAGCACACCATGTTTAGGATTGCATGAAGTCCAATCCAAGATTTTACCAGCAAACCTTGTTTAGGGTTGCATGGAGTCCAATCTAATATTTCACCAGCACACCATATTTTTAGGGTTACCTAAAGTCCAATCACAGATTTCACAAGCACACCAAGTTTAGATAAGCAAACAGGACACTTTACCTTGCCACCAACAGAAAGCAGTGATATTTTCAAAGTCAATAGAGACCTCTTCTTCAGGCAGCAGTGACAAAAGGCCCTTTGTGGCTTTGAAATGTTTCTACAATCTGTTGGTGAAATTAAAGTGTCCTGTTTAATTTAACATGGCGTGCTGGTGATATTCTGAAAGGATTACTGAGAGGGTTCATGGTAGGGTTACAGGTAGGGTTACTGTTAAGGTTAGAAAGACGGTTAGTATGAAGGTTACAGAAGGGGATGTTAGGTCTACAGAGAGGGTTAGGCTTACATGGAGGGTTCATATTGGGGTTACAGGGTGGGTTAGTATTGGAGTTGCATGAAGGGCTAATGAAAGGGTTACAGAAAGAATTCATGTTAGGGGTCGCAGGGAGAGTCAGTGTTGGAGTTGCATGAACGGTTAGTGTAATCATTACAGAGACAGATGTTAGGGCTACAGGGAATGTTAATGTTAAGGTTACAGTGAGGGTTTGCATTTGAGTTATAAGGAAGGCTAGTTTAAGGGTTATGGGAAGCATAAAAGTTAGTACTACGGGGAGGGATAGTAGTACAAGAAAGATAAGTGTTAAGATTGGAGGGGCTGTTAGTATTTGCGATATGGGAAAAGCTAGTGTTAAGATTCACAGGAATAGTTAAAGTTAGGGATAAGGGGAAGGTGGGTATTAGGGTTACAGACTGGGTTAGTGTTACGGGAGTTGGCTTTAGAATTACAGGGAGGGTTGGTGTTGGCCTTCCAAGAAAGGTCTCCGCTTACAGTGATGGATAGTGGGGGGCTAGGTTAGAGGCTAGGCAAGTCTCACAGTTACATTAGTGTATTAGTGTTTGAGCCAGTGTTACAGAATGAGTTAGTATGGGGGGTAGGGTTACCGAAAGGACTAGTATGAAGTGGAGCATCCCTTTTTGTGCTGGCAGCTCTTTACCAAAACCTACTAGTGTTGATCTGCCATCTCTGAAAGCAAATATATTTTGGGAGAAAAGCATTCTCCCAAAACTCTTTATCGTCACACTAAAACCACACTTTAAAAGCTTTTATCACCTAGATGTAATCAATCACTTACATTTAGATATACTCAAGAGTACCCCACTTCTGTATGATTAGTGCAAGCAATGTTCTGACCAGTCGTTACTTGACTTATTTCAAGGGTCATATGAGCAACCTTAGTACCAAAGTTGCATGACCTGTTAAACTCTGATTTTTCCATCATTGTCTGACCAAGACCTCAGATTCCCAGCCGCACCTGTGCTGACAGCCCCTGAGCAGCAGACACTCTATGAGATATTTGATTGCTTATATCCTGTTAATAAAATGTGTCATCTACCAGGAGATAGTAAATAGGGTGCTTGCTTCAGAGCAATGAGTGCAAAGCCCATGGGAGAGCCATCTTCAGTTTCCCCTCATCCATCTTACCTCTTCTAATATAAAGCCCATGCAAATGCCTTTCTGCTTTTATGGGAGATAAGAGGCAAGCGATTCATTTGGCTCATCTTTCACTGGAGGTGAGTTGTTGGTTTTCTGGTTCCCACTTAAGAAAACATAAAATGGATGTGCTTATCAGGGAGCCATTTCAGCATCTCGTGTGCCGAGAGGGAGCCGGGTGGGCATGAAAAATTCAAGCCGCTCTTCTGGCTATTCCTCACTGACTTATTGGTGAGAATGATTTTCCGCCTCTCTGGAAGCATTTTCCACCGGAAGGCATTTTTCTCCTGTGTATTCGGTCAGCCCCTAGGCAGGTGACAAATTGAGAGGAGATTGATCGTATCTCTGTCCAGCCGGGCCCAGCCGAGGATTTAATGGGGATTAGGGAATGTGAAGCCATTCTTGGTTGTTAGAAATTCTGATTCCCTTTCAAAGGAAAAGAAATAAGTCACAAGGCTGAGAAAAAAATTAGGAGAAATGAGGCACTCTTGGGCACTCACAGCAGTCTGTATCAAGTAGGTTGCTCACACAACAAGGTAGAGTCATCAAAACTTTCCAAATATTATATTTAAGTTCAATTAAAAGACACGAGAGAATTATACTTCAATATCTATGACCTATTTATTTTACAATAATTGGATTTGTATGTTATTTATTGATATTCGTTTTTTTAGTGTATTATAGTATATTGTTATAAATGCTATTTATTTATTTTTTATTTTTTCCTTACTGAACTAGGACTTTATTTATTTTTTTTATAAAATCATATGCTTAAACTCTTATAATAAAAAAAATTAATATGTTTAATACTAGTGCTGAGGTCCACACATCAGACCATGAAGAGGTCTACACATCAGACCATGAAGAGGTCTACACATTAGACCATGAAAAGGTCTACATATCAGACTATGAAGGTGTCTACATATCAAACCATGAAGAGGTCCACACATCAGACTATGAAGAGGTCTACATATCAGACCATGAAGAGGTCTACATATCAGACTATGAAGGGGTCTACATATCAGACTGTGAAGGTGGTCTACATATCAGACAATGAAGAGGTCTACACATCAGACTATGAATAGGGCCACTGCTGCCACTGTCTGCCCGGCCCAAGACCAATATGAATGTGGTAAACTTATCTGACCTTAACTTTTCTACGGATCACATAAGTCTGCTACAAAAAGGCCCATCCTTTTCTCCGGTATCCAATATGGATGAATTCACGGTATACAAGGATGTAGCACTGTTCCTGAGGAAGGTCTTCCTAAAGTCGTTATACACAGGCAAAAACAGCCCTGTGGAAACCACTTTATCCCTAGACGCGGAAGATCAACAGGCACTTGATACCCTGAACTCCCTCCTACAAGAGAATGAAGGATCGATAGAAACGGATAACTTGATAAAAAGGAAGGCAAATTTACGAATCAGGTCCCAGAAAATGCCCCCTCTGTCTAAGAATAAATGGTTACAAATCTTTTTAGACTTAGTCCAGTCGGACCTTGAAAAGGTCAATTGGACTCAAAAGACCATTGACAATCTAACCATAGATGAACAGCGAGCACTTAATGATCTCCAGAAGAAAAAGAATATTGTTATTAAAAAAAGTAACAAAGGAGGAAACGTAGTGTTGCTGAATCAACACTACGAGAAGCAGGTAAAACGTCTATTGAGTGACAAATCCACCTATAGGAAATGAGATGGTAATCCTTTCCCTCATGTACTTAAGGAATTAAACAAAAAATTGGTAGAAGCCAAAGATGCAGGTTTACTGACACAACGTGCGTTTTAACATCTCCATGCTCGGGAGTTCAATGTGCCTACCTTCTACATTATTCCCAAAACTCATAAGAACTTACAGAACCCACCAGGTAGGCCGATAGTATCGGCCTGCCAGGGCCCTTTGGAGAGAGTGGGTAGGTACTTGGACTCAGTTTTGAAAGACATGGTTACGAACTTAGAGTCCTATGTACAGAACACATTCGGCATGTTCTGGCTAGGATTTCCAAACTTGATGAATTGGAACACCTAGGCGATGCACTACTAGTCGGCATTGATGTCGAGTCCCTGTACACTTCGATCCCCCATAGGTGTGGAATCAATGCGGTCAAGACCTTCCTGGAACATTGGTATCCAGAATCAGGACCACAAAATGAATTCCTAGTTGAAATACTGGAATTTGCACTATTAAACAATTACTTCCAGTTTCTAACCACCTACTACTAGCAAATTTGGGGCACTTCTATGGGGGCGGCATGGGCTCCGGCCTACGCCTGCCTCCATTTGGGGCTCTGGGAAGAGGAGGATGTCTATTCCTCGTCCATGTACCGCAGCCACGTACACACCTGGCTGCGGTACATTGACGATGTCCTGATGACTGCACCACAGATGACTTGCATAAATTCATGAAACATCTGAATACCAATCAACGCAATATAAGGTTGACGTACAATTTCGATCGAACAAGTTTGCCCTTCCTTGATCTACTAGTCACCTTACAAAATGGCCGTCTCCTCACCTGTACGTTTCGTAAAGAAACGTCTGCAAATACTCTTCTATGTGCCAGCAGCCATCACCCCCACTGGCTAAAGAATGGTATTCCAGTGGGGCAATTCTTACGAATTAAAAGGAATTGTACCAAAGCAAGTGACTACAGACGGGAATCCCTTGAACTCTATGCGAGGTTCCGCAAACGCGGTTACTCGCATAGACAGATTAAGAAAGCAAGACAAAGACAAGAGCAGCAATTAGGGACCGTGAGAGCTTACTTTCTTTACACTCATCTGGCCCTACCATTTATAACTCCCAGGAGATATGTGACCAAACTAGGATAATAACACCATTTGGTCCCCAGTGGAACGACGTTCGCTCTATCTTAGAGAAACACTGGGGGGTCCTGACCAACTCCCCTGGACTGTTAAATATAGTTGGCACTTCACCCAGATTAGTGGCTCGACGTGCCAGGAACCTGGGTGACATGCTTGTTAAATCAGAATTCATTAAACATTCTGGTCCTACCTGGCTAACTGATTACCCACGAAGCACTGGAATGTTCCCCTGTAATAGATGCAAGATTTGTCCATTCGTGCATAGAACATCTACTTTTTCAGATGCCTTAGGTAAAGAACACTATGAAATGCGAGACCTAATAAACTGCTCTACATCTCGCGTTATCTACATGATAACCTGTCCCTGCCCCAAAATCTATGTGGGGAAAACAAAGAGAACGCTTAAGGTACGAATCGGGGAACATTTACGCGAACTCAACGATAAAGAGAAAATTCCTGAGAAACCACTACACTTTGCATTACATCATGGCAGAAGCGTCACAGGAATGCAGGTTAAAGGCATATATGCACTAAAACTATCTAACAGAAGGGGTGACTTTGATCAGGTATTGCTACAAAAGTAGAAGTGGTGGGTGTACCGTCTAAAGTACCTTGTACCCCTAGGCTTAAATACCTAATTGAACCTACAGGCCTTTTTGGAGACCTAGAAAATGATACAGCACATCTAATATGAGACAGTACCTATTATTAGCCTCCACCCAACGGGTACTTGGAATTACAGCACTTATTGTCAAATTCTGGACTGAATGAATGATTCCAGGTTGAATAATAATGACATTATTTTATTAAATGTTTTTTTTCACTGTTTTGTCATCTGTCTCTCTCTCCCCTCTGTGGCTTGTTGTCTCCTCCCCCCCCCCTTTCCCCTCCTCTGTTGTACATACCGATATGTATTACAAACGCTATACTTTATACACATTATGCCATACAATCGGAAAAAGCAATGCATGCTGAAGGGCTTCGCTGCTAACCAACCACCTCTTTTCCGGCCATATATGAGGTGCCTGTTTGCAAATGAGTGAACTTCTTTTCATGTAATCGCTCCATAGACAGAGACACTGTTTTTTGCCAAACTACATTCCTGATTGGCTGTGACTACACCAACATACCATAATAAAAAGGTGTGTGTGGCCGGTCCACCAATCATACGTCCGAGATGAAGCTACTCTACTAAGCCCCAGCGAAACGCGTCAACGTCATCAACGACGCTGTCACGCTCTACGGTGCTTGGGGAGCTGAACAGCTGTGAGGAACAAGACGAATGCCTTAGCGCACGCCAGACGGCTTTCTAGCCATCCACGAGATCGGGAACACCGATGACCAACCTGTACAACCACAAGCCTGGTAACATACGGTGATCGTCATCGTCGGCTGCAAGAATCCTGCTGCTATTCAAAGCCTTTTGGATCACGCTACCCACCACCAAAGAAAGGCATCGGACCAGCCCTCCATAAACACATATGGGTGGTAACGTATGAACATTTCAAGTAGTCCTCAATTGATGTCTTTACATGCCTGCATCTTGAAGCACAGTGCATTAAGTCTAGCCACTATGTACTACTATCATACTGGACCACTGTGCATAACGCTCTACTGCTTCTAGTGATTACCATAGGAGGCTGTCTCTTCATATATCAGGAGTTGTGACCAGTATCCTAACTTGGTAATTGGAAATACTCAATTCTCAATCCCTGCAAATCACAATGATGTGGACTTGGCCAATAAGATTGCCCTTATAGTCCCCATCACTGCCGATACTCACAGTCACCATCTCCACACTCAGCCCACCCCCCATGAGTTGGTCCTGGAAGTTACTTGTCCTCCACCCGTCCTCCTATCCTCCCTGTTCCCCAGCTGTATGATGCTCAGCAGCCTAAATGAAACAAATTGAGTTAATTACCTACTGTATGGCTGATATTCTGCCTTGTGACTATCTAACTAATTGGAAAATCATAGCTGCTGACCATCATACCTAGTCCGGACCGTGTTATGCGTTGTGGTGTATTTTGTCTTACATGTTGTCCTGGCTGTCATATCACCTTTTGATATGGTTAAACTATGGTTGCCTTTTTTTGAATGCCTCAATATGTTTACCAATTTTAACTAATAAATTGCCAATTTTGATACATTTACACTCTGATCAATTTTGTTGCTAAAGCAACCTCTTTCCACTCGATATTCTTAATACCGAGCATCCCCTCCCCCCTTTCCCATTTCCCCTCCTTCTGGGTTTTTAGACTATGAAGAGGTCTACAGATCAGACTATGAAGGGGTTTACATATCAGGCCCTAAAGAGGTCTACACAACAGACTGTGAAGGGGTCTACATACAGGACTGCGAAGAGGTCTAAACTTCGGACCATGAAGAGAAGAAAAAATACTGCAAAAGGATGGGTCTTTAAAAGTGCTGGGAACCTTCTCTCAGAATACATATTACAACATATATAAAAGTAAAATAAGTTTTTATTACAGAAATAGTAAAGAAGACAAACTGGGGATAATACCCCTTAAAAAAAACTTCCTACATATGCTTATTCAGACCAAAAGAATACCCCTAAGGTAGCGTTTCTTTCCCACATATAGTGTCATGCATAAATATATTCATAGCATAAAACTCAGATAGTAGTTTATTTAGTATACAACACTTGTTATAGCAGGAAAGAGCAACTCTTTCCGACATGTTTCGCCCGTGTCGGCTTTCTCAAGGGTTCAGGGGATGTATATGGTTGGAACAAATTTGGTATAAGAACAGAAAACTCAGCAATGTCAGGAGAGACACACGTAATATTCCCTCTGACCCAGTCAGATATGCTGGAAAGTGCACAGATGCGGACAAAAGGACCAAGTAAAAGAGGAGAAGGCCCTCCCCCTAGGCCGCAGAACCAACCCCAAGAGTGGGGAGCAATAAGACGGGGAGTGTAGAGTTGCTTAATCAGAGCTGGAGAATAATGCTCCTAAATGGTACAGCATATAATCAGCAAATCACTCAGTAGGTAGCCAGAAAACTCAGAGTGAGGTCTGCAGCTGAGCAAACAGTCACTAAGGAGTTCCCACAGAAACACGAGGACTGGAGATACGTGCCTCCATGTAGGTCATCTAAAGAGGCCTACACATCAGACTATGAAGGGGTCTACGTGTCAGTTAATGAAGGGGGTCTACGTATCAGACCATAAAGAGGTCTACACATCAGAATATGAAAATGGACAGTATACCTGAGTAGGAAAGAGGAACAGAGGGATTTGTTCACAATTCACAGTTTTTACTGCACTCTGTTTCTACACATTAGTCCATGAAGAAGAGATCTACATATCAGACCATTAAGAGTTCTACATATCAGACTATGAAGAGTTGTGCACATTAGACCATAAGGAGGTCTACACATCAGACCATAAAAAAGTATAGTATATCTGAGGATAAAAGAGGCAGAGAGGAATTTGGTTCCAAAAGACAGTTATTTTGTTTTTTTTTGATACTTTAGTTCTAGACACCAGACCATGAAGAGCTCTATACATCAGACCATTAAGAGGCACAGTATATCTGTGGAGAAGACAGGGACAGATGGATTTGGTTCCAAAAGAGGGACTGTTGGGAGTAACTAAGCGTTTTGCTTTCTAGACCTGCAGAACGACTTGAAATCGAATGAAACTAGAGGCGATCTATAGCACTAAGAAAGAAAAAAACTGTGTTTTCATTCAATTAAAACCATGGCATTTGTTTATGATACACAATAACTAAATGTGTATAGTTGAAGAATGTGGGAGTAAGCATAACAGGTAGATCATCGTTCCTTATCGACAGGAGACATCTATTTAAAAAGTATGTTTGAGCCTTTGAGGTTTGTCTGCTTCTTTGAAGTTTTTGTAATAAATTTAGCTAATTACATAGGAATATTCATGGAACAAATACTTTGTGATAGTAACAGGGTAAGGGCTATACAGCTACACTTAAAGAGCTAACAAAATATAAGTGCATACGATTTGATTTTGCTTAATGTTAACAACTTTATCAAAGATTTAAATGGTCAGTCCACCAAAAAGTGATATTTCAGTTGTAGGGGCAGTCTGGTGGGCTTAGTCCTCTGGTGAAGTGGT
Organism: Aquarana catesbeiana; assembly: GCF_042186555.1. Classification (NCBI taxonomy): domain Eukaryota; kingdom Metazoa; phylum Chordata; class Amphibia; order Anura; family Ranidae; genus Aquarana; species Aquarana catesbeiana. The sequence goes on along the minus strand of NC_133325.1, from coordinate 782,716,549 downwards.
TGCCAATCTCAGTCCTCAAGTACACCAACAGGCCATGTTTTGGGACTTTCCCTTAGACAAAATAGCTGTCATAGATACCAAGCCATTGATACTGATTTAAAGCACATCTGTAAGGTGGAGGAAATGCTGAAAACATGATTGGGTACTGAATTTGGGAATCACTGATCTAGTGCCTTTTAGTATCTCTGGTTCACACCAGTGGTGAGATGTTTCTGCTGTAGCTCCTTGCTCTGTTTCCTCACTGCGATGGTTTAGCTGATCTTGCCCCTTTGGGGTGCTCTTATAAAGTAGTTAGGCAAAAGATTCACACAACTTGGGACAATAGGTAGTCGTCTTTAGGAAATAAATTCAACTTATACCGTACCCCTTGAGTATTCCTCACAATCAAGGACCTGCAACTTTACCTTTTAATCAGCGTATAGGTAAAGCTATAAAGGTTTTCAGCCACTGTCGATTGGGGAATTTCGTTTACTACATAATAAAGATAGTCTATAGTTTACAGACCATGCTGAAGGATTGGATGTGTACAACCAGAAAGGAAAAATGTACATTCTAATAAATCAATATCACCACCCCATCAAAATGTATACATAAAGGATATCTAAACCCAACAACAAACATTTTATATGTTACACTGAAATATGTTACAGCTTACTAGTTTTTGGATATAGTGACTGCATTAGTTTTAATATTTCAGACTAAAAACATTTTTAATAACTGCGGAAAATAACTATTGATTTTGCCAGAAAGCCATGTCCTTTTTACTTTATGTGAAGCCAAAGGTGAACTCAATGGCACAAACAATGTTATCTTCCTCCTGTAAACTCTTAATCCCCCACCCCTATGTAATGGAGATGGAGATGAAGAGAAAAATACATGTTTGAAGTCAGGCCTTGTTGACAACTATGGTTCCCTCCATAGATACAGTGAAGTGAGTGTAGCCACCCAGGGACAGGAAATGTAGTATTCACAAGATTACCAGAGGGGAATAAAGAAAAAAACACATGGGTCCATCACAGAATAAGACCGTTTTTGATATTTTTTAAAGTGGAAGTCCATGCAAAAACTAAAATCCCTGCACCTATAGCCACCAACATTCTAATGCCCTGTGCACACGATAGGCTTTTCCGACAACAAAACCGTGGATTTTTTTCCGAAGGATGTTGGCTCAAACTTGTCTTGCATACACACGGTCACACAAATGTTGTCGGAAATTCCGAAGATCAAGACGTACGCGGTGACGTACAAGACGTACGATGAGCCGAGAAAGATGAAGTTCAATAGCCAGTGCGGCTCTTCTGCTTGATTCCGAGCACGCGTGGACTTTTGTGCGTCGGACTTATGTACACACGAATTTCTGACAACAAGTTTTGTTGACGGAAAATTTGAGAACCTGCTCTCAAACATTTGTTGGCGGAAATTCCGACAGCAAATGTTCTATGGAGCATACACACAGTCGGACTTTCCGACAACAAGCTCACATCCAACATTTCCAAATCTTATCATGTATACAGGGCATAACACTAATGTCTCTAGCCCTGAAAAGAAAAAATCAGTATACATACCTTTTCTACAGGTGATCCGACCCGATCTACAGAGGCGGAAGCTCTGATCCCACACTGAGCTGTCAGCCGTGGCTTCGCTGTGTGGGCGGGTGCAGAGGACATGTCCGTCAACAGAAGCCCCATAGTAACTCTATGGGTGACGTCACTTCCCATTCATTTCACAGCCGTTGTCGGACGTGTACTCAGGAGAGCTTCCGCAGCTGGAGATCCGGTCGGATCAGCTTCAGAAAAAGCATGTATAGTGATTTTATCTTTACAGGGCTAGAGCGGATAGTGTTAGAATGTTGGTGGCTATAGATGCAGGGATTTTAGTTTTTGCATGGACTTCCACTTTAATTACAGCATTTAGGCTAATCACTGACCTAAATACGGGTCCATTTTTGGCATTTGGTTTGCGAATGTAATTTCAGAATAGGGGCGGTTGCACTCATAGGAATATTCCAAACAACTTACTGCTGATTCATAAAATAGGGTGCAAAGGAGATGAAACCTCTGACTTTGGCCGGAGGTCTCCATTCATCCCCTGCACCCTATTTTGGGGATCAATAAAAAAAGCAGTTTAGAGCCCTGGTACCCAACCTGTGGACCGAGGGCCACATACGGCCCTTTAGTAAATGATGTGTGACCCTCAGACCTCAGCAGTCTGTAGTGGGCACATTGATTAGGGTAATAGCATTGATCTCTACTAGCCTCATGTTTGCAGTTTTGTATTGCCTTCTGGAGCATATCTCCACCCAAATATGTAGCATGTTCACACTCTCTGACCCTCATTTTCTCTATTAGGTCAGCAGTCTCTGATTGTCCTTTCAAGCACTGCACTATGTGCAGCCCTTTGGTGATGTTAGGGGCTGCATTTGAGGCCCCCTTTAGCTCATAAGTTGGCAGCCACTGGCAGTTGCATGGTCATTCATTGTAGCAACATTGGAATTGTAGAGACATCTGATTTATATTTATCAAGTCTAGGCAATGGATAGAACCAAGTCAAGAACTGTTTATGCCGTGCAAATTATCAAGTGTTTTAAAGTCAGAACATCCATCCACAGTAACCAGAGATTTAAATAACTCACTGTAACCTGATTTTGAAAGCTTTCAATAGGGCGTACTGTTGGCACTTCCTTTGGTCCACCTTCCTCTCACGCTAGATGGGCAGGGCTGCAGCGTTCTCAGAGAATGAGTGGAACTTGTAACCATGAACACTTGACCTGTACATTCCTATTTTCATATATGAGGCCATTTAAAAAAAAAAAAGAAGACTCCCTAAATATATAGAGGAGTTATCAAAAGAGAAGGTACAGAATGGCAGAATGAAATTTTACATACAAAAATTTCAATAGGGCTTACTGTTGGTACTACCTTTGGTCAATCTTCTTCTCACGCTCAACTGGGTGGGCAGGGCTGCAACATTCTCAGAGAGTGAGTGGGACTTGGAACCATGAACACTTGACCTGAACTTTCCCGTTTCTATATATGGGGCCATTTAAAAAAAAAAAAAGGCTCTCTAAATATATAGATGAGTTATCAAGAAGAGAAGGCACAGAACACCAGAAACAAATTTTACATCCAAAAAGTTCATCAGGCCTTACTGTTGGTCCTACATTTGGTCAACTTTCCTCTCATGCTCAATTGGTTGGGCATTGCTGCAATGTTCTCAGAAAGTGAGTGGGACTTGAAACCATGAACACGTGACCTGCATTTTCCAAATTTAAAAAAAGAATACTCCCTAAATATGTAGAGGAGTTATCAAGAAGAGAAGGTACAGTATACCAGAATCAAATTTTATATCCAAAAACTTAAATAGGGCTTACTGTTGGTACTACCTTTGGTCAACCTTCCTCTCACACTCACCTGGGTGGGCATGGCTGCAACTTTCTCAGAGAGCGAATGGGACTTGGAACCCTGAACACTTGACCTGAACTTTCCCATTTTCATATATGGGCCCATTTTATAAAAGATGACTGTATAAATATATAGAGGGGTTATCAAGAAGAGAAGGTACAGAACACCAAAATGAAATTTTACATTCAAAAGGTTAAGTAGGGCTTACTGTTGGTACTACCTTTGGTCAACCTTCTTCTCATGCTCCACTGGTGGCCATAGCTGAAATTTTCTCAGAGAGTGAGTGGGACTTGGAACCATGAACACTTGACCTGCATATTCCCATTTTCATATATGGGGTCATTTAAAAAAGAAGACTCACTAAATGTGTAGAGGAATTATCAAGAAGAGAAGCTACAGAATACCAGAATTAAATTTATACCCTATAATTTAAATAGGGCTTACTGTTGGTACTACTTTTGGTCAACCTTCCTCTCATATTTAACTGGGTGGTCATGGCTGCAATGTTCTCAGATAATGAGTGGGACTTGGAACCACGAACACTTGACCTGCACGTTCTCATGTTCAAATATGGGGCTATATAAAAAAGAAGATTTCCTAAATATATAGAGGAGTTATCAAGAAGAGAAGGTACAGAATACTAGAATGGAATTTTACATCCACAAAGTTAAAGTTTGTTTATAAAAGAAGAAATGAATTCACAGATCTAAAAACATAAAGACTTATGTTCACAATGAAAGAGACAGAAAAAAAGTAAAAAAGTTGAGTGCTGAGCGGGTTCCTGGTGCAGCCCGCCCCTCCTATCTGAACGGCTCTTAAGATCAATTTTTACTCTCAAAGACAAACATACATTCTACGGCTTCTGCCGACTGAAGTTGGTTATTGCTTTTTTTCTATTCTTTTTACTGAAAAACAAAATGTACCATTGAAAGTTGATTGAGTATAATCTTTCAAGTGCCGATTTTTTTCTGATGCTTCTTTGATGAGCTCTTTTATCTCTTTTTTTTTTTTTTTTACTGTTAACGTAAAAAAAAAAAAATATTTGCCAGCGTCCTTCTTCCTCATCATGAAAGTAACAACAGCTCAAAAAAACTTCCAATAAAGAAAAAAAAAAAAAAAAGTAAACATGATTAGATGCAAAAGGACAGTCATTACCGGGAGACAATGACCCACCACGAAACTAATGAGCCATTTTCTACGGACAATTTGAGGCGCAGTTGTAATATTTGTGGAAATCAAAACCCCGAAGCTCATTAATGCAATATGTGGCCTTTAGTGACACATCAGCACAGACAGAACTTTGAAGTCCTCTTGCCTTTGAAGTAAAGGAGGCAAACATATGCCGTCTGTGCAGTGGTGATAATATTGCTACGACGGGTATTTTTGAAACTTCAGTTTACCGTTGATTGCTGCATGTAATCAAATCTCACTCTTGACAAGTGCCGCCGTCGGAATGCAAAGCGTTCCATGGAACACAGCTGTTTGTCGGTTCTTGATGCCAGGCAGGAGTTGCTTTAGAGTTAGCACAGCCACAAACAGAAAGATGGGTATTTTTTTTTTTTTTGTATTTTTTTTTCAAACATTTCTCATTAGACATGTAAGGTGCTGCATCAGAGTTACATGGCTTACTGTATGGATCAAAAATGGCACATCAGTCTGAGGTTTCCTAGGTTCGCTGATCAGTGATTGCATAGATAGTTGGGTTGTAAAAAAGACATCAAATAAGTTCTACCTTTCATTTGATAAAAAAGGAAGAAAAAAATCTTTTAATTACCTTCAAAATATATAGCTGACACAGCCATACAAAGCACAAAAGACAAAAAAATACTTAAAACAGAATTTCAGGCAAATTACTAAATTCTTGGTTGACTTGGGTGTTTTTTTTTTTTTTTAATCAAATTTGCAATTATTTTTTCCTTTCTTCCTACAACTTCAACATACCCTAACAATACAAGGGTAGTCTGAAAAGTTCACAGCCTGACACGGAAGGGGTGACCACACAGACGTGAAACTTTATCACGGCATCAAGCCATTCTTCCAGATGTTCAATGCTGGAAATGGTGCATGCGCGCTACCTATAGCGCATAAATACCCTAGTTTGCATGCGCTCTTTGTAAACAGTTGACACCCCTCATAGTCAAGTTGAAAATGGAGAAAGTGGAAGAAGATGGCTCAAAGCTGTCTCAAAGGTTGCACTTGCAACCAGGCCCTGGCATTCCGCCACCATGGGGGGGGGGGGGGGGCCAAGACAGCAGGAAGGGGGCCAATTGCAGACCATGTGAAAGGGTTCATGGTTCCTTGCACCGGGGCCCTGAAAGTTTTAGTTACGCCCCTCTGGCTCAAAATGTTCCATCAGGGGGCAAAGTAATGGCAACAGTCCTCTGCACTGCTGCTGCACACCCTCGGAATCACTTTGCCCGCTAATGGAACACTTCAAGCCTTCTTCCACTTTCTCAATTTCCAACTTGAGTATGGGGGGTGCCAACTGTTTGAAACCAAGCCACTCTTTCAGATGTTCAGTGCTGAAAATGGCGTTGGCCCATGCACGCTATATGGTTTTCATGTGCTCTTTTCAAACAGTTGGCACCCTCCACCCCCCCCGTAGTCAAGTTGAAAACGGAGAAAGTGGAAGAAGGTGAAGAAAAGTGTTCCATCAGCGGGCAAAGCCTTCTTCCACTTTCTAAATTTTCAACATGACTTCTGGGGGTGCCAAATGTTTGCAAGGAGCGCAAAAAAACGTATAGTATGCTTGCGCCATTTTCAGCACTTTACAGCACTTTCATGTGTGTTTGGTCGCATTTGCAATTCTTTTTTCCTTTCTTCCTACAACTTCCACATACCCTAACAATACAAGGGCAGTCTGAAAAGTTCACAGCCCGACACACAGGGAGAGACCACTTTATCATTGCACAAAGCCTTTCTTCCAGATGTTCAGCACTGAAAATTGTGCTTGCACGCTATATATATGGTGTTCATGCGTAGTCTGCAAACAGTTGGCACCCCCTGTAGTCATGGAGAGAGGGAAGAAGGCTCAAAGTGTTCCATCAGCGGGCAAAATGATGGCAACAGTCCTCTGCACTGCTACTGCACACCCTCGGAATCCCAGAAGACTGTTGCCATCACTTTCCCCACTGATGGAACATTTGGAGCCTTCTTCTTCCACTTTCTCCATTTTCAACTTGACCACGGGGGGGTGGTTCCAACTGTTTGCAAAGAGCACATGAAAATCGTATAGCGTGCATGTGCCATTTTCAGTGCCAAACATCTGGAAGAGTGGCTTGGTGCAGTGATAAAGTTTTAAGTCTATGTGGTCACATTTGAAATCCTTTTTTTCTTTTCTTCCCAAAACTTCAACATGCCCTAACAATCTGAGAGCAGTCTGAAAAGTTTATGGCCTGACATGAAAGGAGTGACCACACAGACATGAAAATGTATCACTGCACCAAGCTATTCTTTCAGATGTTGAGTGCTGAGAATAGCGCATCTACACGATATGGCTTTCATGCGCTCTTTGCAAATAGTTGAAAATAGCTCTGCAGTCAAGTTGAAAATGGAGAAAGCTGAAGAAGAAGGCTTGAAGGATGGAACACTTCGAGCCTTCTTCTTCTACTGAAGACTCCTGGGATGTTTGAGCTCATTTTGGCCTAGCTTTTGACAGGGGGTGAGGAGGTGTTGTATCGCTTCCTTGCTACCTGATTAAACCCCTTGAAGCCCACACTAGTGAACTGCAACTGCATGCTTTGCATGTGGCTGCAGTGAGCCTGCAGAGCAGCCCCATTCACTTGAATGGGTCACCTTTGTGAGCGGTATACCTGCCAAAAGGAACATGGGGTGTCATTCATGCCTTGGCGGCAAGCAAAACATCACGGCTGCTGTATGTGTACACCCCCACAGTCACTGCCTCTGCAGCTAAAGCGGGAGTGTTTGGGTAGCTATAAAAACACAGCTTATCTGTAGGGTTTTACTGCACCCTCAACTGCTAGTGTGAATGTGCCCATATGCTTCCTTATAAGAAATGTATAGTACCATATAAAATACCCCTATTAAACATAGTTATTTTTTGATCCCCTGGTCCTACTGTTGGGTATCACGGACAAGTTGCCCACAACTACCCACAAAAAGCTGTTTATCTTCTGCGCTGCATTTTATGCCAGGAAAACAATCCTACTCCAATGGAAAGCGGCAGAGCCACCTCGGACCTCCGTTTGGAGGGAATTAGTGAACGCGGCTCTCCCTCTCTACAAGCTGACATACATGGGACGAAACTCCATAAAATCTGGTCAGCATGGGCGGAGGCTAGACGTCTCATATATGAAGGGCCCCCATCCCACCCTTCCTTATCCCTCTCGGAGACCCTCCCAACCTCCCTGTCTAGTACCACCAGAAAATGTTTATATCTCACTCCCCTCTCCCCCCCCCCCCTTCCCCTGCCTCCACTGATTTCATTAAATGCTCTCAATATCTACATTCTCTGGTTTAATACTAATGTATTATGCAATACGCAATATGGTAAGGTATACCCAGGTTAAATAACAGATGTTCCTTTGTCCTCAAACTCTTCCTGGATGTAAACCTAATGTACTTTGCTTACTTGATGCATTATATTTTCTTTCTTTCTTTTTTTTGTTGCTCGATCCTTCTGGAACGTTACATTGTCTATTGTTGTAACACCTGCTGTGTTTAACCTGTAACTATTTGATTATCTAAATGGTTAAAAAAAAAAAAACATGGTTATTTTTTTCATTAAAAATATCCAGGATTCGTGCTGGCAGAAGAGGGGCCATGCTATTAGCCAATTAGACTTAACTGCATTGCCGACTGCACAGGAAGTGGCTGGAAGAGTATCGAGTGACCTAATGAGTGTTTTGCTACTCTCCACTATCCAATCACAGGTTGGGGTGGCCCTTGATCCAGTTGTATTGCTTTTACTGTAACTGTTGTAGAGGAAAATGTAGACAAGAATGTTAAGGTTGTGTAACCATGGATGAAAGCTCCTTTATGGGGTGGTTTCCACTCAGCTTGGGGTTTCGGGTGGCCACACCCCATCTTATCCTGCTTTCCTGCTTTTTTTTTTGGTCAGGTCATATAGTTCACAAAATCACAATGACATTGCCTTACCAGTAGAAGAGGAAAATGAGGAGAAGAATGTTTTAACTATGTAGCCCTGGCTGGAGACCCCTTTATGGGGGAGGGTTTCACACAGCTCGGGTTTTCAGGTGGCCACGTCCCATCTTATCCCGCTTTAAAAATTTTCTTGCCATTTAATATAGTTTACAAAATCACAATGACTTTGCCTTAACAGTAGTGGGGGAAAATGAGGCTGGAGGCCTTTTTATGGGGCAGGTGCCACACAGCTCAGGTTTTCGGGTGGCCACAATTTTCACACCCCTATCTTATGCTGCTCTACCATTTTTTTCTTTCTCTGCCAGGTAATATAGTTTACAAAATCGCAATGGCAATGATTTAACCATAGTAGGGGAAAACGAGGACAAGAATGTTTTCATTATAAAGCCCTGGCTGGAGACCATTTTATGGGCAGGGTTCCAAACAAGCCCCATCTTATTCTGCAGTTACAATTTTTCTTCCCAGGTAATATAGTTCACAAAATCACAATACCATTGCTTTAACTGTAGTAGAGGAAAATGAGGACAAGTACTGTATATTTTAATTATGTAGCCCTGGCTGGAAGCCCCTTTATGGGTTGGGTTCCACATAGCTCAGGTTTTCTGGTGGTCACACCCCATCTTAACCTGCTTTAGTTTTCCTTGCCAGGTAATATAGATCACAAAATCACAATGACATTTCTTTAACTGTAGTAGGGGAAAATGAGGACAAGAATGTTTTTTATTGTGTAGCCATGGCTGGAGGCCCCTTTTATGGTGCGGGTTCCACACAGCTCAGGCTTTCAGGTGGTCATACCCCTATCTTATGCTGCTTTACCATTTTTTCTTTCTTTGCCAGGTAATATAATTTACAAAATCACAATGGCAATGATTTAACCATAGTAGAGGAAAATGAGGACAAGAATGTTTTCATTATGAAGCCCTGGCTGGAGGCCTTTTTATGGGTTGGATTCCACACAGCTTGGGTTATCAGGTGGCCACACTCCACCTTATCCTACTAACTTTCCTTTCTTTTTTTTAACCTTAATATAATCTTAATAACATTGTTCAGCTATATTTGCATCTGTTCACTTACATCACTTTAACTGCCCTTCTAAGCCTAAACATATCATAACAAATAAACCAAGAACAAAGGAAATCATGTGTGCTATGAAAATAAACTTTGGCGGAGAGATCGTATTATGGAAATGCATATATATTGAGTCACCGACAATTAAACAGCTACATATTAGGACAACACGAAAAGATCTGTGAGTTTCAACAAATCGCATGCCTGGTAATAGTGCAGAAGGTGGCGAGGAAGGGAAATGTATAGCATTGAAGGGATAGAGAAAAACGAGTGCAGATTTACTGGGGAAAATTAATCCATAAAATGCAATTTATCAGGCGGCTCCATGCAGACGAGTTGGTTTCCGTTACTTTTATTCCGCTTACGGAGGCGTTTATGAATGTAATGTGTGACCCACGGAAAAGATCATCAATTTGAAGTAGAATTTCACAGCCGAGATCTGCAAGAGATGTCCGTGCAGGCGACATGGCCTGAATGTGTTATCGATGCAGACTGGGCCCGCTAAAAGTTTATTCTGCTTTTAAATGTTACAACTGACTTTGTCCCTATTTTATAAAGGTATTCCTGGAAAGGAAACAAAACTTGACTGTCCCCCTTCCCAACCACCAAACTCCACTAGATTGAAGAGCTAAGCTTGTTGAAGAGTGTTCAGGATCTGACACTTCCGGGATTGTCAGATCCTGGCGCAAGCCCATCCTGAAGACTCCTGGCATACATGACATCATTTTGGCCTAGGCCAGAAACCAGGAAGTAGCTGAAGAAATATCTTTATAAGTCCTGCAACTGTACATTCTTGATGGTCCAACCACAGAGAATACAGAAGACCAATTGCTAGCCCTCCTGGCCTCCCGCCAAGCAACATATCACTTTCTTCCCATAATGCCCTCTCCTAGCAGGGGCAGGGCTGGAACGTAAAAGGACCTGCACCCTCTATCTACACTCTACCTACACTTTACATTTTCTTCTTCCTCCCCCACCTTCTGTTACAAAATCAGAACCTAATTCCCACAACCCCCCCATACCTCTTTTGGGGGACCTGGGACAACTTTTCTGCCTTTTCTCGCTGAGGTGAGAATGGAGTGCCTGGGGAACACATGGCATCTATCTCAGGAGGCTTTCAGGCAAACTCTGGCACATTGCACCTGCACTGGACAATCCCTGTGCATGCGCCGCAGCAAGTCATCAAGGGGTTGGGTGAGAGAACTGAAAAAAAAGAGGCCGCCCCCTGAAAATGTTAGTATAGAAAAGGGCATCACGGGACCTGGAGTTTGGTGGCAGAGGGAAGGTTGCAGCAGACAACTCTGGATACATACCTAAGGGGGAATCAATTTCTTTTTAACCCCAGGGACTCCCAAAGTCACAGCTCATACTCCACCATGAGGCATCTAGTAGCCAACCAGGGGAATTACTTCAGACCATATCCATACCCTACACTACACTCTCTAACTGCATTGAATAGAGAAGCACAGCGACCAACTGATGACATCACTGGGTCTAAAACAAGGTATTTAACCACTTCCCGTCCATGTGATGTACCGGTATGTCACTGAATGGTAAGGGTGATATCTCAGTCATTGCTGCAGTTGCAGTGATCAAGATATAATTTTTTTTTTTCTTTCAGCCAGACTATCCCTTCACTGTAAAAGTAATCCTAGCTGCTAAAAAGCTGCTGGATTACTTTTACAGGAGGTGGAAGGGGGTCTCCCCCCCATCTGGGAGCCCAGTAAGGATGAGATCGGTGGCATCTGTTCCTGGGACACAGTGAGAGGAATTGATGTTGTTCCTCCCTGACATCAGAAACAGGAAGAGACAAGGATATCTTCACTTCCAGTTTTGGTTTGTTGTTTACAAACAGTTATTGGCTTGTACAAGCATCTCAGTAAACAAATCTGGTTGTGATCAGATGATTTAGAGGCCAGAGGAGAGATTTGGGGTCTAAGAGACCCCAGATCTCTCCATAGAGAGGACCTGTCACAGCCCATGCTATAGGATAACAATAAAAGTGATTAAAATAGATAAATAAATAAATACATAAATACATAAATACATAAATAAATAAAGAGACAGTGTAAAATAAAAAAAATGAAATTAGGTTAAAACATTTTTAAAGCACCCCACGCACATCGCTCCAGCATTCATATGTGAGGTATTGCCACGAATGTCAGAGCAAGAGCAATAATTCTAGCTCCAGACCTCCTCTGTAACTCTAAACTGGTAACCTGTAAAGGCTTTTAAAGCATCTCCTGTGGAGATTTTTAGGTACTGTAGTTCGGCACTATTCCAGAGGCGTATGCAATTTTAAAGGGTGACATGTTTGGCAATTATTTACTCTGTGTAACATCATCTTTTATATTGTACCAAAAATTGTGTATTATATTGCGTTTTAAATGTATTGAAGTGTATTTTTTTCCCCAAAAATTTGCATTTGAAAAACCACTACACAAATATCGTGTGACATAAAAATATGCAACACCCATCATTTTATTCTCTAGGGTCTCTGCTTAAAATTATTATATACGTATAATGTTTGAGGGTCCTAAGTAGTTTTCTAGCATAAAAAAAAAATGATATTTACTACATGTAGGTGAGGAATGTCAAAATTGGCCTGTACTGGAGCTGGTTAATGGCAGTCAGGGCCGCCATCAGGGGTGAAAAGTCAATACACCCAAGGCCGCCATCAGGGGGGGCAGCCCATACACAGTGGGGGGCGATGGAACTGGAGGAAGAGGACATGGGATAGAGGAAATGGGACTGGAGGAGGACATGGGATGGAGGACATGGGACTGGAGGAAGACATGGCATTGAAGAGATGGGACTGGTGGAAGAGGACATGGGACAGAGGAGATAGGACTGGAGGAGGACAAGGGATGGAGAAGATATGACTCGAGGTGAAGGATATGGAATTAAGGGGATGGGACTGGAGAAGGAAGATAAGGGATGGCGGAGATCAGACTGGAGAAGGACATGGGATGGAGGAGATGCGAGTGGAAGAGGACATGTGATGGAGGAGATGGGACTGGGGGAAGAGGACATGGGATGGAGGAGATAGGACTAGAGGAGAAGGATATGGGATTGAGAGGATGGGACTGGAGAAGGAAGATAAGGGATGGCAGAGATCGGACTGGAGAAGGACATGGGATGGAGGAGATGCGAGTGGAAGAGGACATGTGATGGAGGAGATGGGACTGGGGGAAGAGGACATGGGATGGAAGAGATGGGACTGGAGAAGGAAGACATGGGATGGAAGAGATGGGAATGCAGAAGGAGGAGGATGTGGGATGGAGGAGATGAGGCTGGAAGAGCAGGAGGACATGAGATGGAGGAGATGGGAATAAAGAAGGAAGAGGACATGGGAAGGAGGAGGAGGACATGGGATGGGGAGATGAGACTGGAGGAGGAAGACGAGAACATGGAATGGAGAAGGAGGAGGACATGGAATGGAGGAGATGGGACTAAAGTAGGAAGATGATATGGGATGGAGGAGGAGGACATGGGATGGAGGAGATGGGAGTGGAGGAGGAAGAGGACATAGGATGGAGGAGGAAGAGGAGATGGGAGTGGAGGAGGAAGAGAACATAGGATGGAGGAGGAAGAGGACATGGGATGGAGGATATATTACGTTGTAAGAGTATTAAAATAAAAGTGGGTGCACTGAAGAACTTGGTGGGAAGACAAGTGGGTGGATTTCGTGGGACTGCCAGTGGGCGGGCCCTGGGGAATGTTTGTGATCAGGCCCGGGAAGGGGGGGGCCTAAAGCTGTGTAAGTGGTGATAACATTTCTGATGGCTGCCCTGATGGAAATGGAGAGGTTCTATTTGAAATATAATTTACCCGTCTGTTTATGAGGGACAGGGAAGGCAAAATAAAAGCAGATTCAGCTTCTACATTTCAGCTTTAACACACCCCCTTATCCAAAACTAAAAAAAAAAAAAAAGGCTGTAGGAACCTCGTCAACCGTTCCCTGAAAGGAAGGGCTGCAATATTGGAATGCAATTGGATGAGTTCTTGAAATTGACTTAAATCATGTCGTAATTCTTTTTCTCAAAGTCTAGAATGAATCAGAAGATTAAACAAACTCCATTAATGGTATGAAGCATGAAACGGCCATTAATAGAGACCGCGCTATTGACTGACATCATTTACGTCAATAACTAGCTTCACATCGAGATGTATAATTCACTGTACTCCAGTCTGGACTGTTCAGAAGCCAATCTGTCTGTTTAGTGTAAGTGTTTACATTAATCTTTCTGCCAATACGTGCTGTCGGGGGCCATCCGTACATTAATCTGTCCTCCAGATCTATGGCTAATCTATAGGCTTTATTAATCCATGGGAGCCACACCAAGGAGCCGCATTCTGTAGGACACTGTGATGTATACCTGCAATACCTACAGTATATTAGCTCCTCCTATACTTCACTGCGGATTAACGTGATCTTCTTGTTGTTTTTCGCCCCCCCCCCCGAAAAAAAAAAGATAAAGTCCTTGCATTGAATTTAAATGGTAAGACGCCTCTTGTAGGGTTGAACAATTGGAGGATAAATAGTACTGGGGTGGGGGTGGGGGAGTTGTTTAACTAACTTCAATTTATTTCTGCTTGTTTGAAGACACAGCTATCCAGTTCCTCGGCTTCTACATTGCAGGTATTTGATGAAGTGCATTACCTTGATTATACGGCGCTCTGAAGTACATGTGGCTGTCTTATAGGACAGGAAAGATAATTTGAAAGAGCAACTCAAGGCCGCAAGTATAATCAATCAGCGAACCGCCAGTGCCATCCAGCATTGCTGTTTTTTAGAAATCTATTAATACCGATTGCTCTTGTATGTAGACTTAGTAGGGCTTTTAAAGTGTCTAGGGGTGGGACTGCAGCCTCTTACCAGTCCACGTTGTCTAAAGCTACAGTTACTTGCATGCGGGGTTTAGTTTAAATTGTCTTCCTTGGTTCCTCCTTGCCCCCTTATCAACATTGTAATAAAATTTGATTTCCACTTTATTTTATATCTAGGGGTATCATCTAAGTCTTTTTATCTCTATGCAATGCAGGCAGATCATGGCTGGTGGTAAGGGGTCTGCAGTATGTAACTTCCTGGAAGCATCACAGCCCCCTGGCTCAGCACTCCTCTCAAGAGCCCTCTGCCATGAAGCAAGCAGTCATAACCATAAGTAATAATGGGTAGATGTCAGTCTGGAGGAGTGGGCATTCCCAAGCAGATTGAATTTACAAGCAACACACTGTAGGTAACATCCAAATGCAGGGCTGGCACAAGGGGTGGGCAGGAGGGGAAGCTACCCCGGGTGCAGTGGTGGAGCTGGTGGAGGAGCTGGGGCTCCCCCTCATCATATGCTCCAGGTCAGTGGCAGGCAGTGGGCTTCAGCTTCATACTGTGTATGTGCAACTTCCTTTTAGCTGCTAGAAAGCGAGTGATTGACCATGCATGAGCAATTGGCGAAAGGGCACAGAGCAGTATACCCAGGGCTTTTTTTCTCAGTGAATAGGTACAGGAGCTCACCCCTTCCGATCCCCCTTTTGTCTCCGCCCCCTACCCAACTCAGAGCACCGTTACTTGGTTCCACCCCCTACCTACCTCCCAGTGCTGCCCCTTTTCCCTTCTAGAGATTACAGAACCAAGTTTAATTTTGTGGTGATAAGTAATTTGCATGGCATGTGTTAATGATAACAAGAAAGGCAGTAAGATAGATCCCCTGCGGCCAGCGACAATGAACAGCCCCAGCAATGATAGATCCACCCCAGCAACAATAGACTCCCAATAGCCAGCATCACTAGACCCTCCAGTAGCCAGCAACAATAGGCTCTCCCTCAACAGTAGACCTCTTCCAACAATGATTATCCCCCAGCAACATAAGATAGATACCCTCCAGCAACAATAGATTCCCCAGAAGCCAGCATCAATAGACCCCCCCAGCCAGTAGCGGCTGCTGGTACATTTTTTGGGGGGGGCGGCAAACAATCCACCCGCCGTGGGCTCGCTTCCTTTGGGCGGGGGGTGGCGTCTCCTACTCCTGGTGCTTTCTCGGCGGCTTCCGCTGTGTCTGCTCCCTCCTCCTCCTCCTCGGCGGCCAATATGATTGCTTCTCCTCTTGGCCTCAGGACCCCCTTCCTGATTGGCTGGGAGGAGAATCAGGAAGACAATAGCGAATATTAATTCGTTATTGTCACACAACTGGGTGGGCTGCGCCCCGAGCCCACCGTTTTTTGAAGCCTATTAGAGCCTATGACTCTAATCATGTGCTTCTAGAAAAAGAAAACCCTATTGGAATCCATGCGTCCGGCGGCCCACATGTAGATTAGGGGGCCAGACACATGGATTAGGGGGACGGTGGCCCTGCATTACGGGCCACCACTGCCTCCAGCACACTCCGGCACCCCTTGCCATTGCATACATTCAGTGCTGGAGGTGCTGGGGGTTCCGGAACTGCGTTCCCCGCATTCCCGCTGAAAAAAAAGCCCTGAGTACACCTATTCTACGCCATGCATTAGGAGGAGGGTGCAGTTCTGCATCCTTGCCCTGGGCATTGGACAAACCTGTCCCAGTACTGTCCACATTTGATGCTGAGCTTCCATGACTGAAAGAACTGAAATTCAATGAATGAAAGGGGCGGGCTAGGGACAGTAAGGCAGGGATAGGAAAGGGCAAGATGATGCTGGATGTCCTGCAGCCAGGGAATGAGGCGGGCTGTATTTGACTTGATGCAGCTTCTAATGCGCATCATAAAAAGCTCACTGTGCAGTGAAATCAGAGTAAGCAATTTCAGTAAAGAGAGGCATCTGCATAACTGTGCATCCCTGAAGGAATGGGTGGAAGTCAAATTTAAGCCAGTGGTTCTAGCTGCTGAAGTACAAGAGAGGCCCTGATAGTTCCTAAGCTTACAAGGAAAGTGCAGGTTTGCTGCAATTAATTTCGTCCTATGGCTTAGGTTAGCATAGATGACAACTGTCCCGGATTTGCAGGGACAAGTGAGCAAGTTTTAGAGCACAAAAGTCCATCAGCAGCTGTTTTAGGCAGAGTAACCAGGACACAGCCCGGGACACAGCATCATTGAGACAGAACACCTAACTATCCTGGACTTGCAAGGAAAGCTCCGCTGAGGGGCTGAGACAGAACACCTGACTAGGGGTGGGGCTGTCCCTGCAAATCCGGGACAGTTAGGTGTTCTGTCTCAATAATGCTGTGTCCTGGTTAATCTGCCTAAAACAGCTGCCGATGGACTTTTCTACTCCAATACTTGCTTGCAGATACTTTGTATTCAGTCCAGTACACAGTCCCACTTTAAGTCCTGATGAAGGGGGAGTTCTCTGACCCCACAAAACGCGTTGGCTCTGTAATAAAGTATTTATCTTTTATTGGAGCAAATTTATATCTAGATGATTACCCCATAGGGTTCCAATGCTACTTTTCCATTTTTCCTAAGTCCTTTCTTAAAATGCAGACTGCCCAGCTGTCATGGGGATCCTCTGGCAACCAGAAGAACAAAAAGACCAGAACAAGAGCACAACCAGTGCAGTAAAAACATGTCTATTGATGGCAGGTCTGTGACTCCAATGGCATTGAAGCAATAGGGTCAGGATGACACGCAGGACATTTTCACACAAGCATTTTCAGAAGGTTTCCATTAAAACAAAATGTATAAGGCATAAGGACCCATGCACACGGGGAGTCTACCCCTGATGCATGGGGTTCCAGCATTTAATCAGAAAGTACAGGTTTGCACCATCCTGCCCCACTGCCGAAATCCTGTCAAACTCTATTAGAGTCTCACAGCTGCTTGCGGCTGGGCAGCCAGAACCCCATGCACTGGGGGCTAAATGCCTCTAACTGGGGTTAAATGCACTTGGGCCGAAAAAGCTATTTAACCATGCCAGGGGTAAAGACTAGTAATTGCCACATCCCCAATTAACACTAAACAGTCTTAACACAGGATACACCCAGGAATAGACATAATTGGGACTTTTAAGGCGGGTAATCCCTCAAAGAAATAAAAGAGGAGACCTACATATATTAAAATACAGACCTTTATTCACGTTTGTCCCTTGGGCCCAAAAGCCCAGGCTGTTTAAAAAAGGGGGCTAAAAGGCTCAATCAGTAAAACCGTCAAAAGTAGAACATAGCTACAACCAACAGCCAGGCTACATATGTACATATTTGAACAAAACCCCAAAATAAGTCAAACACCCCCCAGCTGGAAATCAATAGAAATCCCTATTTCTATAGCATGGGAGATGTTGAAGATTATCCAAGGAAAGCTGCTGCAGATGTGTTAAAACATCCCAACGTGTTTCGTCCAAAGGCTTCTTCAGAGGAGCAAAGGGGTTGCATTCAAGGCAAGACAATGTGACGAAGTGTTAATCCAAGTATAACAGAACCAACTAGCCAGAAGATCACACCCGTAAAGATATAGCTAGATATGCTCAAGATATCAAAAAGAGAAAAATAATGCCTTTGCAAATAAAAAAGTACAAAGGGCGTGACCATCTACAGTAAGTGTAGATTTATTGGAGTTGATATAAAAAAAATTTAAAAATGCACTCATATTGGGTTAGAAGAAGGCAAGCATGTCTTTCGACTATAGGGGTCGCTGCTGGGCATTCCCATGGGCTATGCAGAGATCATCAGGGAGGCAGCCAGGCGTTAGCCGAGTAAGGCCAGGAAGCACCTGGAGACATTATGTAGAGCAGATGTTCATCGAGATCAGCATTATGGTTGCCCTCAAAGGGCCGGTTGTATTTGTAAGAGTACATACATTTATCCAGGGCTTTTCTTTTCTCAGAATAGGTGCAACTAAACCGCCCCATTGAACTGCACTGAACGGTGGGTGTGGCCAATTTGCACAACCAGTGGGAGGATCTTAAAAGGAGCAATACATACCAGGAGTGCGGAGTTCAGGGATGCACTATGTGCAGAGTACAGTTCCAGGGCTGCCCTATGCACAGAGCGCAGAGGTCAGGGGTGCGCTATGTACCAAGTGCAGGATTCAGGGGTGTGCTATGTACAGAGTGCAGGATTCAGGGGTGTGCTATGTACAGAGTGCAGGATTCAGGGGTGTGCTATGTACAGAGTGCAGGATTCAGGGGTGTGCTATGTACAGAGTGCAGGATTCAGGGGTGTGCTATGTACAGAGTGCAGGATTCAGGGGTGTGCTATGTACAGAGTGCAGGATTCAGGGGTGCGCTATGTACAGAGTGCAGAGTACAGGGGTGCAATGGGTACAGAGTGCAGGGTTGAGGAGTGCACTGCGTACAGACTGCAGGTTTTAGAGGTGTGCTATGCACATTGTGCAGGGTTCCGGCTGAAAACAAGTCCTAGGTGTGAGGGCCACATGAAATGGCCTGGCGGGCCAGATTGGGCCCTCAGACTTTGTGTTTGACACATGTGATGTAGAGCTCACCAGGGAAGCTACCAGGTTTTTCAGAGTAACGCTTAGAAGCAGCTTTGGATAGGTGAAGTGTCAGCAAACCAGCGTGGAACACACGGCAAAGCCAGATTCCAAAGGGACGACACAGAGTAGCCTGGTCCGAGCAGAACACCAGGCACCGGAGATAAATGCCCAGCGTGCATGGGGCCTAAAAAGCATCACCAAAACTCACTGTCTTTTTTTACAACTTGGATCCGAGACTTTTTTTTTTTTTTGATAACTCAGGTTTGTGTCGGCGAGAAGTTTGTGAGACGGGATGAGCGGCTTCTCACTAAGTGCTCCCGGCACAGATTCAGATGCTGTCTGGTGATCTTGTGACTAATGGAGATGTTTGGGTGATGCCCCATTTCTTTTATCTGGCTAATAGGAACATGGTCATAATTACACCTGGTTTCTCTCACACGGCTGTTTGATGTTTTTTTTTTTTTTTTTTTCCTTAACTCACATCCTCATAATGGGCTGTGATAATGAGCTACGGGCCCTGCGAGCAATGGGAAAAAAAATCTATTTTTTACACTTTTTTATGGATTAGAGGGACGCATTCGAGATGTATTTCCATGTAAAATAGACATTTCGCTGATTAAAAACAAACCAGTATGATAGAAAACCAAGATATTGGATTTTAAAGCTGAACTCCAGGCAAAAAGCTAAATACACAGATAAAATACACATAAGAGAGCCGGCGTGCCCACCAGCATATTTGCATTTCTGTCCATCCAGGCCTCAGATTTTTCACAGCTCTGTCACACAGCACAGCCCTGTCTAGCAGGACAGAAGACCTGAGTTTTCTCTGCTGTGGTTGAGTAAAACATCTTGTCTTGTCATCTTGTCTTGTCCCTCCCCCCAGCCTGTGATTGGACAGTGAAAGAAGACTGATTAGCTCATCACTTGCCTGACGAAGGAGTCCTGCGCGGCCCCGAAACGTTGCACCTCTTTTGTGATTTAACTTTTCCATTAAAAACCTTTTTTGGACAACCTCTTTTTGCTGATCCATGGTGTGCTGGCGAGGATGTTCGTTTGTCTGATACTTCCAGAACCCAACTGGTGATTGCTACAGCACCCATACATTTTTGTGCCATTTTACCGGGAATGTGTGCGATTGGAATATCAAATTGATTAGCTCATCTCTCTGTCATTTTGCTGCTCAATATTTAGTTTCAACAGAGTAATTTTTTCCACAGTCATTTTCTCTTTTTCTTTTTCTGCTAGACCAGCTCAGCATCATTTAACCCACTACCTCTGATGGTCTGGTCATCCCGGACGAGCCCCCAGCCAGTGACTGGACAGTGAAAGGAGAAGAAGCAAAGTCATGTCTATATATGGTGACATCACCCAGAGACCCTGCTACCTTGGTTATGTTAGGGCGGCGGGGACCACGAGATGATATTCAACATGTTCAGATGCGTCAGCATTTGACAGGCTTTCAGAATTAATGATTGATGTGGATCTGCATTTCTGGCCCCCAAAATTGACGTACAGAGAGAGAATCACCACTCCAGGTGGCTCAGATCAAGGTAAAAGGCATCTCCCTCAGTCTAGAAGTCCAGGTGCTGGCAATGCTATGGCAGTTAGGCATCAAAGAAATTCTGGACGGCCGCACTCCAAAAATGCTTACGCGTTTCGCACTACAAACAAGGTGTGCTTAGTCAAAGCTTTGATGTCTAACTCCCAATAATTGACAGTGGATCACATAGTGGTAGATTTTACCCCCTTCCCGACCAGAGCACTTTTTGCGATTCGGCACTGCGTCGCTTTAATTGACAATTGCGCGACCGTGCGACGTTGCACCCAAACAAAATTGACGTCCTTTTTTCCCCACAAATAGAGCTTTCTTTTGGTGGTTTTTATTTTTTGCGCTATAAACAAAAAAACTGTGACAATTTTGAACAAAACTCAATATTTTTTTTTTTTTTGCTATAATAAATATCCCCCAAAAATATATTAAAAAAATATATTTTTTTCCTCAGTTTAGGCCGATATGTATTCTTCTACATATTTTTGGTAAAAAAAAAAATCGCAATAAGCGTATATTGATTGGTTTGCGCAAAAGTTATAGCATCTACAAAATAGGGGATAGTTTTATGGCATTTTTATTATTATTTTTTTTTTTTATTAGTAATGGCGGCGATCTGCGATTTTTATCGGGACTGCGACATTATGGCGGAGCACACTATTTTGGGACCATTGTCATTTGTACAGCGATCAGTGCTATAAAAATGCACTGATTCCTGTGTAAATGACACTGGCAGGGAAGGGGTTAACCACTAGGGGGCGATGAAGGGGGTTAAGTGTGTCCTAGGGAGTGATTCTAACTGCGGGGGGGTGGGCTACTAGTCACATGACAGCAACCACTGCTCCTGTTGACAGGGAGCAGTGATCTCTGTCATGACACAAGCCAGAACGGGGAAGTGCCTTGTTTACATTCCCCGTACTGAGGCTCCGTGACACGATCGCCGGGAGACCGGCGGACATCGATGTCACCCTGCTAACCCCGCCTCTTAAAGAGGACGTACAGGTACGCCCATTTACCCACCGCTGCCATTGTGCCGACGTATATCGGCGTGCGGCGGTCGGCAAGTGATTAAAGGACTTGTATTTGTTTATCACTGACTTTTTTGTGAATGGGTAGGGATACATTGGGGCCCCCCCCTTATTTTTTACTGACGCTGTTCTGTCAGTACAGAAGGGCACCAATCCATGTCTTCCCCTAGTACAAGCACCTCCCCCCACAGTAAGAAAACACCAGCTAGGCACACAGTTAATCCTTTGGTCACCCCTGTAGTTAACCCACCTTCCCAGCCAGTGTCATTAGTACAGTGACAGTGCATATTTTGTTTGGAATGATCGCTGTATTACTGTCACTGGTCCCCAAAAGTGTCAGTTGGTGTTCGACTTGTCTGCTGCAATATTGTTTTCCTACTATAAGTTGCCGATCGCTGCCATTACTAGTAAATAAATAAATAAATAAAAATATCCCATAGTCTGTAGGCGCTGTAACTTTTGCGTAAACCAATCAATATACACTTATTGGGATTTTTTTTTTACCAAAAATATGTAGCAGAATACATATTGGCCTAAATTGATGAAGAAATTAGATTTTTTTAACCGCTTGCCGACCGGCTCACACCGATATACGTCGGCAGAAGGGCACGAAGAGGCAGATTAACGTACCTGTATGTTGCCCTTTAAGAAGCGGTTTGCGGGAGCGCTCCGTGAGTGTGACCGCGGGTCCCGCGGACTTGATGTCCGCGGGGATACCCACGATCGTCTCACGGAGAGGAAGAACGAGGGAAATGCTGATGTAAACAAGCATCTCCCCATTCTGCATAGTGACACTGACACTGATCACCGCTCCCTGTAATCGGGAGCGGTGATCAGTGTCGTGTCACACATAGCCCCTCCCCCCCACAGTTAGAATCACTCCCTAGGACACACTTAACCCCTACAGCGCCACCTAGTGGTTAACCCCTTCACTGCCAGTCACATTTACACAGTAATCAATGCATTTTTAATTGTCCTGATCGCTGTATAAATGTGAATGGTCCCAAAATCACGCCAAAAGTGTCCGATGTGTCCGCCATAATGTCGCAGTCAGGATAAAAACCGCTGATCGCCGCCATTACTAATAAAAAAAATGATTAATAAAAATGCCATAAAACTATCCCCTATTTTGTAGACGCTATAACTTTTGCACAAACCAATCAATAAATGCTTATTGCAATATTTTTACCAAAAATATGTAGAAGAATACGTATCGGCCTAAACTGAGGAAAAAACATGTTTTTTTATATATTTTTGGGGAATATTTATTATATCAAAAAGTAAAAAATAATGCGTTTTTTTTTTCAAAATTGTCGCTATTTTTTTGTTTATAGCACAAAAAATAAAAACCGCAGAGGTGATCAAATACCACCAAAAGAAAGCTCTATTTGATGGAAAAAAAGGACGTCAATTTTGTTTGGGAGCCACGTCGCACGACCGCGCAATTGTCAGTTAAAGCGACGCAGTGCCGAATCGCAAAAAGTGCTCTGGTCTTTGGGCAGCCAAATGGCCCGGGGCTTAAGTGGTTACATTTTTTTTATTGAATGTGTTTTATAGCAGAAAGTAAAAAAATATAGGTTTTTTTTTTTCAATATTGTAGCCCTTTTTTTTTTTGTTTATAGCGCAAAAAATAAAAACTGATCAAATACCACCAAAAGAAAGCTCTGATGTTGGGTAAAAAGGACATACATTTTATTTTGGGTACAGCGTCGCACCACCGCGCAATTGTCAGTTAAAGTAACGCAGTGCTGTATCGCAAAAAAAAAATGGCCTGGTCAGGAAGGGGAATCTTCCGGAGGGCAAGTGGTTAACCAGTATGGCTTTGGAGCACGTGAGGAAATTCATACATGTACAGGAAGAACACGCAAACTCCATGCAGGTAGTGTCATGGTTGGGATTTGATCGATGGACCCAGAGGCGTTAACCACTAAACCTCTCTGCTACCCTTCCCCATGAAAGGGCTCTAGGATCAAGGCAAAAAGGAAGCTGAAAAACGTCTTCAGCATTGCAGAGCGAGTCCAGCTAACCGTGACTAACTCCTACCAGCTATTTAGTTAAATGTAAGCCTCAGCTGATGAATTGCAGTTTTCAGCGTTTGTGTAAAAAAAAAAAACGAGAAGACATTGAGATTCACGCAGAGAGGCCTTCGGTGTTCTGAATTCTCCGGATCTTCTGCTCACCAAGGAGCCCACATTACAGAGGTCGGAGGCATCCAAGGCTTTGGCTGGGCTTAGCACCTGGAAAGCACTGTGCACAATTATCCGCCTGGTGCAGAGCGGGGATGAAGAAGGTACAGCGAGCTGAGGAACACGATGTACACTGCATACACCGAGAACAGAAGATGTTCCGACATCACAACAAACAGCTGCTGATTTATCTTCTGCTCCATCCATACATCATAATAAACACGACTCTTTTTTTTTGTCCTCTCTTCCCATATGTGTGCTTTTTCTTTGAAGGCATCATGATTTCTTTGAAGGCATCGTGAAATACAAGTCTTTTGAAATTATTTTCAAGGTCAAGGTTCAAGGTTTTTTTTTTTATGTAGACCCTGCTGAGGTCAAATTAGATGCTACCCCAGCAAAGGGCTACACTGAGGGCATAGTTACATAAAATGACCATTCGCCCCCCCCGCACAACTCTTGCTGCACCATACCACACTACCCAGATGCTCTCATTTCAAATCCTTAGAGATGCACATGCTGAATGCAGCTAAGCTATGTATCCCAGTCCTATGGGGCAAATCCAATGCCCCCTCAACTAAAGAATGGTTCCTGAGGCTCAATAAAATTGCCCAAATTGAGGAACTCATAGCCATCTACCATGAAAACATCTCCAAACACAACACCCTCTTGGCCTGTTGGTCCCACTTCAAGACCACGTCCGAATACATCCAAGTTATGAGCCGACGCAATACCTAAGATGATCCTCTATCTCGTCCTCTTATCGATCCCATAACACCTCGCTACACATCAACACCCTCTGGGCCTGTTGGTCCCACTTCAAGACCACTTCCGAATACATCCAAGTTATGAACCCACGCAATACCTAAGATGATCCTCTATCTTGTCCTCTTATCGATCCCATAACACCTCGCTAAACATCAACACCCTCTGGGCCTGTTGGTCCCACTTCAAGACCACATCCGAATACATCCAAATTATGAACCCACGCAATACCTAAAATGATCCTCTATCTCGTCCACCCATCGACCCCATAACACCTCACTAAACATCAGGCATACAGAAGGATCAAGAATGAATGAGCCGAAGTTCAGGGTCAGGTAGGAGGCCTTTGCCCCCCCCGTCTTGGCCTATTCCACCCTCCCATATCACAACCGTACCCTCCCCCCATCTTTATACCCCTTCCCTCCAAACCGCACTCCCTCATACCCCGCTACACCTATCTTACCTATAATCACACCCCCCCCCCCCCCAAACCCCCACACTCTCTTACACACAACCAACGGACCTAACCAAGGCTGCCAGCAGGACTGTCAGCCCTGGGCCCATTTAAAACTTGCACTATCTGACACATACCACACCGAAAACATATCCAACATATCACCCTACAGAAGCACTAATGGTCAATACAGCCTATTTTAAGAAACTATTTACTTTAACTATTTACTTTACTATAAACTTTAAATCAGGGGAAAATTGTGGGTGCGCGCCATATGCCGACCCCTGCTGTCTCTGAGGGAAGAGGAGCGAGCGCAGCTGAATCACACAGAGCCACGATCTCCTGTGTACCCGGCGCTCCATCACTCACAGCCACACAGTGGCCCCGCATTGGGCCACTGTTCTGTCTATCATATGAGCAGGGCCAGGAGGCGTGGCTGGGAGTAATGGAGCACCGGGTACACAGGAGATTGCGGCTCTGTGTAATTCAGTGGCGCTCGCTCCTCCTCTTCCCTCCGAGACAGCAGGGATAATCCAACACTGGTGAGGCTGCAATGATGGGAAAGGTGAGGCTGAAGATAGGCACTGAACAGGCTGCACTGTTGGTCAATTTAATGGCTGCAGATGGGCACTGAGCAGGGTGCATTGATGGGCAATTTAATGTCTGCAGATGGGCACTGAGAAGGGTGCATTGTTGGGCAATTTAGAGGCTGCAGATGAGCACTGAGCAGGCTGAATTGTTGGGCAATTTAATGGCTGCAGATGGGCACTGAACAGGCTGCATTGTTGGGCAATTTAATGGCTGCAGATGGGCACTGAGCAGGGTGCATTTTTGGGCAATTTAATGGCTGCAGATGGGCGCTGAGCAGGGTGCATTGTTGGGCAATTTAATGGCTGCAGATGGGCACTGAGCAGGGTGCATTGATGGGCAATTTAATGGCTGCAGATGGGCACTGAACAGGGTGCATTGATGGGCAATTTAGAGGCTGCAGATGGGCACTGAGCAGGGTGCATTGTTGGGCAATTTAATTGCTGCGGATGGGCACTGAGCAGGGTGCATTTTTGGGCAATATAATGACTGCAGATAGGCACTAAACAGGCGGCATTGTTGGGCAATTTAATGGCTGCAGATGGGCACTGAACAGGCTGCATTGTTGGGCAATATAATGGCTGCAGATGGGCACTGAACAGGCTGCATTGTTGGGCAATTTAATGGCTGCAGATGGGCGCTGAGCAGGGTGCATTGTTGGGCAATTTAATGGCTGCAGATGGGCACTGAGCAGGGTGCATTGATGAGCTGTGACCCTAATTTTGCTTCAAAGTTCTTTATTTAAAATGTAAGTTTTTTTCCTTAACCACTTCAATACAGGGCATTTTCACCCCCTTCCTGCCCAAGCCATTTTTCAACTTTCAGCGCTGTTGCAATTTGAATGACAATTGCGCGGTCATACAACACTGTACCCAGATGAAATTGTTATCATTTTTTCCCCACAAATAGAGCTTTCTTTTGGTAGTATTTGATCACCTCTGCGGTTTTTATTTTTTGCGCTATAAACAAAAGAAAAGTGACAAGTTTGAAAAAATACACAATATTTTTTACTTTTTGCGATAATAAATATCCAATTTTTTTTTCTTTAAAACAATTTTTTTCCTCAGTTTAGGCTGATATGTATTCTTCTACATATTTTTGGTAAAAAAATCGCAATAAGAGTATATCGATTGGTTTGCGCAAAAGTTATAGCGTCTACAAAATAGGGGATAGATTTATCCCCCGCCGTCGAGAGCTGAGGCCGTCATATCACGCCCGCCCGCCACGAGAGCTGCGCCCCCTGGCCGTCAATTGACAGCCGGCGGTCAGCAACCAGTTAAACTTCCCTCCTAAAATTGGGGTGCGTGTTATACGGCGATAAATACGGTAACTCAAAACACAGCACAATAAAATCGAATGTGAATTTTGTCCCCTCAGAGATCCGGCAATCCCTGATTTCGGAGAAACAAAACTCACACCCTAACTACAAATGATCCAATTACCCAACATACTCATATAGTCACTGTTATGTACTATTATTCTCCTACAATTGGTATACATGTTTCCTCTTGGCGATTGCTACAAAATCCTTGTATATCCTTAGGCCGTTGGGCCCATATAACTCCTGTTATCCATGTTCATTTATTCCTGAATTTTCTTCAATAAAATACTATGGAAGTAAAATGACCATTCGCTGCTTTTTTGAAAGATTAACCCCACTCACCCTTTGGGTTTGCCCAATCTATATAAATCAGGGATCCTCAAACTACGGCCCTCCAGCTGTTGCAGAACTACACGTCCCATGAGGCATTGTAAAACTCTGACATTCACAGACATGAGTAGGCATGATGGAAATTGTAGTTCCTGAACACCTGGAGAGCCGCAGTTTGAAGACCCCTGGTCTAAATGTACAGCT
This sequence comes from Aquarana catesbeiana, assembly GCF_042186555.1. NCBI lineage: Eukaryota > Metazoa > Chordata > Amphibia > Anura > Ranidae > Aquarana > Aquarana catesbeiana. The sequence goes on along the minus strand of NC_133325.1, from coordinate 782,689,136 downwards.
ATTCAATAAAGGGATTGAGATGAGAGCCATTCCGCAACAGTATCTATGACAATCTAAACCTAGGATCACCTACAACACTGATGGTTTAGGTTAGTGATGGCGAACCTTGGCACCCCAGATGTTTTGGAACTGCATTTTCCCATGACGCTCAACTACTACTAGTGCAAGAGCATCATGGGAAATGTAGTTCCAAAACATCCGGGGTGCCAAGGTTCACCATCACTGGCTAGGTGACATTCACTAGACATGTACATTTAATTTCGTTTCAAATTCATTTTTTAACTCATTTCAACAAATTTGTTAATTCTGAAATACCTAAATGAATGAAATCCTGTTTAACAAATTTTTTCTGAATATTCGTAAATTTGAATATTCCAAAAAATTTGTAAATTCGAAAACTCATAAATTCGAAAATCGAAAATCTGTAACTCCGTGAATTCTAAAACCCATAAACTCGAAAATTCGTAAATTCAAAAATCCAGAAATTTGAAAAATTCATAAATTCGAAAGTTCGAAAATTCGAAAAATTGGAAATTTGAAATCCAAAAATTCAAAACTCCGAAAATTTGCCTTCAGCTGCTTTTCCCTTCACTGTCCAGTCACTGGATGGGGGCTTGTCCGGGATGACCTAGGCTCAGAGAAGGTGGGTTGATAGATGTTGGTCTAGCAGCAGAAAAAAAGCTGTTCTTGATATCCCTAGATGTTAAGTTATCTTGCAAAGAGCTATTCATTTTTACCTGGTTATTTTTGACTGGAGTTCTGCTGTATTTTAGGGTTATGGTTTATGGCTCTGTATTCAAGGTTAAGTTAAAGGGTAAGTTTACTTTTACAGAAGACAATACCAGCCCCGGAGCCTGTAGGCATCTTAACGCTAGCAACGGTGAGCAGTAATTGGTTAGCACAACCACCTGGCCACAATGACCAATTTGAATCTCTTCTTTCTTCTTGGACGCTATTGAGAAGGTTCGGAAGAGATTGTCATCGATCACATGACCGCATCCCCCCCTCGACTCCAGTCATTTTCACCAGAATTTGGGGAAAACTCCCAATTTTGTTTACCCCTAGTGTTGATCTTTCATAATTGATGGTGGTTGTCATCGAGCTTACTAAAGTGAAATAAATAAATTTGGATGGAGATGACCTTTAAGTCTGGTTGACTCGAGAGTGTTGTACGGGGGGGTTAGGGGCATGATCAGAGCTGTTGGCGGAAAAGTGCATTGTACATGTGTATTACTAGGTGAAATGAAAGCATATGGACATGTTTATATACTCAGCAGGGATTTCCCCCTCACCTCCTCCTTCTCCGCCTGATGCATGCAATCCCTGTAGTCTCCATCTAGGCTGAAGCTGTCTTTTCAATTATGTAATTTAAAGTGTTACTAAACTCACAACAGTAAAATCAGTCTGTATATGCAGGAACACATGCTTGTTATACTCACTGTGGAACCTAAGGGGTTAATCCTCTGCACTGTATAAAAAGGTTGCTTGATCCTGTCTTCTCTGATCCTCCCCTTCTTCCACTGTGCCCAACCTATCTGCTGATAGAACAGAGCCTTGGGGCAAGCTGCACATTTTCAGTTTGGTGTGTATTGCTAGAGAGATTTTTTTTTTTCTTGGGAGGGTGCATGTGATCAGCACAGAGTCAATCAGCACTGTCCAGACAGAGGGTCAGGGGTCCTGCAGCCTCATAGGACAATCAGGGGAGAATGAAAATTCCTTCTACAAGCTTTAACCAGGAACTGATAGAAGTCACAAGACTGCTAAATACTGCTGATGAGAAAAAGTATTTAGCAGTTTATATTTACTAAAACGATTGCATTTCCATGTTCTGTGTACTGTGGGAGGTCAGAAATAGTGACAGTGGGGTCTTGGGTTTAGTAACCCTTTAAAGGGCGTGGACAAGGCAAAATGGGCCCCCGATCAGGGATCCTGACCACACTCAGTAATACAGCTAATAAGCTACCCACCAGAGGGAAATTATTATTATTATTATTCAGGATTTATATAGCGCCAACAGTTTATGCACCGCTTTACAATATAAAAGGGAGACAATACAGTTATAATACAATAAAATACAAGGGAATTAAGAGGGCCTGCTCAGAAAAGCTTACAATCTAATAGGAAATGTAAAAAAGTGTTTGTCACTTGCATTGCTTTTTTCATGTGAGTGTTCACATATTGTTTTTTATAAAACATAGTCTCTATCATTTTCTTCCATCCGAAGATCCCGTCAGTCACCTCTCTTCCTTGTTCTAAACTGACCACACAAGGCAGAGAAGCTGATCTGTGTTAGTGTGGTCAGTTCTCATCCTTTGCCTGCTCATTTAGAGGTACAGGACACTGTGCAGACACCCAGCTTGCCTCTTTTGGGTAGTTTGTTCAGCCAGCACGCCTCCCAATCAATCACAGCCTGCCTCTGTCACATACCCCTACCAATCACAGCCTGCCTGCTAAACACGTCCACTTCCAAACACAGCCTGGCTCACACCCCTCCAAATCACAGCCTGCCTATGGCAAACACCCCCTTCCAATCACAGCCTGGCTCCGGCACACACACCCTCCCAATCACAGCCTGCCTCTGGCACACACACACTCCCAATCACAGCCTCCCTCTGGCACACACCCCTCCCAATCACAGCCTGGCTCCGGCACACACCCCCTCCCAATCACAGCCTGGCACCGTCACACACCCCCTCCCAATCACAGCCTCCCTCTGACACACACCCCCTTCAAATCACATCCTCCCTCTGGCACACACCCCCTTCCAATCACAGCCTCCCTCTGGCACACACCCCCTTCCAATCACAGCCTTCCTCTGACACACACCCCCTTCAAATCACATCCTCCCTCTGGCACACACCCCCTTCCAATCACAGCCTCCCTCTGGCACACACCCCCTCCCAATCACAGCCTTCCTCTGGCACACACCCCCTCCCAATCACAGCCTCCCTCTGGCACACACACTCCCAATCACAGCCTCCCTCTGGCACACACACACTCCCAATCACAGCCTCCCTCTGGCACACCCCCTCCCAATCACAGCCTCCCTCTGGCACACATCACCGCCCAATCACAGCCTCCCTCTGGCACACACCACCTCCCAATCACAGCCTCCCTCTGACACACATCCCCTCCCAATCACAGCCTCCCTCTGGCACTACCCCTCCCAATCACAGCCTGGCTCCGGCACACACACCCTCCCAATCACAGCCTGCCTCTGGCACACACCCCCTCCCAATCACAACCTCCCTCTGGCACACACACACTCCCAATCACAGCCTCCCTCTGGCACACACCCCTCCCAATCACAGCCTGGCTCCGGCACACACCCCCTCCTAATCACAGCCTGGCACCGTCACACACCCCCTCCCAATCACAGCCTCCCTCTGGCACACACCCCCTTCCAATCACAGCCTGCCTCTGACACACACCCCTCCCAATCACAGCCTCCCTCTGGCACACACCCCTCCCAATCACAGCCTCCCTCTGGCACACACCCCCTTCCAATCACAGCCTCCCTCTGGCACACCCCCCCTCCCAATCACAGCCTCCCTCTGGCATACACCCCCTCCCAATCACAACCTCCCTCTGGCACACACACTCCCAATCACAGCCTCCCTCTGGCACACACCACCTCCCAATCACAGCCTCCCTCTGGCACACACACTCCCAATCACAGCCTCCCTCTGGCACACACCACCTCCCAATCACAGCCTCCCTCTGGCACACCCCCTCCCAATCACAGCCTCCCTCTGGCACACATCACCGCCCAATCACAGCCTCCCTCTGGCACACACCCCCTCCCAATCACAGCCTCCCTCTGGCACACACCCCTCCCAATCACAGCCTCCCTCTGGCACACACCCCTCCCAATCACAGCCTGGCTCCGGCACACACACCCTCCCAATCACAGCCTCCCTCTGGCACACACCCCTCCCAATCACAGCCTGCCTCTTGAACACGGAACAACAAATAGGTAAAAATGTGAAAATCATTTCAATAATGAAATGTAAATATTACAGTAACTGAGATTGCATACTCTTTGATGATACAGGAACGATTCCCTTTAAATAAAGGCAGGTGCATTTCCCAATTTAGTAAACAGAGAAGTTTGGGTGAGGAAAGTTGACTTTGTCTGGCTGTCTGTACAGTTCTGAAGTCATGAGAGAGATGAGATTATTCCGCTCTCTGCAGATGCTGGAAATGAGGACTGCCGATAGACGGACCTGTCTCGCTGACCTACGCTTAATTGGCTACTTGAGCGCCAACAGTCACCGTGTAGCACAGCAGGAGCACCTCGGCGAATCGTCCCTGGGGAAATTAGCACGGAGGGACAGAAGGATTGTGCGTGGGCCAAAAAAAAAAAAACCCTCTGTCACCGTGCAGCGTCTCTGCGGTGGCATCTTCACTCCAGTCAAAGTCTCAGAACATTTTCCTTTGAGCATTTGCAGAGAACGGTTCCTTTTTTAGCCACCCTTTACCATATTCCCCCATAGCTCCGCTGTCTTTGTGTTCTTTGCTAGAAGTAGGCATTTAAAAAAAGAAATCCAGACACATAAAAAGAGGTTTACATATTGAGAAACCGGTAAGAAAATGTACATTCTAGTTAAAAAAAAAATATAGATACAGTATATACAGGTGAATCTCATAAAATTAGAATATCATCAAAAAAGTTCATTTATTTTAGTAATTCAATTCAAAAAAGTGAAACTTTTTATATTTTATATTTTGTTTTATTCTATACTTTTTATATTTTATATAGATGTGTTACACACAGAGTGATGGATTTCAAGCATTTTTTTCTTTTAATTTTGATGATTATGGCTTACAGCTAGTGAAAACCCAAAATTTAGTATCTCAGAAAATTAGAATATTACAGATAACCAATAAAATTAAGGATTTTGAATATAGAAATGTTGGCTTACTGAAAAGTCTGTCCATGTACAGTATAGTATGCACTCAATACTTGATTAGGGCTCCTTTTTGCATGAATTACTACATCAATGGGGCGTGGCATGGAGGAGATCAGCCTGGGGCACTGCTGAGGTGTTATGGATGTCATGTGACTCGTTGGTAGGGTTGTCCCGATACCGATACTAGTATCGGTATCGGCACCGATACCGAGCATTTGCCCAAGTACTTGTACTCGGGCAAATGCTCCCGATGCCTCCCCGATACCTTGACTGTCAGCTGTGATCGGCGCGTGGGGGAGTTACAAGATTCTCCCCCAGCGGCTTTCACCAGCTTTAGTGACAGACAGCGGTGATCGCTCACAGCTGACTGTCACTGCATCCTCCTCCGTGCCCCCTCCGTTCCTCTGTCCCTCTCAGCTGTCCCCTCCGTTCTGCTCTTATCTGTCCCCTCCGTTCTGCTCTTATCTGTCCCCTCCGTTCTGCTCTTATCTGTCCCCTCCGTTCTGCTCTTATCTGTCCCCTCCGTTCTCCCCCTCAGTTCCTCCGTCCTCCCCCTCCTCCTTCCTTTGTGTATGGATAGAGTCAGCTGACTCTGTCCATTCACATAACTGAAACATTGTAATCTTCTGTGATTACGATGTGTCAGTTTATGAATGGAGAGAAGCTGCTGTCTTCTCTCCATTCATTCTCAGTGCAGCTGACGCTGCAGAGAAAGGGACTGGGGATTCTCTATCCTCTGTCTCTTTCTCTGTCTCAAGGGGGAGATATCAGAGGTCTGTTAAGACCCCTGATATCTCACCAAAGCCCCCCAAAAGGGCTGATTAAAAAAAAAAAAAAAAAAAAAACAATAAAGAATAAAAGAAATATTATTGTAAAAAATAAAAATTGTAAAAAAAAAAAAATAACACACACATACAACGTTCACCCCCTCCCCCCCCAAAAAAAAAAGCAAGCACTGTTAAAAAAAAAAAAAAAAAATGAAAAACAAAACACTGTCACGTGACATTAAAAAAAAAGTATCGGTAATCGGTATCGGCGAGTACTTGAAAAAAAGTATCGGTACTTGTACTCGGTCCTAAAAAAGTGGTATCGGGACAACCCTACTCGTTGGTATTACAAGGTCTCAGGTGTTAATGGGGAGCAGGTGTGTTAAATTTGGTGTTATCGCTCTCACTCTCTCATAATGGTCACTTGAAGTTCAACATGGCTCCTCATGGCAAGGAACTCTCTGAGGATCTGAAAAAAAGGAATTGTTGCTCTACATAAAGATGGCCTAGGCTATAAGAAGATTGCCAAGACCCTGAAACTGAGCTGCAGCACGGTGGCCAAGACCATACAGCGGTTTAACAGGACAGGTTCCACTCAGAACAGGCCTCGCCATGGTCCACCAAAGAAGTTGAGTCCATGTGCTCAACGTCATATCCAGAGATTGTCTTTTGGAAATAGACATATGAGTGCTGCCAGCATTGCTGCAGAGGTTGAAGGGGTGGGGGGTCAGCCTGTCAGTGCTCAGCAGGGCTTTTTTTCAGGGGGAACTTGGTGGAACTCAGTTCCACCACCTCTGGCTCAGACCCTTTGGTGCCTGCTCACCACAATCACTTGTAAACTCAGAAGTCTGGTTTCTGTGTTTACAAGTGACAGCTCTGCACTCTGTGTGTAACCTCCATGAACTCTGCACTCTGTATGTAATGCAATCCTGATATTTAATGCCCCTTTAAGACCCTTTTACTGTTTGTGAAATATGTCCACACCCACTATTTGATGTGATTTGGAGGGTGTGTGTGGGGGGGAGGGGTTTTGGGGGGTCATGGTTGAGTTCCAGCACCTATTATTTGAGAAAAAAAGCCCTGGTGCTCAGACCATACACCGCACACTGCATCAAATTGGTCTGCATGGCTGTCATCCCAAAAGGAAGCCTCTTCTAAAGATAATGCACAAGAAAGCCTGCAAACAGTTTGCTGAAGACAAGCAGACTAAGGACATGGATTACTGGAACCATGTCCTGTGGTCTGATGAGACCAAGATAAACTTATTTGGTTCAGATGGTGACAAGCGTGTGTGGCGGCAACCAGGTGAGGAGGACAAAGACAAGTGTGTCTTGTCTACAGTCAAGCATGGTGGTGGGAGTGTCATGGTCTGGGGCTGCCGGCACTGGGGAGCTACAGTTCATTGAGGGGGACCATGAATGCCAACATGTACTGTGACATATTTAGGAAGAGCATGATCCCCTCCCTTCAGAGACTGGGCCGCAGGGCAGTATTCCAACATGATAACAACACCAAACACACCTCCAAGATGACCACTGCCTTGTAAAAGAAGCTGAGGGTAAAGGTGATGGACGGGCCAAGCATGTCTCCAGACCTAAACCCTATTGATCATCTGTGGGACATCCTCAAACAGAAGGTGGAGGAGCGCAAGGTCTCTAACATCCACCAGCTCTGTGATGTCGTCATGGAGGAGTAGAAGAGGACTCCAGTGGTAACCTGTGAAGCTCTGGTGAACTCCATGCCCAAGAGGGTTAAGGCAGTGCTGGAAAATAATGGTGGCCACACAAAATATTGACACTTTGTGCCCAATTTGTACATTTTCACTTAGGGGTGTACTCACTTTTGTTGCCAGCGGTTTAGACAATTAATGGCTGTGTGTTGAGTTATTTTGAGTGGACAGCAAATTTACACTGTTATACAAGCTGTACACTCACTACTTTACATTGTAGCAAAGTGTCATTTCTTCAGTGTTGTCACATGAAAAGATAGAAGAAAATATTTACAAAAATGTGAGGGGTGTACTTACTTTTGCGAGATACTGTATATGTAATATTTAGCAAATTAGCTGTTTCAGGTTCATGATGGAGGTGGAAGTAGTTCTGGGTCACCAAACTGTATATATAGATGACCATATCAGATAGTGGAGGAGGAAGCAGTGCTGGATTGGTAAGCTGCATGTAGGGTGACAGTGGGGTTTATTTATTAAAGCTGGAGAGGGCAAAATTAGTCACAATTCTGCTGAGAAACCAATCAGCTTCTAACCTCATCTTGTTTAATTAAGCTTTAGCAATAAAACCTGGAAGCTGATTGGTTTCTCTGCAGAATTGTGACAAATGTTTCCCTCTCCAGCTTTAGTAAATAAACCCCCAGTGTGTGTCATAAAGGAGAAAGAAGCAGTGTTGGATCAGAAGTCTGTATTTCCGGTGACAGATTGTGTTTTGTCAGTAGACATGTGCGGTTTGTTTCATTCTGAATCGAGATTCGGACAAACTGTCCGTTATTTGGGAATTAAGATGTATCCAAAATTCGGAATTAAAATAGTAACGATTTTAAACAAATCCGAAATAACGAAACAAAAATTTTGCATGAAATTCGGATCGTTTTCGAATCGAATTCGAATTCCAGAAGACAATAAAATAGAACAGAAAATAAAGGAATAGAATACAAAAGAGTATAATGGAATAGAAAAGAATAGAATAGAAAATAAAATAATAGAATAGAATAATGTAAAACAGACCAGAATACTAAATAAAAGAATAGAAAAAAAAAATCAGAATAAGGAAAAAAGGGATAGAATATAAAATAAAGGAATAGAAATAAAATAATAAATTAGAATAGAAAAAAAAAGAGTACCACAGAACAAAATAGAATATAAAAGAAAAGAATAAAATAGAATAGAAAAAAAAGGAATAGTATAGAAGAGAATAGAATAGAAAATAAAAGGATAGAATATAATAGAGTAAAACAGACAAGAACACTAAATACAAGAATAGAAAAAAAAATGAATACAAAAATAAGGCATAGAATAGAAAATAAGGGCATAGAATAAAAAATAAAAGAATAGAATAGACTAAAATAGAAAATAATAGAGTAAAACAGAGCAAAATAGAATAGAAAATAAAAGAACAGAATAAAATAGAATAGAAAAAAAGGAATAGTATAGAATAGAATAGAAAAGGATAGAATATAATAGAGTAAAACAGACAAGAACATTAAATACAAGAATAGAAAAAAAAAATGAATACAAAAATAAGGCATAGAATAGAAAATAAATGCATAGAATAAAAAATAAAAGAATAGAATAGACTAGAATAGAAAATAATAGAGTAAAACAGAGCAAAATAGAATAGAAAATAAAAGAACAGAATAAAATAGAATAGAAAAAAGGAATAGTATAGAAAAGAATAGAATAGAATAGAAAAGAATAGAATATAATAGCGTAAAACAGACAAGAACACTAAATACAAAAATAGAAAAAAAAACTGAATAAAAAAATAAGGGATAGAATAGAAAATAAAGGCATAGAATAGAAAATAAAAGATTAGAATAGACTAGAATAGAAAAAATGAATAGTAAAGAAAAGAATAGAATAGAAAATAAAAGAATAGAATATAATAGAGTAAAACAGACAAGAACACTAAATATAAGAATAGAAAAAAAATGAATAAAAAAATAAGGGATAGGATAGAAAATAAAGGCATAGAATAAAAAATAAAAGAATGGAATAGACCAGAATAGAAAATAATAGAGTAAAACAGAACAAAATAGAATAGAAAATAAAAGAACAGAATAAAATAGAATAGAAAAAAAAGAATAGTATAGAATAGAATAGAAAATAAAAGAATAGAATATAACAGAGTAAAACAGACAAGAACACTAAATACAAGAATAGAAAAAAATGAATAAAAAAATAAGGGATAGAATAGAAAATAAAGGCATAGAATAAAAAATAAAAGAATGGAATAGACTAGATTAGAAAATAATAGAGTAAAACAGAACAAAATAGAATAGAAAATAAAAGAGCAGAATAAAATAGAATAAAAAAAAAACGAATAGTATAGAAAAAAATAGAATAGAATAGAAAAGAAAAGAATAGAATATACTAGAGTAAAACAGACAAGAACACTAAATACAAGAATAGAAAAAAACTGAATAAAAAATAAGGGATCAAATAGAAAATAAAGGCATAGAATAGAAAATAAAATATTAGAATAGACTAGAATAGTAAAACAGAACAAAATAGAATAGAAAATAAAAGAACAGAATAAAATACACGAGAAAATAGAGGAATAGAATAGAATAAAAAAGGAATAGAATAGAATAAAATAGAATGTAACTATCTTCTGAAATTTGAATTTCAAATAGAATAGAGATGAATATTATAGAATAGAATAGAAAAAACAATAGAATGGAATAGAAAGAATATAGCCTTCCAAAATTCAAATTTCAAATAGAACAAATTCGATCTAGAATGGAATTTGAATGAAATTCGAATCGATTCATATTTTCCGAATTCAAAAATGTTGTATAGATTCGAATTTGAATAACCAAAACACATTTTGAAAACAAATTTAACTAAACTAATGTATGTAAGTAACAAATCGAAACGAAACACGTGTTTTGGCTCTGCACATGTCAGATAGTGGAAGAGGAAGAAATATTGAACTGATGACTAAAGGTTTTTTTTTTTTTTCCTTTATGTTTTTTTTTTTTAGTGAATAAGGTGACAGTGTGTGCCTTGTCATATAGCGGAGGAGGAAGCAGTGCTGGATTGGGAAGTTGCATGTAAGGAGAACACAGTGTGTGTTCTTTCAGATAAAAGAGGAGGAAGCCGTGTTGGATCAGTAAGATGTATTTCAGGTGACAGTGTGTGCCTTGTCAGATAGTGGAGGAGGAAGAAGTGCTGCATCAGTAAGCTCTATGAAGGATGGCACTGACATGTGCACTGCCAAAAAATTTGTCCATTTTCGTTTCATTAGTTTTTTGGGGGTTTTTTTGTAAATGTGAAAATTCTGAATTTGTAAATTCATAAATATCGAAAATTCAAAAATTCTAAAAATTCGGAAATGTGAAAATTAGAAAATCCGAATATTGGGAAATTTGGAAATTCAAAAATCTAAAAATCCGAAAATGTGAAAATTCAAAATAATAACTAACTAAATAATAATAAATAACTATTAAATTATAGGTATTGGAATTTCCTTTCAAACTTGGCTGTTAGTGAACGTAACGAAGACGAATTTATCTGAAGTTACGAATTATCCGAAATAACGAATGCCGTATCTAAACAAATTAATAATAAGTAATAATAAAAAGTAATTTGTTACGTTCCATTCGTTTAGATACGGCATTCGTTATTTCGGATAATTCTTCACTTTGGATGAATTTGTATTTGTTACGTTCACTAACAGCCAAATTTGAAATGTATTTGTTTAGTCAAAGTCAAGTTATTATTAGTTAGTTATTATTTCAGATTTTCTCATTTTCCATTTTTTTGTTCTCATTTTCCGATTTCCGTTCTTTTGAATTTTTCGGATTTTCATTCTTATTTTCCGATTTTTGAATTTCCAAATTTTTGAATTTCAGACTTTTCGAATTTCGGAATTTTTGAGTATTCGAATTTCCGAATATTCGGAAAAAACTAGTTAAAACGGGTTTTTGTTATATTCAGATATTTCCGAATGAATTAATTTGTCAAAATTAGTTAAAAAAAAAGAAACAAATTGCACATGTCTAGATGGCAGATAGTACAGGAGGAGAAAGCAGGGCTGGATCAGTAAGCTGTATATAATTTGTATTTGTTACGATCACTAACAGCCAAATTTGAAAGGAAATTCCAATACCTATAATTTAATAGTTTAGTAAAAGTCAAGTTATCATTAGTTAGTTATTATTTCAGCTTTTCTAATTTTCGGGTTTTTTGGATTTTCATTCTTATTTTCGGATTTCCGAATTTTCGGATTTTTGTTCTTATTTTCGGATTTTCGAATTTCCGAATATTCGTATTTTCATTCTTATTTTCGGATTTTCGAATTTCCGAATATTCGTATTTTCATTCTTATTTTCGGATTTTCGAATTTCCGAATATTTGTATTTTCATTCTTATTTTCGGATTTTCGAATTTCCGAATTTTCGGATTTTTCGGATTTCCGAATTTCCGAACTTTCGGATTTTTTAGATTTTCGAATTTTCTAAATTTCCGAATGTTTGAACAGTGACAGTGAGCTGACTATCATAGGAAATAGACATATTAGACACATTATGGGAATTCTTCATGACAGCTCTATGAATACTGCGCCTTTTTTTTTTTTGTTACTGTATATGTGATCTTCACCTCTCCCTCTCTGTGTATTTAATTCTCCTCTTATCGTAATTGATATTTTTAAACTCTTCCCTTGCTAATTTTTAATTGAGCTCCGTGTTCTGTACCGTCACCCCATCCGCCCTCCGCCCCTTCCGCACTTTATTCCAAGAAGTAGAAAAAAAAAACTTTTTTTTTTTTTATCTTTAAATAAATTACCAGCGGAGGGAAATTTGCATATTTGTCTCACATTTTGGTAGAGAAATTGCATATTAAAATAAATGAAGACTCTGGAGATTTGATTCTTTTATTTATCTGTGGAATTGTTCCGCCTGGTACAATGGTGGGTCTGACCTCAACCACGAATCGCATAACATTTTAATGTCATTATTTTTTGTGTGTTTGAGACTCTTCTGGTTTTGGGGGAACTTCATAAAAAAAAAAAAAAAAAAAAAAAAAAAAAAAGGCGATTTTTTTATTTTTTATTTTTATTATTTTAACTCTACTGAGAGTTTATTTAAGTTCATTGCTCTCCGCTTCTTCTTATTTGCATTAAAGACTTTTCCAATACTTGGCGCCAGTGGCAGCCCGTCCATTATGGGCGCCGCCCCCTCTATCCACGCCATCCCCCACCCCTAAATGAATAGATAGAGCTCATGCTATGAATTAATCTATCCACGGCCGCCATGATCACCCCCCCCCCCCCCTTATTCACGCGCCTGTCCCCCTTTTAGGATACGTGAATTTTTTTGAAGCACCTGAGGCTCTAATAGGCTTCAAAATAGGGTGGGGCTCGTGGCGCAGAGCATTGCACCCTGAGCCCGCCACAGGTGTGTTACAACAGCGAATCAATATTTGCTATTGAAACACTGATCCTCAATCCGGCCAACCAGAAGCAGTGTCTGAGACCCGTTTTTTCGATTGGCCAAAAAAGAGAAGAGTCCCAATTGGCTGCCGACAAGGGAGGGAGGAGACGGAAGCCACCACGATGCACGTAGGAGAGCAGGGAAAGGGAAACCACTGGTGAAGCGCTGCCCACCATTGAATGGGGTAAGTGCTCCAGACCCGACTGACCGACTGACGGGGGGGTGGGTATAACTGTTTGCCGCCCACCCACCCAAAAAAAAAATGACCACCGGCCGCCACTGCTTGGCGCTTGCTTATCCCCATCATGACCAGACACTATGTTGTCAAAAGTATCGGGACGCCTGCCTTTACACGCACATGAACTTCAATGGCATCCCAGTCTTCCTCCGTAGGGTTCAATATTGAGTTGGCCCACCCTTTGCAGATATAAGAGCTTCAACTCTTCTGGGAAGGCCGTCCACAAGGTTTAGGAGTGTGTCTATGGGAATGTTTGACCATTCTTCCAGAAGCGCATTTGTCAGGTCAGGCACTGATGTTAGACGAGAAGGCCTGGCTCGCAGTCTCCGCTCTAATTCATATCAAAGGTGTTCTATCAGGTTGAGGTCAGGACTCTGTGCAGGCCAGTCAAGTTCCTCCACCCCACACTCGCTCATCCATGTCTTTATGGACCTTGCTTTGTGCACTGGTCCAGATCATTTGGTGGAGGCGGGATTAGATGTTAGCGCCAAATCCCAAAGCTCCCCACCCCCCCACTTCTTCAGGGATATGCCAGAGGGACCCACTGCTTGTAGTGTGTAAGCTTCTCTCACCCGGCCGGTCCTCCTGCCCTATGCGGGGCGTTAGCTGTACTGCCTACATCCACATAGCTGTGGGGCGGCCGGCTCTCATGCACCACCTGCCTAAGGCTCCTCCCCTCCAGTCCTTTATATGGACACTGACTACAACTATGACATCACTATGGGAAGTTGGGGAAAGTGGAAAGATAGCGCTGGTCCCATAGGTTTATTTTACTGGTATTGTTATCTAAAGGTATTTACTGTTGGTGTAAATGATTTGGTTTCTGGGCAGGCGGCTTCTACACCCCCAGAAGATCTCCACCGTCTACTTGTCTTGTAGTGTGATGTAAAAAAAAAAAAAAAAAACTGTTGAAATTGAAGTGCCACACCACTGGTAAGAGGTCCAGATACAACATTATTCCATTAAAGGTCAGGGGTACAATTCAAAAAGTATCCAACGCGTTTCGGGGGTCTAAGTGTGAATCGAAAGTCCAAACAAGCTGCTGAATTGGGCAAAAGGGAAAAGATTGGCCACACACCACCACAGAGCTGATAAAATCCTTTTATTGTCGCCATGCCAGACATACAAACCAGGATCAAATGTTGAAGCTGCTGAATACACCTGAAAAACCTTGATGAGGGGGGGGGCACTTAGACCCCCCAAAACGCGTTGGCTACTTTTTTAATTGTGCCCCCTGACCTTTAACAGAGTAAAGTTGTATCTTTGTATCTGGACCTCTTAGCAGTGGTGTGGCGCTTCAATTTCAACTCTTTTTACATCACTGCGGGAAAAACTTCTCGAAAAGGGGAGCTATTACTTGTTTGTACCTTTTCCCTTTATCATACTATAATGAGAACAGGGCCATCTAGTGGCCAGCCTGCTAACTACACCTGATTATACTCTGCCATGACAACAAAGCCCTTGATCATAGATGTGCGCAGCCTATTGCATGACAGTGTACACCTCAAAGCTCAAACACATATGTGTGTGTATATACACTATATTGTCAAAAGTATTGGGACGCCTGCCTTTACATGCACATGAACTTTAATGGCCTCCCAGTCTTAGTCCGTAGGGTTCAATATTGAGTTGGCCCACCCTTTGCAGCTATAACAGCTTCAACTCTTCTGGGAAGGACGTCCACAAGGTTTAGGAGTGTGTCTATGGGAAAGTTTGACCATTCTTCCAGAAGTGCTTTTGTGAGGTCAGGCACTGATGTTGGGCGAGAAGGTCTGGCTCGCAGTCTCCACTCTAAATCATACCAAAGGTGTTCTATCTGGTTGAGGTCAGGACTCTGTGCAGGCCAGTCAAGTTCCTCCACCCCAAACTCGCTCATCCATGTCTTTATGGACCTTGCTTTGTGCACTGGTGCGCAGTCATGTTGGAACAGGAAGAGGCCATCCCCAAACTGTTCCCACAAAGTTGGGGGCCTAAAATTGCCCAAAATGTCTTGGTATGCTGACGCCTTAAGAGTTCCCTTCACTGGGACTAAGGGGTCAAGCCCAGTCCCTGAAAAACAACCCCACACCACATTCCCCCCTCCACCAAATGATTTGGACCAGTGCACAAAGCAAGGTCCATAAAGACATGGATGAGCGAGTTTGGGGTGGAGGAACTTGACTGGCCTGCACAGAGTCCTGACCTCAACCCGATAGAACATCTTTGGGATGAATTAGAGCAAAAGCACTTCTCTTATGGCAGAGGGAGATCTTGCCTATCTCCCTATTGGCACACAGATCGATAATGCTAATGCACACAGGGTGATTAGGGTGTGCCCAGGCACATCTGCCACACCCCATGCTCATGCCTATACCCTTGATGCTGATAACTGAAGAAGTGTGGGTGAGTGGGACAACTTCACTCCAGCTGACCTATACAGAGTGACTTTCCAGTGGCACTTTATCCCTACCCCGTGGCTCCTCCCTACCATCTGACCAGCGAGCGACTGCCAATCAGGTAAGCATGCAGCACCTGTGTAGGAACAGGAGTAAATGTGCGGTGCACACTCTTGAGCTCTGCATAGGAAACAGGTGAGTTATGCCTTATGTGGGCTTTAAGATTCTGGACACTCAAGGACCCTCTTCCTGGCAATACTTGTCTACTTATATTTGGTACTTTTTTATTCGGCTACTGACATTTATTGTAATTAAAGGGCTGCTTTGGCCAATTAAATCCATTCCAAGCAAGCCGCATCAGTATTTGAGAAGAAAAATGATATGTAGGGTATTGATCAATCCATCAGTCCAGCTGATTCGTGAGAATATGTCAATACTTGAACGTCCAATACCAGTGGTGACTGATGCTCAAAATTTTGGGGGGGCGCAAAACAAACTGAAAAATTCTGAAAAAAATCAAATGCAGCCTCACTGTGCCAATCAAATGCAGCCACTGTGCCATCAAATGCAGCCACTGGGCCCATCAAATGCAGTCACTGTGCCCATCAAATGTAGCCAGTGTGTCCATCAATTGCAGCCACTGTGCCATCAAATGCAGCCACTGTGACCCCCCCCCCCCGCCTGCTCGCTGTCTGACTATCCTGGTGATGGGTCAGGCATCGGGTGACGGCGGCGAGCTGTGTCCTCCATGCATCTCTTCTTTCTTCCTGCTAGGCGTCCAATAGGAGCGCCTGTCCTTTCAGCCAATCAGGTGATGGGTATTAGACCCACATTTCCTGATTGGCAGAGAGAAGCGATTCAGTGTTATTCATTTGCTTTTCTAACACATCTGGGTGGGTGGGTGAGTCCACCCTATTTTGAAGCCTATTAGAGCCTCCGCCTACAGATTTTTAGCGGTTTGCCTGGCGTCCAGCTTTGAGCTCCCCTCTGGCCGTGGAGGGGTGGGGTAAGCCTTCTCGCCACAAATTGGTTAATGTTTTCAGCCCTGCCTAATTTGCACAACGCTCTCTCAGAGAATCGGCGTGGCGATTGCTAAGCTCGAGATCTAACCAGTCATTCCTAGTGTGGAACTCCGCTATAAAGGCAGCAAAAGAGCTTTGAACATCATAAAGGCTGTAATTGGCCTAACATGATTCATGTATATTTTTATACACAGCAGAAGAGATAAATACAGTGCTGACCTACTTAAATTTTAAAGCTGAGTCCCGCTTCTCCCTGATGGAGCCCCAGACAGATGCTGACGTGAGTCTTAAATCTCCGATGCTTTTAAAACTGATATTATTATCATGTATAGGGAGGCTAATGAGCAAATTGAGCGAGCTAGAAAGGAGTGAGGGCCTGCAGGTAAATAGCAACAGCAGACTTTTTCTTCACTTAGATTTTCCTGCAAAAGAACGAAATCAAAATTTCGGTTCAGCTAGGGTAAGCATGTCATTACTTTGTCTTGTGCCTACCTTAACTGATAGCTGAGATCAGGCTTCCAATGGGAGTAGCTGTCAGCAGGTGGATGGGAAAGGGAGGTAGTTTGGTGGGGGAGGAGGGCTCAGGGCGAGCATCACCAGGGTGGTAGTCCAAAAGGGAAAGTAAGCAATGGAGAGGAGCAGTGACACCAAATCTGCAAAACTGAAGGATCTGGAAAGTTTGTGTAGGACTCACCACACATGGCGCTGGTGGTGGGCCTACATAAACAGCAAACGGTAAGACTCCGCACTCAACTCAAGTTCCAATCAGGAGGTAATGAGAAAAACTAATCCTCAGTCTGACAGACCCAACCGGGACAGGGGCTTTTGGAGGGGACTGCAGGCTAGCCTCTTGTCTACTGACAATGGGCCCTGGCTTTTGGGGGGACTTTATTCTTTGGGAGGTGTTCACCTGGGGGAGTAATTGTATTTCGGATTCAAGTCTATGTCTTCCAAAAACGCACAGGGAACTTGAGGACCCAGATACCCCTATGGCCAAACCAGCATTGACCACCTCATAGTTATGTAGTGCCCCCCTGGGTCTACTAGGAGCAGAGAGATACCTCCAGAGGCAGGGAGCGAGCTTACATTCACCCCAGGACTTAGTCCACGGCTATAATGGGAAGTTAGAACCGAATTTAGGCGCCAGTCACTTTAGTTATTTTTCAATGCTTTAATGAGAACTTGAAAGAAGTAGTAGGAGAGAGGGTTAGGGGAGGTTTCAGATACCCTTTTAGCAGATCACTTACAGACTCCTTGAATCCAAAGGCAAAACAGCTTTCTTTTAAGAGGAACCTGGATACCTGGATAGGTCTCTCACACAGACCCAGCAAACGGCAGAATGTCTGGACAAGCCTCTCTCACAGACTTAGCAGCCAGTAGAACTCCTTGAAAAGTCTCTCTCACAGACTTAGCAGCCAGTAGAACTCCTGGATAAGTCTCTCTCATAGACTTAGCAGCCAGGAGCTAGTTACCTTGTTTAGATTGTAGAACAGCTTGACAGTACCAGAAACTTTAATCCGACCCGATGATACTGTAAGTGTAGTTAGGATATAGGTTTGTCCTCCAAACAAGTCACCAAACGAGTCACCAGGCCCTCCTAAGAGACCAGCCTTCATCCTGGCTCTCTCCAGAGAGGGTCCTCCCCTGGATCTCCTCAGCTTGGCTCGGCTTCTTCCACACAGGCAAAGACAGCCTAAGGACCACCTCAGGATTAGTAGGCCCCAGACAGGCTTCTGGGCCTACTTGCAGAACTTGCAGCAGCACATCCTCAGGCCAGGAGGGCCTCGAGGTAACGAATGACTAAGAGCACATGGCATCCGTCCAATAAATACCCCTTCCCAGAATGCACAACGGCCAGGAACCTCCTACTAAGCCGTTTCCGGAAAAAGAATATTCATTACAGCTCAACCTACTTGTAATTCTCATACTGTCCTGCGGTACCAGTGACACCTACTGGCAACAGTGAGAAATGCACAACTCAGTCATGTTTAGAACAGAACCAAATATACAATTAATTCTGAGCTGTTTACAGCTCAGCCAAAAACTAAATTTACACTATAGCCCCTTTTTTAGGAACAGGGGGCTACAGTTACATAGTTAGTCAGTTCGAAAATAGACCATCTACTTCAACCAAAAAAAAAAAAAAAAAAATACAATCCCATATACACAATCCTCTACCCACAGCTGATCCAGAGGAAGGCGAAAAACTCCAGCAAAGCATGATCCAATTTGCTACAGCAGGTGAAAAAATTCCTTCCTGATCCCCCGAGAGGCAATCGGATATTCCCTGAATCAACTTTACCTATAAAATTTAGGAAAGAATCCAGGCCTTTCTTAAAGCAATCTACTGAGCTGACCAGAACCACCTCTGGAGGGAGTCTATTCCACATTTTCACAGCTCTTACTGTGAAGAAACCTTTCCGTATTTGGAGATGAAATCTCTTTTCTTCTAGATGTAAAGAGTGCCCCCTCTGTGATGACCGTAAAGTGAATAACTCAACACCAAGTTCACTATATGAACCCCTTATATATTTATACATGGTGATCATATCCCCTTTAATCTCCTCTTCTCAAGAGAGAATAAATTCAGTTCCTCTAATCTTTCCTCATTGCTGAGCTCCTCCATGCTTCTCATCGGTTTGGTTGCCTCAACCCCCTGCTGGACTCGAGCAGATATTAATATAATCAGCTCAAAGCAACCTGATGCTGGGGTCTCCTGCTATAGTCTGTTTATTAGGGTGTTATGTGTTTATCGTTACTCGCTTGCAGTGTTGCCAACCGCCCGTAGATTTACGGGCAGCCCGTAAAAACGACCCGTTTTTCGGGGCGCCCGTGAATGCCCGTTACGGGCACCGGTGCCCGTAAAAATGATGGCCGCGAGCCGGCCACGCAACTGCGCATGCGCCGTTCCGAAGCCGGCCGGGCTCGGGAAAGCTCGTACGCGCTCGGCCGGGCGGCGCATGCGCAGTAACGTAATACCGCCGCCCGGCGTCATTTTCAAATCGATCAAGCGCGGCGGCAAGGCAAGCTGACAGCTGAGCTGAGCCAGGGCCAGGCGACTCTGCCACTGGAGCAGCAGGTCTCGGAGGCTGAGCAGCACGCGCCGGCGGAATGGAGGGGAGCCCTGCATCCAGGACCAGGCAATCCAGAGTCTACGGGGACCGGGGGGAGTCTGGGACAGAGTGACAGCCCAGCCGACGGTGACAGAAGGTGATGGTGGCAGAGGGGGATGGACTGGAGCAGGTCGTGTTGGTGGCAGAGGGGGGTGGACTGGAGCAGGTGGTGTTGGTGGCAGAGGGGGATGGAGGCAGTCTGGCAGAGGGGGGTGGAGGCAGGGTATGATGGTGGCAGAGGGGGATTGTGGCAGGGGGTGATGGTGGCAGAGGGGGTGAAGGCAGGGTATGATGGTGGCAGGGGGTGATGATGGCAGAGGGGGATGGAGCAGGTGGTGATGGTGGCAGAGGGGGATAGTGGCAGAGGGGGGTGGAGGCAGTCTGGCAGAGGGCAGTGGTGGCAGGGGGTAATGGTGGCAGAGGGGGGTGGAGGCAGGGTATGATGGTGGCAGAGGGGGATTGTGGCAGGGGGTGATGGTGGCAGGGGGTGATGATGGCAGAGGGGGATGGAGCAGGTGGTGATGGTGGCAGAGGGGGATAGTGGCAGAGGGGGGTGGAGGCAGTCTGGCAGAGGGCGGTGGTGGCAGGGGGTAATGGTGGCAGAGGGGGGTGGAGGCAGGGTATGATGGTGGCAGAGGGGGATTGTGGCAGGGGGTGATGGCGGCAGAGGGGGATAGTGGCAGAGGGGGATGGAGGCAGTCTGGCAGAGGGGGGATAGTGGTAGGGGGTGATGGTGGCAGAGGGGGATGGAGGCAGGGTATGATGGTGGCAGAGGGGGATTGTGGCAGGGGGTGATGGTGGCAGAGGGGGATAGTGGCAGAGGGGGATGGAGGCAGTCTGGCAGAGGGGGGATAGTGGTAGGGGGTAATGGTGGCAGAGGGGGGTGGAGGCAGGGTATGATGGTGGCAGAGGGGGATTGTGGCAGGGGGTGATGGTGGCAGAGGGGGATAGTGGCAGAGGGGGATGGAGGCAGTCTGGCAGAGGGGGGATAGTGGTAGGGGGTGATGGTGGCAGAGGGGGATGGAGGCAGGGTGTGATGGTGGCAGAGGGGGGTGGAGACATGGTATGATGGTGGCAGAGGGGTCAGTGGCAGAAGGGGATGGTGGCAGAGGGGGATGGACTGGAGCAGGTGGTGTTGGTGGCAGAGGGGGATGGTGGCAGAGGGGGATGGACTGGAGCAGGTGGTGTTGGTGGCAGAGGGGGATGGTGGCAAAGAGGGGTGAAGGCAGTCTGGCAGGGGGTGATGGTGGCAGGGGGTGGAGGCAGAGGGGGATGGAGGCAGTCTGGCAGGGAGTAATGGTGACAGGTGATGGAGGCAGGAGGTGATTGGACTAGATAATTCCTTATTATGTCGAAAATACCAAAAATATGTTTTTTTACCTTAAAATCTACCTTAAATCACATTGCTATTTGCTTAGCATACCTGTTTGTAGCCTAAATACTGAAATTTACACCTAAAAATGTAATTTTGGAACTTTTGTGAAATGCCAGTAAAAACGTGGTGGTGCCAGTAAATTTTGGGTGTTGTGCCAGTAAATTTCAATCTGGTAGGTTGGCGACACTGCTCGCTTGGCAACCGTATACAGTAAATATACAGCAGCAAAGCGGCTCCCCTGTACGTGATCCCACACTTCCAGGTCTGGGGTGTGCACGCGCGCCACCGGTGACCTGCCTCCACTGTGATTGGACACAGCGGGAGCCAATCAGTGGGTCCGGTGGAATCGACACCAACTGGGACTCACTGATCGTTTGGGTGACAGGCAGAACAGAGGTCTACCTCAGTGGTGGCCCATCCATAGAGGGGGCACGGGCGCCGGCTCCTCTATACATGCGTCCAGCCCCCTGATTTTTTTTTGAAGCACCTGATTAGAGCCGGAGGCGCTCATAGGCTGCAAAAAAAGGGTGGCCTCTTCTGAGCGCAGAGCATTGCGCTCCGAGGCTACCCAGTTGTGGGACCAAAGCAAATTGATTTTCGTTATGACACTAAAGTTCCTCTCCGCCAATCAGGAGGCAGGTCTGTGAGACCTGTTTCCCGACTGGCCAAAGCGGCAGGCGATCCTATTGGATGCCTACGCTTTGGTGGAAGAGGAGACATGGCGGAGGAAGCTGGAGGAGCGGACACCGGAGCCATTGCGGCCACTGCCCGCACTCAGAAGAGAAGAGCAGGAGAGGACACCACAGCCCCGCCATGCAAGCGGGTAAGTGACGGACTGCCCACGGTCATGGGTTCTGTTTCAGTGTCATGCCATGCCGCTGAGGGAGTTGTTTTTTGCCACCCCCCCAATAGAAGAGCCCACCAGCCGTCACTGGTCTACCTATGTAAACAAGGCAGACCACCATTCTGTGAGAAGGGAAGGCTGTGATCCTGTGTTCCTACAAAGCAGGAACACAGATCTCTGCCTTTTCCATAGTAAAAGCAACTCCCCCACAGTTAGCAAGCACTCCCTAGGCAAACATGTAACCCTTTGATCACCCCTGATGTTAAAGCGGAAGTAAACCCATCCATAAAACAGTTTAATTTTGGGCACGTGCCGGAAATGTAACACTCCCATTGGTTGTGCTCTCAACCAAACTGTCAAACCATCCAATGGCTGGTGTCATAACTGGTCACATGTGCAGCATCATGGCAGCTGTAGATTAAACAGAGGCCAAGATGGCAGCTTCCTTGGCTGAAAACGATAGGAGGGTTTACTTCCACTTTAACCCCTTCCCTGCCAGTGTCATTAGTTCAGTGCATATTTTTAGCACTGATCACTGTATTAGTGTCACTGGTTCCCAAAAAGTGTCACTTAGTGTCCGATTATTTAAGTCGTTGATCGCCGCCATTACTAGTAAAGAAAAAAAAAATCCATAAATCTATCCCTTTTTTTTTTTTTTTTACCAAAAATATGTAGCAGAATACATTTTGGCCTAAAATGATTTTTTTTCCATTTTTTTATTGGATATGTTTTATAGCAGAAAGTAAAAAAAAAAATGTTTTCAAAATTGTCTGACATTTTTTGTTTATAGCGCAAAGAATAAAAACCACAGATACCATCAAATACCACCAAAAGAAAGCTCTATTTGTGGGGGAAAAGGGACATACATTTTGTTTGGGTACAGCGTCGCACGACCGCGCAATTGTCAGTTAAAGTAACGCAGTGCCGTATAACAAAAAATGGCCTGGTCGTGAAGGGGGTTAAACCTTTCCGGGGCTGAAGTGGTCAAGCATGTCTCCCCCATTGTCTGCCTCCTAGGTGTACATTCCCATTGTTACAGGAATTGAGTTAATTGAGTCACCTATTGTTGAATGAGTGAATGCTAGATAATGTTACATTCGCCCGTCGAAAGGCGACAAATAGAAACTGATATTGGGGCTCATGCACATTGCAGCTCAAAGGAGCTCAATGAAGCAGCTCTTACAGGCTTTTGAGCTTTTTTGAGCTCTTATTTTTTCTTTCTGCCTGGAAACTCCCCTCCATGTTAGCCAATGTGGTTTATTTACTAAAGCTAGAGAGGGCAAAGTAGTCACCATTCTGCAGAGAAGCCCATTAGCTTTGAGGTTTTATTGCTAAAGCTTAATTAAATAAGCTGAGGTTAGATGCTGATGGGTTTCTCTGCAGAATTGTGACCACTTTTGCCCTCTCTAGCTTTAGTGAATAAACCAACTGTGGGTGAAGGATTGGGTATATGAGACTGTTTGATATTATTTTTTATTTATTTATTTTTATGGTTGAACTACATGGATTTGGGTCTTTTTTTCAACCTGACTAACTAATGTAACTATGTAACCCCACTGTGGCCATGCACACTATGGCTTTTTCAGGTGTTTTCAGGCATATGCTCCTAGAGGCAGAGCCCCCCCATCAAACTCGAGTTTTTGACAGGACCTAGTGCCTCAAAGAGCTCAAAAAAGCTCAAAAGAGTTTAAAAGACCCCAAAGAAGCTCAAAAACACGCACAAACATTTGTTCCAGCTTTTTGTCTTGTTTATACAGTGGTTAAGAAAATAATATCTAGGAGGGTTTGTGAAAAAAAAAGCTTATGTTTAAAAAAGCTTAAAGAAGCTCAAATTAGCTCAAAGGAGCTTGAAGAAGCTCAATAAAAACGTGCACAAGAACACAAAAAAGTACAAGCTTCTTCAAGCTGAAATAAAACCTCAAATGCCTTTTTTTTTTGAGCTGCAATGTGCATGAGCCCTTACACTTATACTACTAACATTACTGGCATTATTCGTGACTAACGCTACAACATTCGTAGCACAATTTTTTTACAAATAGACCCCCTAAGTGGCTGATTTTCAAGCAATGTGCATCCACAAAGGAATTTCCTTTTTTTCCCCCCGCATTTTAGCATGTAGGGATCTGACAAGTGCTGTCACTCACCTTCTCTAATATTGGTGGGTCTCAAGAATATGAGCACGGCTTACAAATCGTCAAAAAGCATCCTATAGGTGTGGGTGCATGCATATTGTACTTCCATATTTTTATAATTGTATTTTATACAGATATTTGTAGTTTAGCCATTAGAGGGAGCTTTGGATTTTCCTGCAATCCATCACCTACCTTCATCAGCACCAGCTGAGGTCTCAACCGCACAGAAAGAACGTTGTTTACGGTAACAAGTGCGGCCAATGTCGGTTGTCTCAGTTGTGGTGGACAAGACTTATGTGTGTTAACTTTCCTAATGCAGAGTTGGAACCTCCTGTCTCGTTTAATGCAGGAATCCCACCCTGAGCCCTGGGGATCTCAAAGATCCTCCCATTATTAAGAGGGTCCTGGGTGAGAATCCCTACACATGAGATCCCCATTGATTTCTGCATGATGATTAGAGGACAACCAAAGTAGAGGGTCTTCTTTTTGAGCATGGACTTACTCTATACCCATTATCATTCGTAATCCCCATAGCTGGTGTACAAACCAGGGGCCTTAGGCCAGGAGGTTACCTGGCTTCAACTGACATCAGAAAGAGGCCACACATAATGTTCAGTAGGTGTAATGCTACAGAAGGCAGAAGACTTTCAGAGACAGCATAGGTTTTGCAGAAGATGATCAGAGATTGGGGGCATGCTACAGGAGCATGGGCATCTGCAGGTAGGGGCAAGGGGGGTCAAGTGCCCCCCCTGGAATCAGGGATCAGATCGGCACATTCAGCAGTGGCGTCACTATGGGGGTACGGGCAGCCAGTGGAGTGACACCATCAAGGTGCTGTCAAGCCCCCCATCAGTGTAGTGTGACTGCTGCCCAGCTCCACCAGAGAGAGCCATGCTACCCAGCGCCACCAGTGAGAACCACGCTACCCAGCGCCACCAGAGAGCCACTCTACCCAGCGCTAGAGAGAGAGCCACGCTACCCAGCGCCACCAGAGAGAGAGAGACACGCTACCCATCACCAGAGAGAGAGCCACGCTACCCAGCACCAGAGAGAAAGCCACGCTACCCAGTGCCAGAGAGAGAGCCACTCTACCCAGCGCTAGAGAGAGAGCCACGCTACCCAGCGCCACCAGAGAGCCACTCTACCCAGCGCTAGAGAGAGAGCCATGCTACCCAGTGCCACCAATGAGAGCCACGCTACCCAGCGCCACCAGAGAGCCACTCTACCCAGCGCTAGAGAGAGAGCCACGCTACCCAGCGCCACCAGAGAGAGAGACACGCTACCCATCACCAGAGAGAGAGCCACGCTACCCAGCACCAGAGAGAGAGCCACGCTACCCAGTGCCAGAGAGAGAGCCACACTACCCAGCGCCACCAGAGAAAGAAAGGCTGAGCCACTACCAGGGCACAGACATGCTACACTGCTGAGCAGAATCACCCCCGGGGAACCCACAGTGAGCGATCGTCCAGCCGGAGGGATCACTGCTGTAGTTTTGCTGGGTCTGGTAAGAGGGCCTGTCGGCCATTATCCACTACTTATCCGAGGGACTGTACTACGCCTGCTGTCTCTGACCATGACAGTGTGATAATGACATTGTCGAAAAGGGGCGGCACATGGGTGACCCTAAAATGATGCCCCCCCCCCTGAAAAAAGTTCTGCGGACGCCCATGTACAGGAGTGATTAGAGATTGAAGGGATGCTGCAGGAGACAGTCAGAGAATGGAGACATGTTACAAGAGACTTTTAGAGATCACTACTATTACAATCCCTATACCAAATCACTGTTCCCACTCCTGACTGTTGGGGTCTGAGTGCAACGCGATTCGTTCCATTGGGGAAGTATGCACCCCTTGGGCCACAGTTTGGGCACCAGAGCTTTAAAGGGACACTTCAATGGTAAAAACTGCAGGGCACACCATCACTTCTTACTTTGATTGATAAGATTTTATTGTCCAAGAGCAACAAACATCCTCTACCATTAAGCCCAATTCCAGGTCGAAACAAGCAAAGGAAAAGCTTATGTCAGATGCGATTGGATAAAAAAGGTTTACCAAGCAATGTAAGTAGCTTTTGCATGGTCAGCAGTTTTTATCATTGAAGCATTCCAGGGGTGAGACAGGCCATGTGAAGGCCTGGAGCACCCATGGCAGGTCCTCTTCTTCAGCTTGGGAGGGGTATCATGGCTTAACGTGTCTCTCAAATTAATTTATGAAATCATTAGGAGGTTTAACTCAGTTTTTACCAAGCACAAATCATTTTGGGTGGACTGACCCTTTAAAGCTGAATTCCACCTATGCAGTTTTTACATAGTTACATTAGTCCAGCAAGTATGTACTGTATGTGCCATTGCTGTGGGATCCCCGTGGAAGCTGAAAGTCACAGTAGTAGGCACACATACCACAGTGATCCCCAATAGCTTCCAGGTCCCATGCCAAGCACCTTGTCCTGCTGCATACTAAACACAGGAGGCTTCCCTCTCAACACAAGCGCCATTCAACACTTTCCATTTTCTCAATGAATCCAAAGTGTTCTATAACTGGACAACGTAGAGATCTTGATATCTCTTCACCTCATCCAGTCAGAGAACTCTTTGCATTCATTGAGAATTCACTAGGAAGCAGGGCAGCCGCTTGGCATAAGAAGCTACTGGAGATCATTGTAGTAGCAGGGCCTACTACAGTGTTTTCTAGATTCCATATGGATCTCACATGTATGGCAGGGCCATCTTAATGCATGGGCACCCCTGAGCAATGCCCAGGAGCCCCACATGCATGGGGGCCCTACGAAAATCTTGCATTACATTACATTTGTCAACCGTCCCGGATTTGCCAGGACAGTCATGCTAAAAAGCATGACTGTTCCGGAAAATCCTGGGACAGTTGTCAAGTATGATGTAATGCAACATTATCATGGGGCCCCCATCCCGTCCCAGGATGGTCATGTACCAGGAAGCATCCCAGAACCTGTACTGTGCCCTCCTGATCTCCCAGTAATGTGCCCTCCTGACCCCCCCCCCCCCGTACTGTGCCCACCTGCTTTCTCCCCTGTACTGTGCCCTTTGTGTTGACTAGTCTTTGATTTATGCCATGATTTCTTCAGTTCGATTTTATTGAAAGTACTAATGAATATAAGTTCATTCTTTTAACTATTTATACTTTAATTCTTCAGAGTAGGCTCATAAATTGGGGCAGGCTGGTAAGAGCCCCAGTGCATTACTTTACCCAAGGGCCCATGAAGCTATTAAGATGGCCCTGCATTAGTCCAAGCTGGATCAAGGGAACTGTGCAAAAATATTCATACCTGGAATACAACATTAAGCAAATCACATATATAGATATAGATAGAGAGTCATGAGGAAAAGGGAACCACAATCAAATAGAAGACAGCAATGGAGAGCAAGCAGAAGAAGTAAAGTCTTCCTGCAGTAAAATGAGGTGCATTTTATCTATTTGAGCTCAATTTGACTTCATAATCATCGAAGAACTTCATAAATAAACACAGAAATAAGACAGCTGGGTCCTTCATTTAAGCCTCGTGTTTAGAGAACGCAGCCGGTCTCCAGACAGAGAGATGTTAGCTGAGAAATAATGTATTTCAGACATCTCTTTCCTTTCCTGGGAGGCCAGTCTACAATTTGTAGAAAACAGCGGGCGAGCGGCCATATGCTTCCTGAGATGTAATCACATTTTAAATCTCCCAAACAACACGTGAGGGTTCATAAAGGATCTTACATGTTTTAATTGCTTGCCCCGGTTATCATTCCTCAGCGGACTACTGACTGTCAATGGTTACAGCTGGGGGAATCGATAAGTTCGAAAAAAAACTTCTTCTGATTTTCACCGTTCTCCAGAACAGCTAAATTCCTAGGATTTAAATCTTGTTTTCGGGAAAGAACTTGACATGGCCGGGCATTATCAAATCCCCCCCTAGAGAAGATAATATTAAGCTGCAAAACAGCTGTCCAAACTCTTATGCCCCCGTACACACGATCAGAAATTCCGCCAGCAAAACTCCGATGAGAGCATTTTGTCGGAAAATCCGACCGTGTGTATGCTCCATCGGTCTTTTGCTGGCGGAATTCCAGCCAGCAAAAGATTGAGAGCAGGTTCTATATTGTTCGGTCGGGAAAAGTTCCTATCCGAAAATGCGATCGTCTGTACAAATTCCGACGCACAAAATTCCTACGCATGCTCGGAAACAATTCGACGCATGCTCGGAAGCATTGAACTTCATTTTCTCGGCTCGTCGTAGTGTTGTACGTCACCGCGTTCTTGACGGTCGAAAGTTCAGAGAACTTTTGTGTGACCGTGTGTATGCAGGACAAGCTTGAACGGAATGATGTCGGAAAAAACAATCCAAGTTTTTTCCAATGGAAAATCCGCTCGTGTGTACGGGGCATTAGGAACAAATTCACAACGAGGGTAAGATGTTGTGCATTATGGGAAATGTAGTCTCTACAGGATCCCCCTGAACAATGAGAATGGTGAAGCTATTCATCTACCAGCAATTAGGTTCTAAATAAACAAGGCCTGAGATGAAGCAAATGAGTTATGACATGAAATGTTTATCAAATATGGCATATCCCTTTAAGATGTAATTTCAGACAAAGATTTAATTCCGTTTTTTTTACTTATTTATTTTATAAAATTGGGTTATTATTGATTTTTCCTTTATGAGGAATAATCTCCTCAGGTTATGGTGCCTCCTGGCACTAGTGCTCACCCAAGGTGCAGCGTCTAAATACCATTTGGTCCTCACCAAATCTGATGGTAACCCTAGTGGTCCCCTATTTTCTTTACTGAAAACTGGCACCAGTTCATGCCCCTCAGGATCGCCCCATCAAGGGTTGGTGGGGACAGAAAGGAATATGCTGCAGAGACTGTTTGTGATGCAGTAGACAAGTAGCAGGTTCAAGGCAGAGGTAAACAACAGAATAGCGATGTCCATACAGAAATCATGGCAGGTGCCAGGCATGAGAGCAATCAGATCCAGGCAGGGGTCATGGCATGCAGCAGGCAAGAACATAGTCAGGTCCAGGCAGAGGTTGTGGAAGGTGGAAAGCACAGGTGCAGAAAACTGGCACCAGTTCATGACCCTCAGGATCGCCCCACCAAGGAGTTGCTAAACAAAAGGCCTATGGTGCAGAGACTGTTTCCAATGTAGTACACAGGTAGCAGGGTCCAGGTAGAGGTTGCGGCAGGTGGCAAACAAGAGAGTAGTCAGGTCCAGTCAGAAGTCATGGCAGGTGGCAGGCAGGAGAGTAATCAGGTCCAGGCAGGGGTTGGGGCAGGCAAGAGAGTTTTCAGGTCCAGTCAGAGGTCATGGCAGGTGGCAGGCATGAGAGTAATCAGGTCCAGGCAGGGGTTGTGGCAGGTGGCAGGCAGGAAAGCAATCAGATCCAGGAAGGGTTCATGTCAGGCAGCAAGCAAGAACATAGTCAGGTCAGGCAAAGGGTTCATGGTAGTTCTGGGTGCATCCCTACATCAATAGGAACTTAGCTCCTACCAGCTGTTGTTGCTAGAATCTTGCTACCTTAATTACCAAGAGCCTGTCTACGCACTGTGTATCAGGAAGAGGCTCTTGGGAGATGTAGTTCTGGGGCGGCCCTACATCAATAGGAACATAGCTCTCACCAGCTGCCTTTGAAAGAATTTAGCTACCTTGTCTCCCAAGAGCCTGTCTACACACCGTTTGTTGGGAAAGAGCTCTTGGGAGATATAGTTCTGGGTGCATCCCTACATCAAAAGGAACTTAGCTCCCACCAGCAGCTGTTGCAAGAATCTTGCTACCTAGACTCTCAAGAGCCTTTCTACACACCATGTGTAGGAAGAGGCTCTTGGGGGATGTAGTTCTGGGAGCATCCTTACACCAATAGGAACCTAGCTCTTACCTTGCTACTTTGACTCCCAAGATCCTGTCTACATGCTGTGTGTTGGCAAAGGGCTCTTGGGAGATGTAGTTCTAGGTGCATCTATACATAAACAGGGACTTAGCTTCCACTAGCTGCTGTTGCAAGAATCTTGCTACCTTGACTCCCAAGAGCCTTTCTACACTGTGTGTGGGGAAAGAGCTTTTGGGAAATGTAGTTCTGGTGCATTCCTACATCAAAAGAAACATAGCTCCTACCTGCTGCTGAATCTTGATACCTTGACTCCCACGACAAAGGGCTCCTGGAAGATGTAGTTCTGGGTGCATCCCTACATATCCAAGTGTTTTCCTCTGGATATGTAGTTCTAGGTGCATCCCCACATCAATAGAAACATAGCTCCTACCAGCTGCGGAATCTTGATACCTTGACTCCCATGGCAAACGGCTCTTGGAAGATGTAGTTTTGGGTGCATTCCTACATCAATAGGAACTTAGCTCCCACCAACTCCTGTTGTAAGAATCTTATTGCTTTGACTCCCAAGTGACTGTCTACACACTGTGTCTGGAAGGGGCTCTTGTGAGATGTAGCTTTGGGTGCATCCCTGCATCAATAGGAACTTAGCTTTCATCAGCTGCCGATGGAAGGATCTTGTTACAGCAATTCCCAAGAGCCTGTCTACCCACTGTGTGTCAGGAAAGGGCTTTTGGAAGATGTAGTTCTGGGTGTGTCCCACTCCTTACATCAGTGGGAAATTAGCTACCACCAGCTGCTGTTGCAAAATAATTACTATTTTGACTTCCAAGAGCCTTTCTACACACTGTGTGTTGGAAAAGGGCTCTTGGGAGATGTAGTTCTGGGAGCATCCCTACATCAGTAGGAACCTATCTACCACCAGCTGCCATTGCAAGAATCTTACTATCTTGACTCCTGAGAGCCTAATGATGCACTTTGTGTCGGAAAGGGGCTCTTGGGAGATGTAGTTTTGGGGGTGTGCCTATGTCAATAGGAACAGCTTCCGCAGTTGTCACTGCAATACTTTTCCAAGCCTGGTAAAGATGTAAAGTAAGTATTAAAAACTGTGTTTTTGCCGCAGACAAACTATGGTGCAAAGCCATGTCTTGCCGTGGGTTCCAATGCCTGTGCATTGCCTTAGTACATGGGGAGCTATTCAAAATAAATGGCGTCACAACATGTCCCGCCTAGCGCAACATGTAGAACAAGCAAGTGTCAAACACGTCACGACACCCCCCCCATGTAACGCTTAGTGCCACGCATTACGGAAACATGCGCGTTGCGGCGACACATAGATGTACATCAGCCCTGGAGGCCATGGAACAGCGGGCATGAGTGTTTATTTCGCCTCTTTGGCTCTCAGAGTTAAATCAGAGTTTTCAGCTCGTATTTTTAAAAGCCGCTATTCAAATGTTGAGAACTGTTGGCGGGGGCAGTGAGCGGGTCACTGGTTCCATCTCATGATAACGGCACAGACGCTTTTATGTGTGACGACAGTTTTGAGTGGAAGCTGTGAGGCGAAGATGATTACAAAGTCACAAAGACTAGAATTTCACCGTGCGGTTCAGAGTCGTCTTTGAAGGGGTCGACGTTTGGAGGACCGAAGATATACCGCTCGTGCAATTTACGCCTCATCCTTTCAGCAACCAACAGGTTAGGCTAATTTTAAACACTTAAATAGTCAATCAGATAATCCCACGTCTTCAGACCAGTGGCCGGAATTGTCTGAGTCATAACAGGTGTGTTTTATTCCAAAACTTCTAAAGACTCAAAGAGGACCAAGCATCATGATAGGTAATGGGGTGGATTTACTGAAGGCCAAAAGACTGTGCACTTTGCAAGTACAGTTGCTTCTAGGTATTTATTACTTCTCTTAAAGACCACAGTACTCCCCCCCCCCCCCCGACAACGTCTTTATCTGCTTTTTTACCCCACAAGGATGGTGATATCTTTGTTCAGGCATCATCTAGGGTCACCATCTACTTCCTGAACTTCTAAAGACTCAAAGAGGACCAAGCATCATGATAGGTAATGGGGTGGATTTACTGAAGGCCAATAGACTGCACTTTGCAAGTGCAGTTGCTTCTAGGTATTTATTACTTCTCTTAAAGACCACAGTACCCCCCCCCCCCCCCGACAACGTCTTTATCTGCTTTTTTACCCCACAAGGACTGTGATATCTTTGTTCAGGCATCATCTAGGGTCACCAGCTACTTCCTGGCTCAGAGATCATCCTGGTAACACAGATCGGCCTTTGCTCACCCTCTCTCCTTGTGACTGGCTACAAAGTAACAATGCTGTAGTCTGATTCCTGGAGTAGGGGAGACTAAGGAAATGTTTCCCTCCGCCTGCAGCAGACTGATGACATCAGCTCAGCCTAGGCAAAGTCACTGGACTGGAGCTCAAGAACGATTCTTTTTTTTGCAAAACTTTGAACTGTTTTTTTTTTTTTTTTGTTCCAGTGATACTAATGCTGTTTAGTGTGACGTGTCAGGAATTTAGCAAATATGTGTGATGTTCTAGATAGGAGGGAAAGTTGAATCTATCTGCAGGTCTTATGATATTGGACACTTGGCGGTCCGCGATTTTAGACTGTACTATAGTGTGTCAATTATTTATGTGGACACGGCTGTCTTTGAAAAAAAAAAAAAAAAATGGAACATTTATTATTCATTCAGTTTTTTGTTTTTTTTTATATATTTGATATATTTTTCTGTGTGTTTGTGTGTATACATATATTATTATATATTATATATATCATATATTATATTATAATTTTATTATTATTTTTATTATTATTAATTTACTTTTTTATATATATATATATATATATATATATATATATATATATATATATATATATATATATATATATATATATATATATTTGATAAAGACATCAAATTCGAAAATCCAAAAATAAGAAAGAAAATCCGAAAATTCAAAAGAATAACTAACTAACTAACAATAACTATTAAATTATAGGTATTGGAATTTCCTTTCAAATTTGGCTGTTAGTGATCGTAGCGAATACGAATTTATCCAAAGTTTCGAATTATCTGAAATAATGAATGCCGCATCTAAACGAATGGAACTGAACTTATTAATAATAATAAATAATAAAAATAATAATAAAAAGTTTTTATTATTATTATTATTGATTATTATTATTTTTTTTCGTTCCATTTGTTTAGGTACGGCATTCGTTATTTCCTATAATTTGTAACTTCAGATAAATTTGTATCTGTTACGTGCACTAACAGCTTTGAAAGGAAATTCCAATACCTACAATTTAATAGTTAGTAATACTGAAGTTATTATTAGTTAGTTATTATTTCAGATTTTCACATTTTCGGGTTTTCGAATTTCAAATTTTTTTAATTTACGAATTTTCGAATTTACTAAATTTTCAAATGCTCTAATGTACGAATATTCGGAAAAATTTGTTAGACGGGTTTTCGTTAATTCAGATGTTTCCGAATGAACGAAATTGTTGAAATTCGTTAAAAAAAAAAGAATTCAGAACTAAACTAATTGCACATGTCTAGTTCCTGGCAGACATAAAACTCTGCTTCATGGCGGGGTGGAGGACCAATCAGAGGACGGCACAGAGACTCTGACCGCTCTGTATTCCTTCACCAGTTCAGGAGGACCTCACACGATTACACATTGCAGACACCTTACATTTGTTGAAAAGCTAAATCTAGCAGCCGGCTCTATAGAGTCCATTTCCAGAAAAATGGAAGGTCAATGTTCATTTGCTGTTTTGCTTTTATTCACTTTGGGTCGCTGTTTTCGGGGCGGAAAAGAGTTTTATTGAGTTAAAATTGTCCTTTCTTTAGATGCATTTTAAGGCTTTTAGTTAACTGTAGAGAAAAATCATATTTACTTCTATTTGGTAGAGCTGATGTAGGAATCATCGTGCCCTCTCTCAAATTGATTACTAAGTAAGGGAGGGGAGGGGGGGGGTCCGTCTTTACTAAAATCACATGAACAGTCTCAGTGTTACACTTAAAGTGTTTGTAAACCTCAGACATGGAATATGAACAAAACATATCCCTCTATAGTGTGTACTTGCCTCAATCCAGAGCACTAAGTGTCATTTCTGTTTGCTGCCTCTGCTATCAGCATCAGTCACTTCTGACAAGTTTTTCTGACACCAAGAGATAAAAAAGGTGACAGAGGAGGGACCTCTAGCTGATTGACAGCCTTAGATCTGTCCCTGTCTGCTGTGTGAAGGGTGGTGTGTCCCTTCCCTCCAATCAGCTCTGAGAACTCACCTCTCTGAGCTTTGCAGAGAGTGACTTTAGCTCTCTGCCCCCTTTTTTTCTGACAACTCAGACAAGCTTTTTATAATTCAGCACTTTGAACTGACGCAGAGTTGGCTGCAGATTAACAGGTACACCTTATGAAAGAGGATTTGTTTCATTTCCAGACCAGTCACCTCTCTGGGTATTTTATAACTCACCAATAATATCCTGCTGCAGGAGGTGATGATATTTTGACATCGGGTCTCTTAGCCTTTTTTTTTTGTGACCAGAGGTCATCAGTGTTTTATAGTACCAGCACATGTCAATTAACTTAAAATGTTTGTAAAGGTTTGAAAGTCTTTTACCTCCATGCATTCTAAGGCGCATTAGAGTCGCATCAAAGTAGTGATGGAACCTTTAGTTGTCCAAAGTCACTTGTTAGGTTTAGGGTTAAAGTTAGGGTTAGAGCTAGGGTTAGGGTTAAGGGCTAGATTTAGGGTAAGGGTTGGGGTTTGAGTT
Source organism: Aquarana catesbeiana (assembly GCF_042186555.1). Lineage (NCBI taxonomy): Eukaryota > Metazoa > Chordata > Amphibia > Anura > Ranidae > Aquarana > Aquarana catesbeiana. The sequence continues at coordinate 782,654,540 of NC_133325.1, read as the reverse complement.
AAGGGTTTGGGTTAGAGCTAGGGTTAGGGTTAGAGCTAGGGTTTAAGTGTTTGGGTTAGAGCTAGGGTTAAAGGTAAGGGTTTGGGCTAGGGTTAGGGTTAAGGGTTTGGGTTAGAGCTAGGGTTTGAGTTAAGGGTTTGGGTTAGAGCTAGGGTTTGAGTTAAGGGTTTGGGTTAGAGCTAGGGTTTGAGTTAAGGGTTTGGGTTAGAGCTAGGGTTTGGGTTTAGAGTTTGGGTTAGAGCTAGGGTTAGGGTTAGGGTTAGATTTAAGGGTTTGGGTTAGAGCTAGGGTTAGAGTTAGAGCTAGGGTTAGGGTTTAAGGGTTTGGGTTAGAGCTAGGGTTTAAGTTAAGGGTTTGGGCTAGAGCTAGGGTTAGGGTTAAGGGTTTGGGTTAGAGCTAGGGTTTGAGTTAAGGGTTTGGGTTAGAGCTAGGGTTTGAGTTAAGGGTTTGGGTTAGAGCTAGGGTTTGGGTTTAAAGTTTGGGTTAGAGCTAGGGTTAGGGTTAGGGTTAGATTTAAGGGTTTGGGTTAGAGCTAGGGTTAGGGTTAGAGTTAGGGTTAGAGCTAGGGTTAGGGTTTAAGGGTTTGGGTTAGAGCTAGGGTTTAAGTTAAGGGTATGGGCTAGAGCTAGGGTTAGGGTTAAGGGTTTGGGTTAGAGCTAGGGTTAGGGTTAAGGGTTTGGGTTAGAGCTAGGGTTTGAATTAAGGGTTTGGGTTAGAACTAGGGTTTGAGTTAAGGGTTTGGGTTAGAGCTAGGGTTTCAGTTAAGAGTTTGGGTTAGAGCTAGGGTTTGGGTTTAGAGTTTGGGTTAGAGCTAGGGTTAGGGTTAGATTTAAGGGTTTGGGTTAGAGCTAAGGTTAGGGTTAGAGTTAGGGTTAGAGCTAGGGTTAGGGTTTAAGGGTTTGGGTTTGAGCTAGGGTTTAAGTTAAGGGTTTGGGCTAGAGCTAGGGTTAGGGTTAAGGGTTTGGGTTAGAGCTAGGGTTAAGGGTTTGGGTTAGAGCTAGGGTTAGGGTTAAGGGTTTGGGCTAGAGCTAGGGTTAAGAGTTTGGGTTAGAGCTAGGGTTTGAGTTAAGGGTTTGGGTTAGAGCTAGGTTTAGGGTTAGAGTTAGGGTTATCAGTAATTGTTAGTTTTAGCCTTCTAACCCTAACAATTACCGCTAAAACTAACCCTAATGATTACCGCTAAATATAACCCTAACCTTTAACCCTAACGTGACTTTGTACACATGAAAGTTCCTGCACTATTTTGATGCGGCTTTGAGTGTAAGAGAGTGTAATGTTGCATTAAAGTTGCACTCCCTTAACAGAAACTGTTGTACTTTCCTATAAGCAAAAAAAAAAAAAAAATCAACAAAAATGCAACACTTGTGTTTTTGGTGTGGGTCCATTGAAGTCTTTTACACATAAAGCACAATCTGCTGTATAAAAGATGCACCGGCTCAAAACACACGTGTGAACTAGATCTATAGGAAACCATATGAAATGGAGTGTAGTGTGTTTCTGCAAAACGCACTAAAAAACGCATAGGTGTAAACCACAGGTGACTTCTTGCAGTATGGGTAACTGCTAAGTAATATGGTGCAGCTCTCCCCTGGAGGGCACCGATCAATGGAAGATATATACTAGGGATGCACTGATACCATTTTTTTTACAGCGAGTGCCAGTACCGACACTGATGAGGCGGCACTGATGAGGCGGCACTGACCGGCACTGATGAGGCGGCACTGACCAACACTGATGGGGCGACATTGATTAGGCGGCACTGATGAACACTGATGAGGTGGCACTGATGAGGCGGCACTGACCGGCACTGATGAGGCGGCACTGATGAAGCGGCACTGGCTGGCTACGACTAAGGCTATTGCCGAAACGCGTCAGCTTTATTGTTTTATTGTCACTCTGATGTACCAATAAACGACACTTCAAGGATTACAGTTTTTCTGGCTCCCCTTATTACAGGTGGCACTGATGAGGCAGCAATGACCGGAACTGATGAGGCGACACTGACCGTCACTGATGAGGTGGCACTGACCGTCACTGATGAGGTGGCACTGACTGGCACTGATGAGGCGGCACTGACTGGCACTGATGAGGCGGCACTGATCGTCACTGATGAGGTGGCACTGACCAACACTGATGGGGCGACATTGATTAGGCGGCACTGATGAACACTGATGAGGTGGCACTGATGAGGCGGCACTGACCGGCACTGATGAGGCGGCACTGATGAAGCGGCACTGGCTGGCTACGACTAAGGCTATTGCCGAAACGCGTCAGCTTTATTGTTTTATTGTCACTCTGATGTACCAATAAACGACACTTCAAGGATTACAGTTTTTCTGGCTCCCCTTATTACAGGTGGCACTGATGAGGCGGCACTGACCGGAACTGATGAGGCGGCACTGACCGTCACTGATGAGGTGGCACTGACCGTCACTGATGAGGCGGCACTGACTGTCACTGATGAGGTGGCACTGACTGGCACTGATGAGGCGGCACTGACCGGCAATGATGAGGTGGCACTGATGAGGCGGCACTGACCAACACTGAGGAGACGACACTGATGATGAGGTGGCACTGACCGGCACTTATGAGGCGGCTATCGGTGCAACCTTAATATATACAGAATTCTTAGCCATAAGATGTGCAGGGTGGAGCATTCTCCCCAGCAGGATACAAACAAGTAATGGGTTCCATGACCGAGATCATCAGATAAAGGTTTTGTTCAGCTTTTAATTATGTGGGAATCTGGACAATTCTTGTCTCAGTCGCAGTAGATCAACGTTTTTTTTTTAAATTTGCAGATTCGAGCCGATCGTCTCATCGCCGACCGTCGCTCCCCGCCCTCTGAAGTTCTCAGAAATGCCAACTGAACAGCACAGAACCCGGAGGCTGCAGCAGAAGCCCTGTGAAAAACCTGCTGAACCCGACTGCGCTGGGCTTGGGTCAGCCTTCCGACCTGCAGTCCTCCCCGGTGGAGCCGTTGTTGCCGGGCGCCGCTCTTTAATTTCCTTTTTAAAATGAGCTGATCCAGCTGGCGGCCCCGGCCTGAAATAATTGGAGTTTTCTTTAAAATAGATCTGCATAACAAAACGGACTGACAAAACGTGCGCGGCGCTTCATTTCACCGACGTCTGCAGATGTCACAATAATTTAATATGTATGCTGCCAATTTCCCGCGTTTTGCCAACCTAGCAAAAAAAAAAAACAGCGGCTATGTATCTCACACGTGTCAGCGCCCCCCCCCCCCCCCCTCACCAGGTGATTGATGGGTAGGAGGCTTGGAATACATTCAATGACCGGCGCTGGACCGTGATTGGCCAATTAATGGCGAAAGGTGATTCACATTAAAGTTAAAGTTTAATCTTATATTCTGCTTTCCCTCATCAATCTGACATTTTTAAATAAAACATTTACATTTTTCTTGCAAACCTTCTTTTGGACCCAAAGATATAATCACCGGGTCTCTGAGCTTCTCTATGCAATGCGGGCAGATCATGGCTGGTGGGAGGGGCCTCCTCACATCCTCTTCACATCGGAGTCCCCTTTATATCAATGTCTCCATCAGAGTCCTCCTTACAGCAGTGTCCTCCCCCCTCACATCAGGGTCCCCCCCTCACATCAGGGTCCCCATCAGAGTCCCCCTTACATTAATGTTCCTATCAGCTCCTATCAGAGTCCCCTTTGTATCAGAGTCCCCATTAGAGTTCCCTGTACATCAGTGTCCCCATCAAAGTCTTCCTAACATCAGTGTCCCATTTAGGGTTCCCTTTATATCAGCCCCCCCCCCCCCCCCCCCATCACAGTTCACCTTACATCACTGTCCCTATCACAATCCCCCTATATCAGTGTCCCCATCAGAGTCCCCCTTACAACAGTGTCCCCATCAGAGTCCCCCTTACAACAGTGTCCCCATCAGAGTCCCCCTTACAACAGTGTCCCCATCAGAGTCCCCCTTACATCAGTGTCCCCATCAGAGTCCCCCTTACAACAGTGTCCCCATCAGAGTCCCCCTTACAACAGTGTCCCCATCAGAGTCCCCCTTACAACAGTGTCCCCATCAGAGTCTTCCTTACAACAGTGTCCCTATCAGAGTCCCCCTTACAACAGAGTTCCCCTTTTATCAGTGTGCGTATTAGAGTCCTTACAGAGTTCCCTGTACATCAATGTCCCATTTAGTCACAGTTCACCTTACATCACTGTCCCTATCGCAATCCCCCTATATCAGTGTCCCCATCAGAGTCATCCTTACAACAGTGTCCCTATCAGAGTCCCCCTTACAATAGTGTCCCCATCAGAGTCCCCCTTACAATAGTGTCCCCATCAGAGTCCCCCTTACAACAGTGTCCCCATCAGAGTCCCCCTTACAACAGTGTCCCCATCAGAGTCCCCCTTACAACAGTGTCCCCATCAGAGTCTTCCTTACAACAGTGTCCCCATCAGAGTCCCCCTTACAACAGTGTCCCCATCAGAGTCCCCCTTACAACAGTGTCCCCATCAGAGTCTTCCTTACAACAGTGTCCCTATCAGAGTCCCCCTTACAACAGAGTTCCCCTTTTATCAGTGTGCGTATTAGAGTCCTTACAGAGTTCCCTGTACATCAATGTCCCATTTAGTCACAGTTCACCTTACATCACTGTCCCTATCGCAATCCCCCTATATCAGTGTCCCCATCAGAGTCATCCTTACAACAGTGTCCCTATCAGAGTCCCCCTTACAATAGTGTCCCCATCAGAGTCCCCCTTACAATAGTGTCCCCATCAGAGTCCCCCTTACAACAGTGTCCCCATCAGAGTCCCCCTTACAACAGTGTCCCCATCAGAGTCCCCCTTACAACAGTGTCCCCATCAGAGTCTTCCTTACAACAGTGTCCCCATCAGAGTCCCCCTTACAACAGTGTCCCCATCAGAGTCCCCCTTACAACAGTGTCCCCATCAGAGTCTTCCTTACAACAGTGTCCCTATCAGAGTCCCCCTTACAACAGAGTTCCCCTTTTATCAGTGTGCGTATTAGAGTCCTTACAGAGTTCCCTGTACATCAATGTCCCATTTAGTCACAGTTCACCTTACATCACTGTCCCTATCGCAATCCCCCTATATCAGTGTCCCCATCAGAGTCATCCTTACAACAGTGTCCCTATCAGAGTCCCCCTTACAATAGTGTCCCCATCAGAGTCCCCCTTACAACAGTGTCCCCATCAGAGTCCCCCTTACAACAGTGTCCCCATCAGAGTCCTCCTTACAACAGTGTCCCCATCAGAGTCCCCCTTACAACAGTGTCCCCATCAGAGTCATCCTTACATTGGTTTCCCTATTAGAGTCCCCCTTACAACAGTGTCCCCATCAGAGTCCCCCTTACATTAGTGTCCCTATTAGAGTCCCCCTTACAACAGTGTCTCCATCAGAGTCCCCCTTACATCAGTGCACTCATCAGAGTACTCCCTAATGTCATGGTCCTCAACAGAATCCCCCTTACATCAGTGCCCCCATCAGAGTCTTCTGTACATCAGCGTCCCTATCAGAGTCCCCCTTACATCAGAGTCTGCTTAGGACCCCCCCCCCTTTTTCCCTCTATTCCTGGTCTGGTGACAACCATTGCATTTTGGAGTTATCATTTTCTGTCCTGGTGACAATCAGAGTAAATCTCCCCAGCGGGGACACACACAGCAATATCACCCTGACCAGGTCTCCACCCCTTCCACATCCTACCTTGATCTAGAGGAACAAAGTTTGGTTGGAGTTGTACTTTAAGGAGTGAGGGGGGGGGTTTAGGTTTCCAACTTTTTTTTTTTAAAGTGGAAATCCCTTTTTTTAAAAACCTCTTGGCGGATCAGGAAGTCCCCAGCCCCCGGAACAATAAAGTCCCTTGTTTATTCGGAGAGGATTTACTGCGTACAGGTGCAGCGAGGAGTCAGCTGCGGATTGACGAATGGACCGTTCACCCGAGCCGCAGATCTCTGCCCATACAGAAGCTGCTTATCTCATCTTCATTAAAAATGGATCCGCGGCTTGAAAGGGAGGGAAAAAAAAAGAAAAAAGATGTTTTCTGAATTCGGTCGGCCCGCGTTAATAACCAAAAAGAGCATTTAATGATCCATCAATAAAAGAAAAACCCCTTTTGTACGGTAATTAGCTTTCTCTGGTGGAAACCTCGGGATAGGTGGTGAGACCGTCTGCGCCATATGTCCACCTTCTAATTGTAATAATTGCACAAATATGTCAGGCTGAGTAATCAAACGGAACGCCGCTAACGACTCGCGCCGGAGAGCGGCGAGGAAAATATATGTCGGCTTCTGTCTTTTCCACTTCCCCCAAAGGAAGACGAGACAAAAGCGCCTTGTGGTCCACCTACCGGATATATTCCTCCGGGACGTCACCAAATCTCGTCCTTTGCTTGGCCGGTGGATACATCTTACATCTCTCCTTATACTAAATGACTACTAGTAGCCTTACTTTCTAAGGTCTACTCTGATGTGAAAACCTGGTGGAGAGCAAGAGTGCTCACCTATGCAAGCTGGGGGGTTGGACATATCTAGGAGGACCTAGGCCAATGTCACTTGGGTCCTTTTGTAGCAGCTACAGTAGTCGCTCTCCTTAGTGTTTTCATTGCATTTAAAATATAAGTGGCCGTCTGAGTGGAGGCCAAAAGTGCCCTCTCCAGTTTTGGCCTCCACTCAGACAGCCACTTATATTTTAAATGCAACGAAAACACTAAGGAGAGTGACTACTGTAGCTGCTACAAAAGGACCCAAGTGACATTGGCCTAGGTCCTCCTAGATATGTCCGACCCCCCCCAGCTTGCATTGGTGAGCACTCTTGCTCTCCACCAGGTTTTCACATCAGAGTAGACCTTAGGAAGTAAGGGGTCATGTGCCCCGGGCACCGTATTGAGAAAGGTGCCGTCATTTCCATGCTCCAGGGGGGGGCTCTTGTGGCCTCCTTGTCTGAGTCACCTAATTTCCACGCAATCTGTAGCTCGATCTCTGGGCAATTGACTTCCTGCAGCTTTTGGAGCTAGTGAGAGAATTCACCAGCTATTCATGTTATCCAATGTAGCAGCTGATGATCACGGCACACTACAAATGTGTGGCTTCATAGATAACAACTACTCCTCCTTGTCCTACTGTACTCTTCCCCTTCATCCCTCTACTCCTCCTCCTCCTCCTCCTCCTTCTACTCCTACTATACTCTTTCCCTTCATCCCTTTTTCTCCTCCGCCTTACCCTTCTTCTCCTACTACAACTATCCCTCCTCCTCCTTTTCCTTATTCTCTTCCTTCTCTTTCTTCTTTATTCCTTACCATCATCCTTCTCCTTCTACTCTTCCAACTCCTGCTCCTCCTTCTCCCCCCCCCTCATCCTTATCATTTTAATGCTCCTTGTTCTTCTACTACTCCAACTCTTTCTTTTCCTCCTACTATTCCCCCTTCTTTTCTTTCTTCTCCTATTCAGCCTACTCCTTCTTATTCTTCTCATTTTCCTTCACCTTCTACTATTCCTCCTACTAGTGCTCCTCATCTTCTTCTCCACATCTTCCTATTACTTCTCCTCATCCTCCTCCTGATGCTCCTTCTTCTTCTATACCTTCTATTCCTCCTCCTTCTTCTTCTCATCCTCCTTCTACTCCTCCACCTCATATAATCCTTTCCCTTACCCATATCCATCTCATAGTTACATAGTAGGTGAGGTTAAAAAAAGATACAAGTCCATCAAGTCCAACCTATGTGTGTGATTATATGTCAGTATTACATTGTATATCCCTGTATGTTGTGGTCATTCAGGTGTTTATCTAATAGTTTCTTGAAGCTATCAATGCTCCCCGCTGAGACCACCGCCTGTGGAAGGGAATTCCACATCCTTGCCGCTCTTACAGTAAAGAACCCTCTACGTAGTTTAAGGTTAAACCTCTTTTCTTCTAATTTTCCTTCCACTTCATCCTTTTACTATTTCTCCTTCTCCTCCTACAACTACTCTTCCTTCACTTTCTGCTATAACTACTCCTCATATTACTTTTCCTTATACTCTTCCTTCTCCTCCTGCTTTACTCCTACCTCCCCCTCATCCTCCGACGCCTCCCTCTTCCCCTCCTACTATACTTCTCAACCCTCTTATTCTTTTCCTCCTTCTCCTCCTACTATACTCTTCCCGTTCATCCATCTACTCCTCCTCATTATTCTCTTCTACAACTGCTCCTGCTCCTCCTCCTCCTACAACTGCTTCTCCTGCTCCTACTCCCTTTCCTTACATCCCTCCTTCTCCTCCTACTTTACTCCTTCCCCTCATTCTACTCTTTCTCCTACTACTCCTCTGCCCCTTTCTACTATACTCCAATCCCTCATCATTTTCCTTTTACACTCCCTTCTTCTCCTCCTACCTCCTCCTCTTCTTGCATCTCCTCCTACTATTTTTACTTATTATCCTCCTACTACTACTCCTTCTCCCCTTTTTCTTCCCCACCTTCTTGTCCTCATCCTTCTTGTTTTTTTCTCCTTCTACTACACCTCCTACAACTGCTCCTCATCCTTCTCCTTTTTCTACTTCTTCTACTGTTCCTTCCTCCCGATATCTTCCTATTACTTCTCCTCCTCCTCCTCCTTCTCCTTCTCCTACATTTGCTACCACTACTCCACCTCCTTCTTCTCTTTGTTCTTCTTACTTCACCTCCTACTATTCCTCCTCTGTATCCCCTTCCTAACACTACTCCTCATCCTACTTCTCCTCCTCATCCTTTTCCTCTTTCTCCTAATTATACTCCCCCCTCCTTCTCTATACCCTCCATATTTCCCATACGCATTTTACTACTCCTCCTCCTACCCGTTACTTCTCCTCCTACTATTCCTCCTCCAAACCCTCTTCCTATCACTACTCCTATTCCTTTTCATCCTACTTCTCTTCCTCATCCTTCTTGGCTTTTTTCTCCATCTACTACTCCTCCTACAACTACTCCTCATCCTTCTCCTCCTCCTTTTTCTGCTTCTTTTACTTCTCTTTCTTCTTGATATCCTCCTATTACTTCTCCTCCTTCTTCTACTTCTACACTTGCTACCACTCCTCCTCCTTCTTCTCCTTCTCTTCGTTCTTCTCCTCCTTGTCCTCTTCCTACCATTACTCCTCATCCTACTCCTCATCTTTTTCCTCTTTCTAATAATTATACTCCTCCTCCTTCTCTTTACCCTCCATATTTCTCCTACACATTCTACTCCTCCTCCTCCTACCCCTCTTTCTTTAACTACTCCTTCTCATTTGGTCCTCCTAGTTCTCCTTCTTCTCCTCCTCTATCTTCTACTCCGCCTCCTTTATTTATAACCTCCTACACATCATCCATCTCCTCCTACTCCTCCCCTCCCCCTCATTCTGCACCTCCTCCTACCCATCCTCCTACTACTTCTCATTATTCTCCTTCTTCTTCTCCTACTAATACCCCACCACCATCACCACCACTGCTACTAATAAAAATATCAAATGTACTTTTGATTATTTTAAATCTGGACCTGGAGGAGGAGTTCTGTCCTCCTCTCTGCTGCCAACTGTTGGGACGGGGGGAGAGGGGAGAGATAAGCCTCTTTGTGGCTGCAAGCGCAGGATCTGAAGGAGGAGCTTTGTCTTCCTCTTTGCTGCTAACTGCTGGGACGGGGGGGAGGGGGCAGAGACAAGCCTCTACGTGGCTGCAAGCACAGGGTCTAGAGGAGGAGTTCTGTCCTCCCCTCTGCTGCCAACTGTTGGGACAGGGGGAAGGGGCAGAGATAAGCCTCTTCTGCTGCTGACTTCTGGGACGGGGGGAGGGGGCAGAGACAAGCCTCTATATGGCTGCAAGCACAGGGTCTGGATGAGGAGTTCTGTCCTCCTCTCTGCTGCCAACTGTTGGGTCGGGGAGAGTGGGGAGAGAAAAGCCTCTCCATGGCTGCAAGCACAGGATCTGGAGGAGGAGTTCTGTCCTCCTTTCTGCTGCCAACTGTTGGGACAGGGGGAGGGGGCAGAGACAAGCCTCTACGTAGCTGCAGGCACAGGATCGGGAGAAGTTCTGTCCTCCTCTCTGCTGCTGACTGGTCGGGTGAAGACAAGGGGGGGGGGGGGCGCAGCTGCAGGAAAGGTGCAAGGGCCATATGAAATGGCCTGGTGGGCCTTGTGTTTGACACATGTGCTCTAGAGGAACCCTCGGGTTCTATGCAGTCCTGATTGAGAATCGCTGTTCTAGATGCAATGCATTAACAAAGATAGGGATTGCCACCAGCCATGTGCCCAATGACAGGCTAATAAGGACCCCCTCATTGGATGGCCAGTTGGTAGGGCTTAGCCCAGAAGTCCACAAAGTCTGACACCTAGTGGCAAGATGAAGCTAAATCAGAGGGGCACTCGGAGGAAGTTTTTTTTGAATGATGAAGGTGAGTGTTATGTCTGTTCACAGAGAGGCTTTTTACTGTTTAACGTTTAATACTGATGATGGGATCAAGCAGAGATTCTACTAAGCCTCCTCGATTATCACAAGAGGAAACACAGAAAATGGATATAAAATACAGCAAACAAAAATACGGAACAGCGAAAAAGAAACATTTTTGAAAAATAAAGTCCACATTCCTTTTTTTTTTTTTATATAAATATTGCAGTAACAGCTCAAAATGTGGCAAAAAAAAAAAAAAACATCTCCTACACCTTCCCTCTGCTGCAGCAAGGCAGACATCCCACAATGCAGGTGCAATCATAACATGCTAAGGCCCACACCACCATCTGCTGGTTGAATATGATTACAGCACCCTCACCTGAGAATTCGCTGCAGACGGCGTCCCAGCTCCAGAAATAAATCAATGCCGCATATATATTAAATATCCGTCTTCGGCTTTCCTCTGGGTGCTATTATTATGACATTTTAAATACTGCTCAATAAGCCGCTCACATAAAAAAAAAAAATAAAAAAATATCTTGCGTCGCATTGATTGACTCGATGTGTCATATTCAATTGACCTGTTTTGTAAATAGGCTGGATCCAGATTTATTTCTGGAAGATATTAATACGGAGGAGGAATGGGTCTATTAATCCTACAGGGGGATAGGGGGGGGGACAACTGTCAGAATTGGTCAGAATTAACAAAGCAAGGGTTGCTATAAAACCACTTAAAGTAGACATAAATCCTGATTGAAAGACATTAAGTCAGGCAAAGCACTGCGTATCATAAATAACGGCCATTTCTTGAAATAAAATGTTTGTTTTTCACTCTTTTTTTTTTTTTTTTTATCCTGTGTTGTGCATCAGTGCCGTGCATCTCCTGCAGCCTCTTTGCAGCTATTTCAAGTAAACTCCAGAATAGGCTGCATGGTATTTTCTAGGGCGGGGCTTCTGATGGTGACAACAGTGAACGATACTCTGCGGCAATCCTGCCATAAAAAGGCCTGGTTCAGGCACATCCTATTGGAGGGGTTGTGGTGGTGGTAGGGGGGGGGACGGACGGACAAGACTCTTACTCTCTCTCACAACTGTGCATTATCACCCGGTCTCATGTTGTGCCCTCTGTGGTTCCTAAAGCGCCCTTGCCAATACACGTTGCTCAGACAAGGTTCACTGCTGTCACTATCCAATGATGTGCTCTGGAGTGAAGGAATGTAGACAGGTAGAGGCTGCAGTATAGCCTCCAACCTGAAGGTGGCACTGTGCTATTTCTTCAGGCTGGCAGGAGCCCTTTAAACACTAATCGTCTCCTGCTTTTGGGCTCCAGGCAGCCATCTTGGGGAAGGACGAGTAATCCTATCGGATACTGAAAACTTTGGTCAGCCATCTTGACTAAGATTTCCATAAAATAGAAGGATGCTGCGAAATTCTGTGAGCCTGCAGTGTGGGAGTAAGATAAGGACAGACCCCCTAATGGTTGGGGAGAGAGTAGGAAAAGCATTAGGGAGGGAAGTTCTTCTAAAGGGAAGATTTTTTTTTTAATACAAACATGTTATACTTACCTGGTCTGTGTAATGATTTTGCAAAGAGCAGCCCCGATCCTCCTCTTTTTGGGTCCCCCCCCCACCCCCCGCTGACAGGTGGATCCGATCGATCCGCCCTTTTGAAAGGGGCCTAAATATTAGTGCCCAATTATATTCTGTACATTTAGGAAAGAATCCAGGATTTTCTTAAAGCAATCTACTGAGCTGGTCAGAACCACCTCTGGAGGGAGTCTATTCCACATTTTCACAGCTCTTACTGTGAAGAAACCTTTCCATATTTGAAGATGGAATCTCTTTTCCACTAGACGTAAACAGTACCCTCTTGTCCTCTGTGATGACCTTAAAGTGAATAACTCAACACCAAGTTCACTATATGGACCACTTATGTATTTATACATGGAGATGCACAAATTTTGAGTATAGCCTCATATAATCAAAAATAACAAATTTTTAAACGTACCATCATCCAAATTAATATGCACAAACAGAGAAGAGTGGGAACAAGGGGACAATGGCTGATGTTGGCCCCGTAATTTTCCCACCCTAGAAGTGGCTGGACTATATCGGTACAGATAGACAGCAATGAACAATTAAATAAAAAGGTTTATTACAAAGAAGGAAAATACATGGTGTACTTGTTAAAATTGCAAAACAGAGGCTCGGGATTGCCCAAGGGATATCTGTTGTTACAGGGTATAGAATGGTCTGGTTCTCGACTAGTTTTGCGGTATTTCCGCTTCCTCAGGAGGACCAATCTATGAGACAGATAATACAAAATAATGCAGACATAATACATACAAAAACCATAAAACAGCATGTAGAAAAGAACAATATAACCTAAGAGGTAAATATAGAAATGGCTTACCCTATATCTAGGTGAATATGTGCGGCACCCAGCTGCCCAAAAATTTCTCCCCCGCGGCGGACAAGGGGGATTGTGCGGAATTCCCTGAATGGATAACATATAGCAATTGAGGGGTCTAGTATGTTAGCTGGTTAAGGGTAAAAAAGATTAGCTGTTAGCATAGGAGAGGGAAATAAATGAGGGTAGAAGGGAAGGAAGGGAAAGAGGAGGGAAAAAAGAGGGGGATAAAAATAAGGGGGGAGGAAATTAGGGGAAGGAATGGTGGAAAAGGGGAGGGGAAAAAAAAAAAAGGGGGGGGGGGACAGGGAAGGGGGGGAGAGAGGGAAGGACAAGGAAAGGCGGTAGGGAGGGCGGGGGGGGGAAAAGGGGGGGGGGACGGAGGGGGGAAAGAGGGGGGAGGGGGAAGGAAGGGAGGGAAACCGGGGAAGGGGAGGGAGGGAGGGGGACAGGAGGTGGGAAGGGGAGGGGTAGGGAAAGACAAATGGAGATGGTAAGGAGCAAGGGGGGAGGGGGGGGAGGGAGAAGGGGGGAGGAAGGGGAAAGCAAGATGGGACAGACCAGGCACAGAAACAAAGGAGGGAAAGAGGGATAAAGTTACCCGCACCCTCGCTAGTAAATATTGAGGCATATGATGTGACCTACCATGATAGTTAACCAAAGGGTGATAAGGTACCACGCCACATAGAGGCTTCTTGATAACGCAGAGGTCGGATGGCCCATAGGAAGCAGGAACACTCACTGTGTCCACCGATTGGGGCATCATAGAGGGTACAAGGGTGTGGGAGCCCAGCAGTATGAGGGGATACCCACAGAGTAACATGGGAGTCTGTCAATGAAAAATGTATCACATATAACATGAGATACAGGATAGTATCCGTGAGACGGTATCAATAGTAGATAACGTGGGGTAAAGGATAGTATCCAAGGGTAAAAATTGAAGATAGACGTACCCATAGATGTCCCCAATAAAACAACGAAGGTGTCCCTTGCATCCAAGCCCCACGTGTGCAAACATACATGGAGATCATATCCCCCCTTATATATTTATACATGGAGATCATATCCCCCCTTACGTATTTATACATGGTGATCATATCCCCCCTTACGTATTTATACATGGTGATCATATCCCCCCCTATGTATTTATACATGGTGATCATATCCCCCCTTATGTATTTATACATGGTGATCATATCCCCCCTTATGTATTTATACATGGAGATCATATCCCCCCTATGTATCTATACATGGAGATCATATCCCTCCCTTATGTATTTATACATAGAGATCATATCCCCCCTTATGAAAGGAAAAATACTAATGCGCAAAACCTAGACTCATTCAAATAAACAAAATAAGGATTGGAGAAGCTGCCAACATATAAAAGTGTTCCCACACAGCAAAAATAAATGAGTAAACAGGTCTGTGGCGCCAACTAAAAATAATAAACATGTAAAAAATAAGTGAGATAAACACACTTAACACTTCCAGGACCGTGCTAATGGTGATGTGCTAATTAGATCAGGTGCGAAAAATCTACAATATAGTAGAACAATAATAAACATTCATGATAATAATAAACACAAATAAACAACGACTATTTCCAAAACCGTGCGAAAACTGATGTGCTGAATAATCAAGTGCAACAGATCTTCACCATGATATATAATACTAAACATTCATAATAACCGATAATTCTAATAAGGTGCAAATAAAGCAATAAAGTGCAAAAGTGTTCTAAAAGTGCTGGTAGTGTAATCATAGTTCAAGAAAGAGACCAATCTACAAGTGACAGTTCATATAAAAAGACCAAAGTGCATGTGGAGTATAATCGAACGAAATCCACTTCATCCAATAGATATCACCATCCGTAGTGCCCCACTCATTTCCCCCAGCCTCTCACCTCATATAAAGACCCCTACAGGTCAAGTCAGGCCTTGGTAAGAATATATCCAGGACCCTCAGCGATCGATCGATCTCTGCAGATGATCACAGCAATACCGATACCAAGATGGACTTCAAGCTCATCTGGTGTTGTAGGGTCATGCAATAAAGAGGGGGGGGGGGGGGGCTCCATAGTGTAGTTTAAATCAATCAATTTATTAAAACGAAAAGTAGTAAATCCTGAGTATAGCTAAATAGGCTGGTCTCGGCCGCGACCGGAAGTGACAACACCTGGCTCCCCCCTGACGCGTTGCGTCACTAAACACGTGACTTCATCAAAGGGTGATCATATCCCCCCTTATGTATTTATACATGGTGATCATACCCCCCTTATGTATTTATACAATTTATACATGGTGATCATATCCCCCCCATGTGATGATCATATCCACCCTATTTGATTATACATGGTGATCATATCCCCCCTTATGTATTTATACATGGAGATCATATCCCCCCTTATGCATTTACATATGGTGATCATACCCCCCCTTATGTATTTATACATGGTGTTCATATCCCCCCTTATGCATTTACATATGGTGATCATACCCCCCCTTATGTATTTATACATGGTGATCATATCCCCCCTTATGCATTTATACATGGAGATCATATCCCCCCTTATGCATTTATACATGGTGATCATATCCCCCCTATGCATTTATACATAATGATCATATCCCCCCTATGTATTTATACATGGAGATCATATCCCCCCTTATGCATTTACATATGGTGATCATACCCCCCCTTATGTATTTATACATGGTGATCATATCCCCCCTTATGCATTTATACATGGAGATCATATCCCCCCTTATGTATTTATACATGGTGATCATATCCCCCTTATGCATTTACATATGGTCATCATACCCCCCCCCCCCCTTATGTATTTATACATGGTGATCACATCTCCCCTTATGTATTTATACATGGAGATCATATCCCCCCTATGTATTTATACATGGAGATCATATCCCCCCTTATGTATTTATACATGGAGATCATATCCCCCCTTATGTATTTATACATGGAGATCATATCCCCCTTATGTATTTATACATGGTGATCATACCCCCCCTATGTATTTATACATGGTGATCATACCCCCCCTTATGTATTTATACATAGAGATCATATCTCCCCTTATGTTTTTATACATGGTGATCATATCCCCCCTTATGTATTTATAAATAGAGATCATATCCCCCCTTATGTATTTATACATGGTGATCATATCCCCCCTATGTATTTATACATGGTGATCATATCCCCCCTTATGTATTTATACATGGAGATCATATCCCCCCTATGTATCTATACATGGAGATCATATCCCCCCTTATGTATTTATACATGGTGATCATATCCCCCCCTATGTATTTATACATGGTGATCATATCCCCCCTTATGTATTTATACATGGAGATCATATCCCCCCTATGTATCTATACATGGAGATCATATCCCCCCTTATGTATTTATACATAGAGATCATATCCCCCCTTATGAAAGGAAAAATACTAATGCGCAAAACCTAGACTCACTCAAATAAACAAAATAAGGATTGGAGAAGCTGCCAACATATAAAAGTGTTCCCACACAGCAAAAATAAATGAGTAAACAGGTCTGTGGCGCCAACTAAAAATAATAAACATGTAAAAAATAAGTGAGATAAACACACTTAACACTTCCAGGACCGTGCTAATGGTGATGTGCTAATTAGATCAGGTGCTAAAAATCTACAATATAGTAGAACAATAATAAACATTCATGATAATAATAAACACAAATAAACAACGACTATTTCCAAAACCGTGCGAAAACTGATGTGCTGAATAATCAAGTGCAACAGATCTTCACCATGATATATAATACTAAACATTCATAATAACCGATAATTCTAATAAGGTGCAAATAAAGCAATAAAGTGCAAAAGTGTTCTAAAAGTGCTGGTAGTGTAATCATAGTTCAAGAAAGAGACCAATCTACAAGTGACAGTTCATATAAAAAGACCAAAGTGCATGTGGAGTATAATCGAACGAAATCCACTTCATCCAATAGATATCACCATCCGTAGTGCCCCACTCATTTCCCCCAGCCTCTCACCTCATATAAAGACCCCTACAGGTCAAGTCAGGCCTTGGTATGAATATATCCAGGACCCTCAGCGATCGATCGATCTCCGCAGATGATCACAGCAATACCGATACCAAGATGGACTTCAAGCTCATCTGGTGTTGTAGAGTCATGCAATAAAGAGGGGGGGGGGGGGGGCTCCATAGTGTAGTTTAAATCAATCAATTTATTAAAATGAAAAGTAGTAAATTCTGAGTATAGCTAAATAGGCTGGTCTCGGCCGCGACCGGAAGTGACAACACCTGGCTCCCCCCTGACGCGTTGCGTCACTAAACACGTGACTTCATCAAAGGGTGATCATATCCCCCCTTATGTATTTATACATGGTGATCATACCCCCCTTATGTATTTATACAATTTATACATGGTGATCATATCCCCCCCATGTGGTGATCATATCCACCCTATTTGATTATACATGGTGATCATATCCCCCCTTATGTATTTATACATGGTGATCATACCCCCCCTTAGGTATTTATACATGGTGATCATATCCCCCCTTATGTATTTATAAATGGTGATCATATCCCCCCTTATGTATTTTTTTTTTTTTTTGCCACATCAGTGTCCATTTTTGGGGGCGAAAGTTTCACCTTTACGGTTCAATACTTTCCCGACTCATTACTCACATCATAGTGGCTTTGATACCTCTTGTATTTATACATGGTGATCATATCCCCCTTATGTATTTATACATGGAGATCATATCCCCCTTTATATATTTATAGATATATTTTATCCCCCTTTATATATTTATACAATTTATACATGGTGATCATATCCCCCCCATATGGTGATCATATCCACCCTATTTATTTATACATGGTGATCATATCCCCCCTTATGTATTTGTACATGGAGATCATATCCCCCCTTATGCATTTATACATGGTGATCATATCACCCCTTACGTATTTATACATGGTGATCAAATCCCCCCTATGTATTTATACATGGTGATCATATCCCCCCTATGTATTTATACATGGTGATCATATCCCCCCTATGTATTTATACATGGTGATCATATCCCCCCTATGTATTTATACATGGTGATCAAATCCCCCCTATGTATTTATACATGGTGATCATATCCCCCCTTATGTATTTATACATGGAGATCATATCCCCCCTGATGTTTTTATACATGGTGATCATATCCCCCGTTAAGTATTTATATATGGTGATCATATCTCCCCTTATATATTTATACAATTTATACATGGTGATCATACCCCCCCCCCCCGTATGGGGATCATACCCCCCCCCCCTATTTATTTATACATGGGGATCATATCCCTCTTATGCATTTGTATATGGTGATCATATCCCCCTTGTGTATTTATACATGGTGATCATATCCCCCCTATGCATTTATACATCATGATCATATCCCCCCCTATATATTTATACATGGAGATCATATCACCCCTATGTATTTATACATGGAGATCATATCCCCCTTATGTATTTATACATGGTGATCATATCCCCCCTTATGTATTATACATGGTGATCATATCCCCCTCTCTCTATGTATTCATACATATAGATCATATCCCCCCCTTATGTATCCCCCCCTGTTCATATCCCCCCTTATGTATTTATAAATGGAGATCATACCCCCCGTAATCTCCTCTTCTCAATAAATTCAGTTCCTCTAATCGTTCCTCCAAGCTGATCTCCTCCATGCCTCTTATCAGTTTGGTTGCCCTTCTCTTCACTTTCTCCAGTTCCCCGATATCCTTTTTGAGAACTGGAGCCCAAAACTGAACTGCATATTCCAGATGAGGTCTTACTAATGATTTGTACAGGGGGGGGGGGAAATGATATCTCTCACTCTGGAGTCCATACCTCTCTTAATACAAGAAAGGACTTTGCTCGCTTTGGAAACCACAGCTTGGCATTGCAAGTTATTGAAAATATAAAGCTTTGCACCTTTGGAAAAAGAGAACTGATCATCAAACTCCAGCTGCAGTAAAAAAACTCGCTAAAAAGCAATGAGCAAAAAAGCAAAGAACGAATGTAAAAAACAGTTTGCTGCACTTAGGGTTGATCAAATTCATGTATATATATAAAAAAGAGATAACTAATGCGCAAACCTATACTACACTAAAGAATGACGGAGTAACTGCCAACATGCAAAGTGTTCACATACAAATAAATATGAAAAAAGGAAAGGTATGTGGCGCGCAATAATAAATACTAATTCTATAAATGTGCAAACAATCCTATAATATATAGCACTACGGTGGCCGTGTTAGACTAATAATGAATAAATAATTCAATATACATGACAATAACACATTGCAATCATACCCTTCATAGTGCAAATATTACAAAAATGCTTGTAAGGTGCTTTAAAGTGATATAAAAAACATAATAAAACATATATTCCAATAGCAGGAACCTTCCCAGTGACAGTTCATATAAAACGTGATAAAAAATAAAAATAAAAACAAAAATCCAATGACAAAAAACTCCTAGTGCCAGTTCATATGAAGAAAAAAGAGCATAAGTGCAAAAAAGTCGACAGAATTTCCACTTCATTCAATAATTTTCACCATCCGATGTGCACCACTCATTTGCCCCAGCCTCTCACCTCACAGGAAGACCCCTACACAGACATCCCAACCTGCAAAAACTCATTTCAGGGAGGTGGCGCTTCACGCCGGCGCTGACCCTGTCGACTGGGCACACATCAGGGCACAAGGCACACAGCGGGGCATGGGGCACACATCGGGGCACATCATGGGGCACACAGCAGGGCACATCATGGCATCATGGGGCACACATCAGGACATGGGGCACACAGCAAGGCACAGGGGCACTGGGCACACATCAGGACATTGAGCACACAGTAGGGCACATCATGGGGCACACAACAGGGCACACAGCGGGCATGGGGCACACATCAGGACATGGGGCACACGGCAGGGCAGGGGACACACATCTGGGCACAGGGAACATCATGGGGCATACATCAGGACACAGGGCACACAGCAAGACATGGGACACACAGCAGGGCATACAGCGGGGCATGGGACACACAGCGGGACACTGGACACACAGCAGGGCACACAGCAGGGCATGGGGCACACAGCAGGGCAAACAGTAGGGCATGGGGCGCACAGCAGGGCACTATGCACAAAGCAGGGCATGGGGCACATAATGGGGCACACAGCAGGG
Organism: Aquarana catesbeiana; assembly: GCF_042186555.1. Lineage (NCBI taxonomy): Eukaryota > Metazoa > Chordata > Amphibia > Anura > Ranidae > Aquarana > Aquarana catesbeiana. Next base: position 782,634,474 of record NC_133325.1, on the reverse strand, counting down.
CACTATTCACACAGCAGGGCATGGGGCAGACATCACAGCAAGATCCAAGCAGCTGCTGTTACATTACTTGCAGAGTAGTGTGGGAAGCATGGGGCACCAGCATGAAGTGTGTCTCCAGATCTCCCAGCTGTGTCCCGCCCCCTCCCCTGGCCACAGACAGAAGACGGAGCAGATCGAGCGGCCGCCACGGCCGTACTCCATTTGACCGCTCGGGTTGCTCTGTCTGTGGCTGAGTGACAGTCCCAGCCGGGAGATCGCCCGGCGCTCGCGGGTGTCCGGGAGCCCGCAGTCAAATGCGGGAGACTTGAGAAGTCTGCCTACAGGTCTAGTCAAGCTCCTAAAATGGGTAGACGCTGGATCCTCAACGATCGATCTGCTCCCATGGGTATCCATAACGATCCCAGACCACGGAGGGTTATATAGTGTAGTATTCAAATACACTTTAATAAAAAACGAGTAGTACCTTACAGTTCAGCAAGAACAATACAGCTTAAAACAGGAACTTCCGGTCTCGGCCGCGACCACAAAGCCATCAATCGGTCCTTTCCAGGGCCGATTACCCTTAACAATCACCTGCTATACACGCCGGGTGCCAGGACTATAAGGCACTTATAAATGTGAGTGGAATTATTTTAATTTGTGCACTGAATAAACCTGTTTTAATGGCATTGCGCAATGAAGGTTTTCCTTTGTCATTTCTATCCATCCGTATGAGGTGCATTCTTGCAAGAGACGTCATTTCAACAGGCTCCCTAGGGGTATCCCCACTTGCTTTAGAGACCATATTGGTCAACATCCAGGGTGAGTGTACATCTATGTGGGGCACCCAGTCTGAGCACCATTGCAAAGGAGATGTAAATTTAAGCACGAGCACTTTATTTCATCACCTAACGGTGGCTGCATTTGATGGCACAGTGGCTGCGTTTGATGGCACAGGGGCTGCGTTTGATGGCACAGTGGTGGCAATTGATGGACACAATGGCTGCAATTGATGGCAATGGCTGCGATTGATGGGGTTTTTTTTTTAGAATTTTTCAGAAACATTGTTTGTTTGCGCCCCCCCCAAAATTTTGAGCACCAGCCGCCACTAAATGTGAACCTATCAACCGAGTCTGTGGACAGGCGCACTCTTTAATCTGTTACAAACCCTCCAGCAGCACTGAATGTGCATTCAGAAAGCACGCTGGATGCAGGACAGGCCAGTAGCTCAATTGCATATTGAGCAAGTTCTGGCCAGTGGTCCATCCTCAAGACCCAGTAACCCAGTGGATACTCTGTTGAAAAGGTCTCCAAGTCTGCTCTCGCCCCTAGATATTTCTGCACCATATAATGCTGACGCTGGCGATGGTTGCTTGAACTGATCAGACCTTGGCGCTGAGGACTAAAAAGTTGTTTAAAGGCATCGGTCAGCCGGCCGCCTTCTCCACCGCTCTTCCTCTGACTGAACGAAGCCTCAGCAACACGTTGCCAGCACCACAAAGTGGTAACCTCCCAGGGTCTGGCAATGCGTTACACAAACATTTTTTCAGAGCCTCCTGAAGATGTTTCATCCTCTCTGCGAAGGCAGGATGAGTTCTGCAACTTTACCCTTGTAACGTGAATCAAGGAGGGTTGCCAGCCACTAAGCCACTGGGTCACTAAGGATCACATTATCCGTAACCTCCCAGCTACGTACAACTCCTTGGGTTTCTGGGGACTGAAAACCATCCCTTGAAGACTGCTGCCGAGTGTTATCCTCCACATCCATGCTGACACAATCCTCCTCCTCCTCTTCTTCCTGTGTGTTTGGCGGGCCCGCAGGAATGCTATCTGGATAAAGGGGGCCTTGAAAGGAAAGGAAGTCCTCCTCTTACTCCCCCTGTTCTGCCTCAAGTGCCATGTTCATGATTCCAGCAGGAAGACAAGAGGGACAGTGTCACTGATGCATGCATTGTCGCTGCTTACCATCCTTGTGGCCTCCTCAAATGGTGACAGGACAGTGCATGCATCCTTGATCAGCAGCCAATGGCGTGGCGAAAGGAAGCCAAGCTCCCCTGACCCTGTCCTGGTGCCATACTCACACAGGTACTCATTGATGGCCCTCTGCTGTGTGTGCAGCCACTGCAGCATTGCCAACATTGAGTTCCACCTGGTAGGCATGTCACAAATGAGGCGGTTGGTGGGCACTGGGGCAGGTTGCATTCCCTTTGAATGTCAGCCAGCCGAGCACTGGCATTGTATGACCGGCAGAAATGACCACAGACTTTTCTGGCCTGCCTCAGGAGATCTTGTAAGCCTGGGTACCTGGTAAGAACCGCTGTACCACCAAATTCAGGACGTGTGCCAAACATGGAACATGGGTCAAGTGTCCCTGTCGGAGGGCGGAGAGAAGGTTGGTGCCATTGTCGCATACAATCATTCCTGGCTGAAGCTGGCATGGCGTCACGTCAACCACCTCTGAGCCTGCCCCTGCAGAGCTGACAGAATCTCTGCCCCAGTGTGGCTCCTGTCCCCTAAGCAGACCAACTCAAGCACCACATGGCATCTTTTAGCCTGACTGCTTGCATAGCCCCTTGAACACTTACAGAGCACTGCTGGTTCCGAGGACAAATCTGCAGAAGAGGCCATAGAGGAAGAAGAAGAGGAGGGGGTAGAGGAGAGAGCTGTGGCAGAATCACCACTAGCATTTTTGAGGCGTGGTGGCGGAACAAGCTCCAACAACACTAAACCCTGTCCTGCATCCTTCCCAGCTGCCAGCAGAGTTACCCAGTGCACCGTGAAGGAAAGGTAATGTCCCTGCCCATGCCTGCTGGACCATGAGTCAGCGGTAATATGAACCTTACTGCTGACCACCTTGTTCAACAAGGCCAAAACATTGCCTTCCACATGCCGGTAGAGACCCGAAATGGCCGTGAAAAGAAGTGGCATTTTGGAACCTGTCACTGAGGTACAGCACATTCCACAAATTCACGAAAGGGGGCAGAGTTTACCAGCTGAAAAGGCAGCAGTTGCAGTGCTAGCAATGTGGACAAGCTAGCATTTAGACGCTGTGGATGGCTTGGACCAAATTTATTTTCACGATTCAGCAACTGGGTAGAGAAATTTGCCTGCTAAAATCAATTGGTGATGTACTGCTTACAGATTGGCTGCAAGTAATTGGGACACCTACTGCAATACCTTCATTCCTCTCAGTGCAGGTTTTTGAGAGGACTGGAGGTATAGTAGGGTTGGAGATCCCAGATGAGGAGCAAGGAGAAGTCTGGCTTTTTCTATGATGTGGGTCTTTAAAGTGCTGTTGCCAACAGACTGCATGGTAGGTCATCATATGTCTGGTCAAGCATGTGGTGCCCAAGCGGCTGCTGTTCTGGCCATGCTTGATCCGCTTTATAGGTTGCAAACAGCAACGATGAGATCTGCTGCACGCGTTTCGAAAAAGGCCCACACCAAGGAACTTTTAAAAGTCAGCGGGGAGTCAGCAGCGCCCTGCACCTGCGGAGCTCTGCCGTATGATGCAATAGGGTGGCTGCCCTTAAGCTGCCCCCTAGAGGACATCCTGCCTCGTTGGAGTTGTGCCTCCTCCTCCTCTCTTCTCTCAGTCACCCAAGTACAGTCAGTGACCTCATCATCCCCTCCCTCCCCGTCACTGGAGCAAACTTGGCAGTATGCTGCAGCTGGGGGAACATGACTGCCAGTTTCTTGTCCTTCTGTGGCACCCCCTCTCGCTAGGCTCACGTTACTCCCTTTCTCAACCTGTGAACCAACATCGGAGCCTTCAAATCGCTGCGCATCCTCCAGCAGCATGTAACCAACGCTGTGGTCGAATAATTCTGGGGACTCCTCCGTGCATGATGGTGGGGCTGCGGAAGGAGTGACTGTGGACAAGGAGGCAGATGGAATAGGCAGCTGCATTAGAAGGCAAATACTCTGAGCCTGGGTGACAGAGGATGAGGACGGCTTTGTTATCCACTCCACCAACTCTTCTACATGTTGTGACTCAATAACATGGCCAGCAGCGGAACAAAAAGGACAAGCGTGCCCCACGGCCACCTGCAGAAGATGCACCATGTCCACGACCAACACTGAGGCTGCTTGCCCTCTTTTACTGACCTGTGAGCGTCTGCCTCTCCTTGGTGGCCTTCTGAACATGATATATTTTTTGTTTTGCAACACCACACTACACTGTATTAGTCCCCCTGAGCCATGATTTGCCAAAGGTACCTTGTATTTGGCCAATTATTGCTCTCTCAGCAGAGCGCTCTGTGATTGGCCAAAGCATGCAGGTCAGGTGCAAGCTTTGGCCAATCATCATACAGCATGGCACTGCAATTTCACAGTGCATTATGGGGCGTTCCACGGTGCTCAGATTTCCCACGAACGCCCCATATGTTCGGTTCGTTTTAGAACAAACGAACACACAATGTTTGAGTTGAACTTACAATCGACTTGAACTGCTGGTTTAATCCCTAGTGGAGAGTATAATCAGAAATATAGAGAAAAGGTCAGGAGAAAAGTATTTTAGGTCTTATGGAGGTCTTGTTAGAGATGTGATATCCCAGTGGTGTGTGTAATCAGAAAGAGTTGAGAGAGGGTCAGGAGCAGAGTATTTTTTATTTTACGGAGGTCATATTGAAGGTGTCATATCCCAGTGGTGAGTATCATTAGAAAGTTAGAGAGAAGGTCGGGAGAAGAGTATTTTCTCCTTTATATAGGGTCATGTTGAACGTGTCATATCCCAGTGGAGAGTATAATCAGAAATATAGAGAGAAGGTCAGGAGAAGCATGTTTTAGGTTTTATGGAGGTCTTGTTAGAGGTGTGATATCCCAGGGATGAGTGTAATCAGAAAGGGTAAAGAGAGGGTCAGGAGCAGAGTATTTTTTATCTTATGTTGGTCATGTTGAAGGTGTCATATCACAGTGGTGAGTATCATTAGAAAGGTCAGAAGGTAGAGAGAAGGTCAGGAGAAGAGTATTTTCTCCTTTATAGGGTGATGTTGAAGGTGTGATATCCCAGTGGTAAGTGTAAGTAGAAAGGTAAAGAGAGGGTCAGGAGAGGAAAATTTTAGGTCTTGTAGAGGTTATATTGGAGGTGTGATATCCCAGGGGTGAGTGTAATCATAAAAAGTAGAGAGAAAAGCAGGAGTAGAGTATTTTCTTCCTTATAGAGGGTCGTGTTGAAGGGGTGACATCGCAGTGGTGACTGTCATTAGAAATGCAAAGAGAAGGTAATGAACAGAGTATTTTTTTATCTTATGGAGGTCATGTTGAAGGTGTCATATACTAGTAGTGAGTACTAATAGAAAGGTAGAGAGAAGGTCGGGAGAAGAGTATTTTCTCCTTTATAGAGGGTGATGTTGAAGGTGTGATATTCCAGTGGTAAGTGTAAGTAGAAAGGTAAAGAGAGGGTCAGGAGAAGAGTATTTTAGGTCTTATAGAAGGTCATGTTGAAGGTGTGATATCCCAGTGGTGAGTGTAATCAGAAAAAAAGTAGAGCGAAGGCCAGCAGCAGAGTATTTTTTGCCTTATGAAGGGTCATGATGTTGGATGGTGTGATATCCCAGTGGTGCATGTAATCATAAAAAGTAGAGAGAAGTACAGGAGCAGAGTATTTTCTACCTTATGGAGGTCATGTTGAAGATGTCAATCAGAAAGGTAGAGAGAAGGTCAGGAGAAGAGTATTTTTTTCCTCATAGAGGGTCATATTAAAACTTTGATATCCCTGTGGTGAGTGTAATTAGAAAGGTGGAGAGAAAGTCAGGAGAACAGTATTTTCTACCTTAAGGAGGTCATGTTAGAGGAGTGACATCCCAGTGGTGAGTGTAAACAGAACGATAAAGAGAAGGTCAGGAGAAGAGTATTTTTAGGTCTCAAGAAGGTCATGTTGAGTGGTGTTATATCCTAGGGGGTGGGTATATTCAGAAAAAAGGTAGAGAGGAGGTCAGCAACACAGGATTTCCCCCCTTATAGAGGTCATGTTGAAAGTGTGATATCCAGGTGGTGAGTGTATTCGTAAAGATAGAGAGAAGATCAGGAGAAGAGCATGTTTAATTTCTACTTTATGGAGCTAGGACTGGTTAGAACAGGGTTAGGACATAGTTAGTACCTAGGACTAGTAAAGACATGGTTAGGACATATTTAGTACTAAAGACAAGTTAGGACAGGGTTAGGACTATAAAGACATGTATGAGCGAGTTTGGGGTGGAGGAAGTTAAGACCTAGAATTAGTTGGGACATGATTAGAACATAGTTAGTACCTAGGATTAGTTAGCACATGGTTAGGACATATTTAGTACCTAGGACTAGTTAGGACCACACTATACAGA